>NC_041065.1:18371896-18681229 GCF_900634775.1 Gouania willdenowi
GTTATGAAGATCATTCAAATGTCATGAGCTCTACTTTCTGCACGATTAAGTGGCACCTTTCTCCTCGATCTCATGCTTGAGGATCTCCAGGTCCATGGTGAGCTCATCCACTTTCTCCTTCAGCGAGTCCACCTCCAGCTGCAGAGACTCAGCTCGCTCCTCCGCCATCTCTTTGTCCAGAGTCGCCATCTCGATGGCGTCCGCCGTGTCCGACATCTCCTCCACATATCGCTCTTTCGCCTCCAGAGCTTCTTTGGCCTCCTGCAAAGCAGAGGGTGAGTCTAAATCTTTAAAATCCTCCTTTTTGGGAAGAAGGTGAAGTTGAATCTTCTCTTCTCACCCTCTTGGAGTCTTTGAGCTGCTTCTGTAGCTCGGCCTGCTGCTCCTGCATCTTGGTCCTCCACTCCTGGAGCTGCTCCAGCTGGATCTTGTGCTTCTCCAGTTCCTTCACTTTGGCTTTGTCCTCTGTCCGCTTCATCTTTAGGGTCTCCAGCTTCTCCTCTAGATCCTTCACCTGAGCTCGCAGTGCCTCCTCCTCCTGTAGACCAGCAAAGAAACAGGTTTTGGAGAATTTTGCTGCTGCAAAACAATACAACCAGCCAAGTTAAGGTCCCATCTCGAGAAAGGGCTCAACATGCTCATTATTAGTGCTTTTTCTTCTTCCTTTTCTGCATAATCACACCTGATTAAAGTGTCAGAGTTCTAAATCCAATCACACTACAGATGTGCAAAAACTAAACCAATTAAAGGCCTCACACATATGGCGACGTGCTAAAATGTTAGCAACACATCTATACCGAGTGCAGAAATCTCACACTGCATTACACAGTTGCACCTGAGTCTCCATGGCAACCTACTCCCGAGGGATGAACCAACTCATGTAAACAGCAGAACAACTTAATGTTGCAGTGAGATTCCATGGCTTCGAAATCCTGATCGAGGAACAATGACGACTATCGGATCCAAGATTAACTTCACATTTTGTTGCATTTTAGTCCTTGCACGACTTGCATCTCTTCAGAGGCTCCTCTTCCTCTCGTGCACAGGGATTCAGCTTGGTGACATGAACGCAAACTGACACGCGTGTCAAAAACGTGCATATTTCAAGGAGCTGAGGCTAAACAATGTCACATCAGATTTCACTGCGGCACTTCGCACATTATCATGAGTTTTTTTTGCCTCCTGAGCATCTGATGCTGACCTTACTGGAGACGGGGGCTGGAGGATTTCCAGGAGAGTGGAGGCTGGGAATAACCGGCGCTGCCAGCGGCGTCTGGGCCGGCGTGCTGGCTTCACTACTGCTCATCTCCCCGGCTGAGGCCGACGCAGAGCTGGAGCCTTTCCCTCCTGTGCTCGCAGGTCGACTCGACTGCTGAGGGACAAGAAATTCAATAAAATGTATCTATTATAATAATTTTAAGGAAGCTTGGGGGTCACATCCTCACTATGATTGCGTTAGGAATGTTTAACACAATCATTGTACCCATATCTCTGCCTAATAATAAATGACAAACCAATTTTTTTAAATTATTGTGCAATGTCCTTTCTTGCCAAGTGTCTTCCCTCTTTCTGTCTGTACTGTGCACAGGCCCATGTGTGTATATATCTTCTATTTTTTATTATGCTGTTTTATTTTATTTATCTGCTGCTGAAACTGTGCAAATTCCCAATCGTGGTACTAATAAAGGATATCTTATCTTATCTTAATTAAAATGATTAAATAAGCTGATTAATTTGTGTGATTTGTGACCTTGTGATGGTAAAATAAAAAAGATAAAAACAGTGTGTTTTCAAACCAGTCGCCCTGTCAATGTAACCTGGCTCACCTTTGGCCTTCTGGCCGTAGTCTGAGGAGAAGAGGGAGGAAGAAGAGGAAGAGCAAAGGAAGCAGGAAGCGAAGGAGAGGACACAAACAGGCAAGGGTTAATGTTTCAAGGCAGAGTTTATATTCACACACATACACACACACACACGGGTGAATGAGGCTGACCGAACCACAACATCCCCCTGGAGGCTTTTCTCTACTTTCCCTCTGTTGTTATGCAAACATCTCAGCTGCTCTTTTGTCTTCGTCTACAGATCCTCGCCTCCTCTCTCATCATCATCAGAGCAACAACACACATGCTGTGACTGGTTGTGCTGATCAATGGCTGCTCTGTGCCTCCGTCACACTCATCCGAGCTTGGTTCTGTTGCGCTCCATTCATTCACTGTTGGAATAATGGCCTGTCGTCGCTGACAGATTGTGCCGTACTTTGAAGTGTGCAAATGCATTCCCATATAATCTGCAGAGCACGGTATTAGACTCCGCTGAGGTGGGGAGTCATTTTACAGCAGCTCAGTTTGATCACTAAAGGCTAAATCTGAATACTTATGCTCAGAACGTTCCCTAAGAACAGGAAAATCAGACTATATCTCACAATTACAGAAAAACTCCATATGGTCTGATATGTCGACACACACTTTATTTTGCCACAGGACTGACCAAATCCAACACAGCACAACTAAATACAGCCATTCAAACTCTGCATAGTCACCTTTCATAACATCCTTTTAGTTACAGCACAATGGTTCTCAAACTCGTTTTGCTCAAGCACCCCCCGTTCTCTTATTTCTGAATCCAAGTACCCCGTTTATCTGGCTACAATATTTCGCTTGTTTTTAAAACACCTATAGAGGATAATGATGGAATGAATGAGTGATAACACACACTTTAAAGAATCCGTGTAAATAAGTGAAAATAAATAGTATTTAGTGCCTTCTGAATGGATTTATACCATTTCCTGTCATCTACCACCTGGTGTGGGATCAAGACTTATCCTTATATTTTCATTCATGTTCTAATAAAGATCAGTTTAATCATTTATTCTGATTATCATTTTAAACCAAAATTAGTTTCAAATTTTGTTTTCAAATCCCCATATTTTTCATGCTTTCATTTTGTTAATTTTCCATTCTCTGTCTATTAAGTACCCCCTGTAGCACAATCACATACCCCTAGGGCCTAGGGGTACACGTACCACCATTTGAGAAACACTGATATAGCACCGTTTTTCAACCTTGGGGTCGTGACCCACTGTGGGGTCGCTTGAAATTTAAATGGGGTCGCCTGAAGTGTCTAGTCATTGATTAAAAATGAAATTACTGATTAAAATATATATTTTTTTCAAATAAAAAGAACACAAAATATTAAACAAGTGCATGCTATACTTTCACAAAAATTAATGAGAAACAATAAACCAAGCTGGTGCATCTTGTCAATTTGTGCACCTATCCTGGCTACTCTATTTTTGTTACACATAATAACATAAAGAAAAATTTAATTAAAAATGAACTATAGAAGAAAAAAAAGGTATTTGGGGTTGCCAGAAATGAATGATATCAAAATGGGGTCAAGGTCCAAAAAAGGTTGGAAACCACTGATATAGCACATAAATAACACTTGCACATATGAACAGCTGAATGCTTCAACTGTAGATGGATTAATAAGCTTGACATGCTCCGACTGTGAAGCAGACATAGGCAAACAATCAAACCATGGCTTAGTTTTAACACTAAGAACATTAAATATCTGAGAAAATGATTTAGAAAAGAGTGTCATTTCTAAGAACTAAAGAGTAAACAATGTAGATGTCTACAGAGGCTCTGCCAGCACAACACATAGATGACATCCCAGACACATGGACACATGAAGAGGATCATTTGGAGTTTGGTACCTTCCGGGGAGCCGGAGTCTGCCTCATCATATTTGCAAGAGAAGAAGACACACACAAACAACGCAGTCAACGGGAGACACACACAGAGACACAAACACAGACACACACAACGGGGCGATCAAGCAGGCACAGATCCACAGAGGCCGGTTTAAGGACGAACAGACAGGCAGAAAGCTGAAGCAGAACAGTCAGGATCAGGCCACAGAGCTGCAGCGCTGCTAATGATCAAGGCAGTTTCTTCCAAGGATCCCCCTTCCTTATAGTCCTCCTTTAGGTCCTCTGTTACTCTCATAATCCAGAGCCCACAGCTAGTGCTTCCTCTGAGGATTCCTGCTCTAAATAAGTCTCTGCCCATGCAGGAGACGCCTCCCTCTCCTCCTCCCGTCTCATTGCTCCCGTATTCCTAGTGTAATTTGCTAAACCAGCCAATACCCTGCAGAGTTACATCACAACGCGCCCTCCTCCAGCACCACTGCTCACCCACTCATCGCCCTTTCTGCCACAGACAGACAGGGAGGGGTGAGACGGTGTGCGTGTGTGATGCCGTGACTCTGAGAGAAATCGGGATGTGAGGAGAGGATAGGGGGACGGAGGGGGAGGAGGAGGGCGGGAAAAACGAGCAGAGCCACTGATGCAAACCTCTGTTGTCACCTAGCAACGTAAGGACCTCCTCCAATAGGCTCGTTCTAACGCAGGAGACAAAACAAGGGCGTGTCCAACACCTGATGAGCCTAATTGTCCATTAAAAAATAATAGTCTCCTAAACACAAAAAGTGGACACAATGTTTTATTTTATTTTAAGCGCGTCAGTATTTTTTGTTGTTTTCTGTTTTTCTTGTTTAAAATAAGTAATTGGGAATTATTTATAAATGAATCTAAGTTTATAGGTAATAGATGTGAATTACTACAAATTACCATTAAAAATTTTTTATTTTAGCCCTTATTATTATTTATAAGGCCTCTAAAATAAGTCCAATAGTAATGGCCAGTGAGGGTTTCCTTCAAACGATTACCAATATTGACATGCCAGAATAATTCCTATTTTTCACACAGGAAACAGATCCGAGACCAATAAACAGAGAAATATTGTCTATGCAGCGATAAGATGACAGCACTAATCATCAGTGATGATTTACAGAGACTATAATCTATCAACACAAGCTGTAAACAGTAGAATCATTCTTTAATGAACACGTTTGTATGTGTTTCCAAAACTGTCACTGATCACTTTAGATGATTCTAATGTCTTCCAACATCAAATACAACAAATATATGACACGGTGCAGTGGAAAAGGATCTTACACGTAGAAAGTTATTAAATAGATAACTTTGCCCCTACAGGGCTTAGAGAGGTTTAAGCAGCTTTTGTAGGATCACTTTCTGCAGCATTAATCTTCCTCTCTACACCATCAGCTCAGCACAAATATAAAGGATTTAAATCTGTCAGGATATTCTGATTAGCGGCAAGTGTTAAATCTGAATTTCTCTCATACCATCGGCAAATGTCTGAACATAAAAATATGCTACAGGACAACAATGTTTGTAAACAGTAAATATTCTTTCCTTACTGCACATGATGATTAGAAAACAGATTACTAAAGGTTATTCAGGGAATATTAAATCCACAGGACTGGAGGCTGCTGAAGAGCAAGGAAAAGCATGTTATGTGTATCCATTACGGAGCAGCTGAGGGATTTGTCCTGTTCAAATATTAAACATTGCTTTGTAATCGCTTTCTCTCGTCTGTACAGGCTAAGTGACTTTATGAGAGGCAGAGAGGATGATGGGATGGGTGGGGATGTATCACCTTTCAGCTTTTCCAGCACAGGCAGGGAGGATAAATGCCTCAAGGGGACAAAATGGGAGTGAGATCACTGCTTTGCGAAGCATTAACTCCACATAACCCAGAAGTTGACAGATTGGACAAATAGTGATATTTAAAGAATGAAGAGTCAAACTCAAACACACAAATTGTGAGAGTTTAAGCCCCCCTGACATGTGGAGTTGTACCCGTGCAGAGAGAACCATCAAATCAGATCTGAGCTGACAGAAAATCTATACTCTGCAGTTCTCAGCTACCTTTCACTGTGAGCAGAGGAACGTCTGTCTGAATGAGTCAGCTTAGCTAACAGTGACTGTTACAGAGCTAGCATGGACTCACAATGATTCCTGCATTTACTACAGAAGGTGTTAGTCAGCAGAAACGCACCCTATCAGTATAGCAATTTGATCCCTTTGGAGAAACGTCAAGAATAGAAGATTAAATGTATCCTTTAGATAATTATAGAATCAGCCAGTGATGATCATCAGATTTTATATTCAGTTGACAAAATTCACAATTGTTGCGTTTATGTTGGGACTGGGCGATATGGACCAAAATTCATACTTTGATATTTTCTTTCAACATGATGATATACGATATAAATCTCAATATTTTTTTTGAACTAAAACAGTTTCAGCAGAAAGACAATTTGGGGTTACATTTGCTGATGAAAAATGCCACACAGCTGCACAATATGTGCCACTTTTGGCTTTTTCTCCACTAAGGGACAGCACGTGTGAGTGAGTTCTGTAGTGAGGATTGTTTAGGGGAAGGTCTGGGTTAGAACGCTCTCAGAAATCCATCTGACTGTTTCATGCTGTTCTGAGAAGTAGCGAAAGCAGTGACTCCTAAAATAAGTATTTTCAAACAAAATAAGCTATAAAATAAAAAAAAATACATCAATATGGGCAATATTGTAATGTTCTAAATTGCCAAAACAGAAACGTGATACATCTCAACTCTCGATATATCGCCTAATTTCTGTTATACTTAATGTCGTCTCTGTCCTCCTACATTGCTGCTCTCTGTGCCTTTTATTTGCCCCCTGATTGAAAAATAAAGTTGACTTAAATATTGTATAACATTCAGAAAGAACATGCAAACTCATTAAACCCACAAACAGGCCTCAGGCCCGCCCTGGGAATCAAACCCAGGTTCTCCTTGCTGGTTCAATCATAGTTATTTTATATCTAATGAGTCTTTGAGTTTAGCCTAGCTGAGGTATTATAACATTATTTCCACATGCTTCAATGTGCGAAGAAAGCAGACAGTTACAACGCAAAAAAAAAAAAAAATCAATCTGAGCAAGAGACAAAGTTATGGATCATACAACACATGTGAGCATCATCCCAGCTCACAAAACAGAGCACTGCCCTCAGTACAAAAGAGCAGAGGGTGGAGACGCAGGGTGCGGCCCTGTTGCCATGCAGTGGCAGGAGCCGAGCTATTCAGTCACCGTTACCATGGCCACCACGCTCAGCACCATAACATCAGCACTGTACTGAGGTGAGAGAAACATGCAGCACCTTTTTGGGCTTCAATCCTCGCTGCAAAGACACAGGAGGGAGGGATGGAGGGTGTGGGACAACGGCATGCCGTGGGAGTCAGTGGACGGCGAGATAGATTCACATCAAAATATTGTATACAGTTTCATTACAGCATGAACTCATTTAAACTGCATTAAAGTTTGCATTTGGGGAGGTGAGTGTCTTTTCTTATGGAGTTCCAAAAAATACAGAAACAGCCCCATCTTCTGGCCACATTATAGTATTATTGAAATCTTGCCATTTTCAACTGACTGTAAACTAATCATCATCATTAATTATTGTTGTAGCAATTAGTCATGCATTTCACTTGAATCTGTAAAAACATTAAAGATGGCACATTGGCAACAGCTGCTGGACAATGAGAAAAATGACAGTGTAGATTTAGCACAAAGAACAAAGAGCACACAAACATGCAAAATCTAGGTTAAATGTGTGTGTGCTGATGTCATATCTGCCTCCCATTTTTTTTTATTTTTTTTTTTTTTTACAACACAATGTAACTCACCGCTTTGGTAGACTTGGATGACTCCAGGATGTCTGACCACATAAAAAAGAAACACAAAGAACGTATGAGATATAATTTGATTTAAAAAAAAAAAAAAAAAAAAAAAAAAAACAAGTAGCACAATTTGAACTAAAAAAATATGTGACACTGTAAGATATAAAATACATAGCACAAGTTAAACAGAATGCATTGAACAGGACTGATTTTAAAAGTAATAGTAGAGCCTAAAACTGGAAATTAATTGTTTAAAAGCTATTTATTAAAAAAAATACAATAATAATAAATAAATAAATAATGATTAGTTATGATTTCAAAAGCAATCGCTGCACATAAGAAGTTTGTAGACCTTTTGTATAGAAAATATCTGTTTAATATCCTCGGTATTATCCTTATACAATCCTCTTCCTCTGGGTGGGGCTGTAACCTTAAAATTGAAGCCATTCCCTTTCATGTTGCTGTATAAACAAGTAGTGATATGTGTTGATGTTCAGGAAACTGATAATAAATGTCTTCTGGTACCAAAATTTAAAAAAATAAAAAATAAAAAAAACCTTCAATGCCAAAAAAATAGGCAAATTTTGAGGCATTTTAGGATTCATCTTTGCAATGTATCTTCTCTCAAATTAAGACTTGCTCTGTAGTGAGACACCCAAATATTTCATTTCGCTTAAGTCTTCACAGAACTACAAAAACACTGTGACATTATTGTTAACTGCTCTACATTCACACACACTTCACCCACTGGTGTGACTGTTTGACAACACAGCCTATCGATGGACTCAGGACTGTTTGCATTCCTGAACAATTGACATCACCCCTACACAACTATTACAACATCAATCCAGATCATAGTACCTGAGCGCTCCAGTTTTTCTGTTTTAGAAAAGTGACTAAGTTTAGCACCAAGCTCCGTGCGTGTATGTGTGTCGTTACCTCGTTTGGGGACTTTAGCGGTGCCAGGCTCAGGGGTTTCTGGAGAAGTGGTGTCGGCTCCATCGTCAACAAGCTGAATCTAAGACACAAAAACACACACAAGCTAAGTCACCTCATTAGACATTACTGCCTTGGACCACAAATGTTTTTTTTTTAATTTCATTAGTTTTTTTTTGGCACAGTTTAAAATACAACAAAACATAATAATATTAACAGTAGAAAGACATTAACAGAAATGAATACAGTTTAAAGTTTAGAGGCACGCCAGGGAAAACCCAAAAAACCCTCAAGAAGCTTAAAGAAGAGGGCTCACGATATAAAATTTAAACTTGAACTAATGAGAAGAAGAAAAAAAACCAATAATAATAATAATAATAATACCAAATAAAGAAATGTCAGGACAGCAAAACTTTGAAACGGAGCATAAAACAGGAAGAAAAAAAAAACATTACACCAAAAAGTCAAGCAAAAAAAAACCAACAAAAAAAATAGAAAAAATAGCAACCATTGTTTGGTTATTCATTAAGAAGTAAGTTTTTGATAGAATTCTTAACTCAGCATGGGGAAAGTTTGATCAGATGAGGAGGAAGTGAATTCCATATTCTTTGAATGTAATGCTAAATTGAGAAGTAGTGGTACGTGTTCAGGTAGGATAATTATGTAGTTGATTATTTGCTGCAAAATAATTGTTAAAAAATGGCGGGAGTGTTTTATTTAATTAACCATGTACAAATTGAGCATTTGAAGTTTGTTGGTTTGATAAATGTTAAGTATTCCAAGTTTTTACTCTTGGAGCCGAGAAAGTAATAATTCTCACTGTTCTTTTTGGCAAAGGAAAAATTAGCTCCAGTGTAGTTGAGTGAGTACTGGCCCAAACACTATTGGAATAACTAATTCTATATCTCTTCAGTAAGTTCAAAATGAATACCTAGCTCGTATTTTTTTTAAGATATTTTGGCTAATTCTGGTCCTGTATATTTTATTGTGTGTGCAGTGTTCCTTTTAAATAAACGGGCAGGTCCTTTACCTGGGACTGTCTCACAAATATCCCATGGTTCTCTTCGCAGGTGAAGTAGCGCTTGCCCTGCACCGTGCCGTCGTTCTTGCCCTTGGCCTCATCCAGGATGACCCCTACCCATTTCCCTGAGGCGAAGAGTGTGGTGCCGATGTATGCCACGGTGCCACGCTGCCCCTTCCCGATCACCTCCACCAGTGAGCCCACTTTGGCAGGACGAGCTCCTCCGTCAGAGCTCATTTTGCTGCTGCTGGTCTGTGAGTAGAGAACAGAACAAAGGTGAAATACTGCTGCAGAGTTTCAGGAAGAGTCCATGATCAGTTTCTGAACTCTGTCTCTTTTTCTCTCTCTCTTTTCTTCTAGCTTTCTATCTTTGGATGATTATTTTGCATTGCTTTCTCTCTGCGTTTCTCCAACCTCCCTCCGTCCCTCCCTCCCTTCTTTCTTCACAATCCCTTGAGTTTTGAATTAAATGCTTTTGGTAAATGTTCACAAACTGCAGCACGTTATAATCAAATAAACCACGTGGTGTCCTAGAAATGGAGGTGACTCAGCAAAAAGGTGAAAAGACAGTGGGCAGACTCTCCTTCAGCTTACTGTTAAACACTCAGTGTTTATGTGCGGCTGTTTGGACATTAAACACAGAAACATTACTGTAAAACTGGTTTGAACAAGGTGTGTGACTTGGAACATAATTACCTTCATTCAGGCTATGAATAAAGGAATTTAATCCCATTTTAGTTCATATCTCTAGTTAATGTCCTATCCTGGGAAATTAGAGATTCTTATACCTACGACATACTACTGCAACACATGAATACACTTTTCTTTTTACATCCAAACTCAATATTTTCATGATGAAGTTTGGTGTTTTTTCAGGTTCTTGTTTGGACTCCTTTCCTTGTCCCTAAGCAGGAACCATTAACTGCTTATTCAAATCTTCAGTCAGTAAATCCTCTGTTTTGAATTGTTTGTTACAGCACTTTAAAGAAAGTGCAGGCAGAAATCCAAAGTTGGTACAACTCTTTGCGTTGCTGAAAGCTTAAAACTTTAGCCGCATACTTTCCCTGCTTACAGAGTCAGCTCCACCAATCACAGCACACTTTCCGGTGTTTAGTATACGTTGGAATGCAGGACAATAAAGAAAGGTTTCTTTATTTTTACCTTAGAATCAGACAAAGAATGTAAAGGATTATAAAACAAGAAAACAGTCATCAACATCGCCCGCCATATTGGCTGTCATTATAACTCACAAACTTTTCCTAAATGTCCTAAATCTAAGAACTTAGATGTATATGTAAGAAAATATTATCACATCAGAATATAAAATTACTAACTATCTTAAATGGTTTCTAAGAAGAGCTGTCCCCTTTGAAGATACCTCGAACAGAGTAAACAAAACGGAACAAGGACAATAACTCCGGGAAAAATAATTACGCGCTTCTCATTTTCAAACTCCATCAATTTATTGATACCCTGAAGCCACACACCAAATTTGGTTATCCTATCTTAAACAGTTTCTGAGAAAAGCTGTCCACTTTAACTCGGACAGACGGACTCAAGGCCACACTTTGTGGCGGGGGATAATTAATTTAAACTTAAAGCCTGCAACGACCTGCAGACACGTTTAGTAGCACATTATTAGATGAAAGTATTTGTTCCTAATAAGTGTAAACAACTTTTCATCTAATAGTCAATAAACTAAAAAATAATTTACATTATATGCTCGGGTGTGAAAAATAAGATAAGGAGTACTAATAAGCATGCGGTGTCTTCTTCATAATAGGGCAACGTTTTGAGCTGGAAAGTGTGTGACTGACAGGAGTTTTGTGTCCATGTGGAAATATGTATGTTCTGGTACAGCATAAAAGCCGACATTAACTTGTAAACACAGTGAACCAAGAAAACTGGATTGTGGTTAGGAAGACCATGACTGTATTCAAGCACACCTTAAGTAGTCCTGAGGTGTAATTAGGGAGATTCAGCACACCTGCTGCACCACTAAATCTAACTATTGTCTGTGGCTGTTTTTGAAATGGCACACTCCACATTATGCACTACAAACTAAATCAGCATATACTGTCTATTTAATATATACTCTAAGTATGTTTAAGAGGATTAGGACGATGAAGTATACTTCCAAGTTTCCCAAGATGCATTTCGAACCTACAATGACAAAAAGCAGAAGCACATTGAGGCTAAATATCTCCGTAGATTTGCCACATTTGAAAGTTTTGAAAGCGTTTAAAGCGAGAAAGTGACCAAGTAGAATATCAACATGTGGTCATTTGATCCTTAAAACTCACGGAAATACATTTAATGCCGACATTTCAAAGATTTTCAGAGACCCGCTTTTGTGCTACTGAATAAACTTCTGATCAATCAAAAACTGATGGAGGACAAGAATAGATGCTTTTGTTTTGAAAAGGGGATGTTTGACTTTTAGCTTGAAGGCGGTCCCAGGACGATTTTACGTTCCGCTTGCAATGCATCATGGGGCAGTTCAGTATGACTATACATACTTCAAAAAAGTCCTGATATAGTATACATCCAGGTACTTCTTGCATCCTAATCTTCCCATACTATCTAATTGGAATGCACTACATACTCATTTTGACATCAGACTCAGTATGAATAGTATGTTAGTATTTCAAACACAGCCTATGACTCTACATTCAAGCACACCTTAAATAGTCCTGAGAGGTAATTAGGGAGATTCATCACACCTGCTGCACCACTAAGTCTAACAATCATCTATCTCTCTATCTTTAGGTATAGGTCTGTCTTTTCACTTGTATACTAATTGAACTCTTACAAACACTGCACGAAGCAGTCGTCAGACAACAGAGTGCTGCTAGTGAAGTTGTTTAACATTGCATGAAAGGACGGGACTCTCTTGCTTCAAGTGTAATTACAGCAGCTCATTATTCATAAACTATGGGAAGAGAGGCACTAGCGATGCTCACAAAGAGCTGTTTCGTCAACGTCACAGTCGAGACTTCAGGGGTCATATTCAGCTTCTATTTCAAAGCAGTAAAAATCACACCAAAGAGGCCTATTTATGGTTGAGAAGCGATTACGTCAGCTCCAGCTATTTTAAAAAACAAAACAAAAAAGAAAAACCAAGGTGAAATCAAACATCGACAAAAAGGCTCCTGCCTCCAGACGACACGCTGCAGCGATGCGTTCAATGACGGCCGTGACCCGTTTGCCATGTGCTAGGCAGAGGACCTGAGGTGGGGCATGCTGAATTATTTAGTGCAACTCAACTCTTACAACACACACGCAACGCTCATAACAATGCTTACAGAAAGAATTAGAAATACATCAACACTTCCTCGTCTACTGCTGCTTTGTTACAAGCTGGAGCTGATTTCAGCTGAAGTCCTCTCAAAATGTTGGTTTCCCCCCAGTTTGTCTACACATCAAACAAGTTATATACAAATGTTAGAGCCTGGTCCATCACAGCCAACTGTAAATGCTTAGCTTGTTATCAGGCTTTTTTGTAGAGCTGCATGACACAATCATTAGATTCAGGTGTGCCGGAGCAGGCAATCTATAATGAAGAAATTAAGATGTAGCCGCATTCCTATTTTTGAACAACGTACAAGCATGCAAATAACAGTTTCTGGACATAAATCTCAATCCGACTTCCCTGCTAACACTTCTTTCAACAAAAAGATGAACCATTTTGTGATTCTTGAGAAGTTTAGGATCACAGTGATGGTTTAACTCTTTTCTTCCAGGTCTGCAAGATTCAGACCTTTTGCTTTTATGCCGTGAGGTTGAAGTGGTCACTGCTACATCACTGTGCTGCCAGCTTTCTGATGGAAACTGCTGCGGTTTTCAACCACAAACCATGACTACTGCTGTGTAATAGGACCACTGCTCACCAACCGTTAGCTACAGAAGCCAAAAAAGTAAGAAACACAAAATAATTAAATTACAAGTTGTTTATTTTAAATGTAAAGAAAAAAATTGACAAATAAAACCAATTATCATTTGCTAACCCTGAACTGATTGATTTAGCAAACTGGGAACACAAAAAAGGAGAGCAAGACACATTTGAAAGACCACTAACTTTTTACCTTTCCTGGGGATTGTGCGTGATTTCACTTAGATTAAGGTTTGAATCACAGACAAGAAGAATTGTTGGCTAGTAAAAAGTGCTTCTTGGTGATTTAAAGAAACACGTCATCCCAAAGAGTTGATGTCATTCCTGTTGGTGACATAAAAGCTGCCAGACTCAGAGGGATGACAAACAGGAAGTCTTCCAGGATTCATTTATGGTCAGTCTATCCTCTGCTGATAAGAAAAAGAAGCCACATGTTCCAACAATCAAGCCCGTGGTCATCTTTCCTTTAGCTAGTTAACTTTTAACTTCATGGTGCTAACACTGAGAGGCATTAGCGTAAACTGAAAGGGAGAAATGTCACACTGAAGAGGATTAAAAATCAATACCGGGGTAGAAAAGGCCTGGGAAGAGATGACAGAGTGAGACTAATCAGAATCAGACACAACAATGGAGTACTGATCAGCATCAGCAGGCGATTTAAAACCATTTCAGCTGTGTGTGCCCGACTGTACAGCATCAGCACAAACTCACCCGTGGATACGTGCTCCTCCTAATCTGTGCCATGTTCGCTGTTCCTCCCAAAGTGACTACGGAAAGGTGTTATCAGGAGAGAATGAGCCAGACAGAAGGAGCAGCAGCATGAAGGGGGTTTGGTCACGGTGATGCTGCCGGAGAAGGAACGTCTTCCTTTCTGTCTCCTCCAACATTCACTTCATCCTGATTTCCTCAGTAGACTCAGAGCTTCCCAAAGTCCCTTCACCCCCTCCTTGACAATCAGCAACATCTGCCTGAGCTTCAGGCTCTGCCAGGAAGTTTTACATATAAGTTGTTGATCGTCCACCGTTAAATCAAGGGACCGGTTAGCTACGGCTGCTGTGAAGGCATCAGCCGGGAGTCAGCTCTGCTCTGTGCTGGTGTCTGAGCTGGATTCAGGAGGAGGGAGGGATGATGAGGACCAGACAGGTGCTGGGTCCTAAAGCCTTCTGCTTCCTCTCATAATAAAACTCTATTTTTAATGTAATGTAGGAGTGTGACAATATCTCGATACGGCAATATCTCGCGATATTTTTTCACACGATCGATTATTGATATGCTCGCGCCAAGTATTGATTTGAAAAATAATGATTTTATTTTTCTTTAAGATTTATTCTATTATTTTCAAAACCTTTTCTGCTTTTTCACTAAAATGTGCAGGTAGGTCTCCACAGAAATTTAGTCACTGTTTGTTGAAGGAACCAATGTATTGTGTACTGGAATATTGCACTATACTGGTGTCACTGGTAAGAAAAAAACCTATTTTTTGTTTACAGAAAGCACTAATGGAGATACTTATTTGTTTACATTGGTATGTTGACACTTATTTACAGAAATGTTGCACTAAAATAGTGTCACTGTTCATAAGACACTTTTCAATTTATTGTCTTTCAGAGATATAAAATAAAAACTGAATTTTTTTTACTTAATCTTTCTTTTTTTCTTATGTCATAGATTATTGTAGATTGATTTCTGAGCAATATATCGATAATTGCCGTATTGTCATATCGTGAGATAATCATTATCGTGAGCTTTGCATCGCGTATCGTATCGTGAGGTACCCAGAGGTTCCCACCCCTAATGTAATGCATTAACTAAACCAGTGCTTTCCAGCCTTTGGAGAGACACGTAAACTCCAGATACAAACCATGAGAAAATGCTGAGAAATTGCTTCCCACAAAAGCCTGATTTAGTGACAACCAATCCTTAATTCCAAATATTTAATTCAATACATTTACTGATATGTATGGATTACGGAAGTGGATTAAAGCCAATTTTGAAGGAGAAAACAATTTTGGGCAAATCAAGAATAAAGTCAAAATGTCAAAATTAAAGTCAAAATTTCAAAAATTAACTCAATACAATATCGTGAAAATAATAATATAATGCATTGGATTTTATATAGCTCTTTGATAGACACTCAAAGCACTTTACAGAATAAAGGCATTATTCTTTCACTCCACACTTAGTGGTGGTAAGCTACTATTGTAGCCACAACTGCCCTGGGGCAGACTGATGGACACGAGGCTGCCATGGTGAGCAAGTCAAAGGTTTGCTATCAAAGTCAAATCTACAGAAGCGGACAAGGGCTAATTTACCATATACAACAAGTCTCCATCAAAACTGGCCCTAATCTGTTTCCGTAGCTCCTCAATAGCCACAAACAGGAATGAATGGTCCACCTCTTCCAAACTTGACTGCTTTTTCCTCCTGAACAAATTAAGTTTTTGGCAAGACTCTTCAAAGTCGTTAAAGAGATTACAACGCCATGTTTATGCGCGACAAAGAAAAAAGAATCTCTTTGTTATTAAACCCATCTTTAAAGTATGGTTTAACGCGTTCATCGATACACAGTATTTTTGTAGACGGCCACAATCTGCTGTGTGTTGTCGTGTGAATGACCTTTGTCACGATATTGTATTTTGAGTTCATTCTCGAATTTTTTTTTACTTTGATCTTGTCTTTTCGACTTTATTCTTGATTTTCCCAAAATGATTTTCTCCATCAAAATTGGCACTAATCCTCTCCTGTGATATGTGTATGGAACATGGCACATAAGAGATAAGTGCTTGGTTTTACGAGTAAAAAACGACTTGTATCACTCGAATGATTAATATGTGAGAGAGAATGCTAGAAGGCTACTCAGTTATGTTTCCAATGTTTTGTTGGCAGCTTTGGTGAAACCTATGATGCTTATTTGAGTGTAGGATAATCCTTTGTAATTCAAGTGCACTAGTAGTCATTAGAAAAATCAAAAATCAGCACTATTTGGTAGATCACATGCGCATACACCAACTAAAAACTTACTCTTCAAGTGACGTCAATGCAGCAAACTAAACTAAAAAAGTAGAGTGGATTCACTCTGCTCACCCTGCACTGCAGTCTGTCACAACACTGTCACATTTCTCAAGAAAGTACTTTCTTCAGCTTTTTGTGTTACACATGGATGCAATACAGAAATGGTTTAGGGATGTGGTGAAGATAAAAATGTTAAACTTTTTCAGTTGTTGACTTGGCCAGTAAATTACCCAGCTCTGAATGCATTTAAGTATCTTTGGCAAAAAAAAAAAAAATAAATAAAATGAATAAATAAAAAATCCACCCAATAAATTTATGCCTCACAACTTTCAAGACAGCACACCGTCGTCAAAATTGGTTCAATATATTTTGTAGGTGTGTGAAAAAAAAAAAATCGATTTCACGATATATTGCAAGTTTTTTGAGTGCCAATTTTAAATCGATTATTTTTATGTATTTTTTTATTTAAAAAATTTATTTCTTTTTTAATTTTTTATTTCATTTTTTTGTTATTTAATCAATATTTTTGTGTATTTGTGCAATATTTCAGTGGTGATTACAATGCCGTCAATGAGATGCAATGGTTATTTCATGCACTTGATTTTATGATGGCAGTGTGTAATGCCTGGAATATTTATGTACATACACAGACATTTTATTTTCAAATAATCTGTTTAAATCAGTGTTTAAACTGACACAATAGGATACATTATATTTTTTCTTATTTCAGTGCATTGTCAGTAACTGTGCTTTTTCCTTAATGTTCTTACTTACAGCTGTTACAATGCATCATTATGTTGTCATGGTTACCTTGAGACCTCTACACAGTAGTTTCAGTGAAAAGATATGTGTTGCACTTTATTTTATGATGGCAGTGTGTACCCTGCATTTTCTTTTCTTTTTTTAGTGAAAATGTGCAAAAACACTCATAATAAATAATAAATAGGATGCTTAGAAGCAAATAGTTTTGATTCAAATTGTCCTCTGAATGATCAATATCTTCTGATGAACATATACTGTACAGCAACTTCATTTTTCATCTCTACATTGAATTTATCGTATCGTGACCCAAATATCGTGATACGTATCGTATTGCAACATCCTTGCCAATACTCACCCATAATTTTTTGTTAGTCAGTGTATGTCTAATTTTCCATTTGAATGGAATATTAACAACATCTGAAAACTATGACTGCATTTATGTATGACATGCACACTAATGATATGTAGGTCCTGGGGCCTTGTAGAAAACTGGGTCAAGTGTAGAAAACATGGGTATGCCTTAGATTTCAATCCTGTGTGGTGGTGAAGCATAGAACAAACAAAAGAATCATGTCACAGTGGCTCCAAATGTATAATAAAAATATATAATTGCTCCTGCTGTGTATTAAAGTCTATTGAAGAATCAAAATTTCAGCCTAGAAAATTGTGCTGATTATATGAAATGATTTTGTATTTTTTACAGATATATTATGTATTGCTGGATGTTGCTGCCACCTTAATAAATCAATAACCTGGGTGAGGCTGAACCCAGGCTAATCAGGACAATACATCACAGAACATTAAAAGAAACAAAACCCTAAAAATAGAAGGAGAAAAAGAAACACTTTTGTAATTTTAATAACAAAATAGGCATATTGAGCCTATAAGCTAGCTCAATAGCACCACCGCCTCTAATACAATATTGACTAAAAACGGTTTGTTATTTATACCACGATTTACTTTAGATTTGGCCGATTAAATGTGATTATGGAGCTGTAGTCGGTGTTAAATCGGTAAAGTGAGTGCTGCTATGTGCTGCTGTCATTAGAGACACTCCCTGGCCAGCTGTTAGCCACATTAGCCCTTAGCTTCAATTACTAATAAAAATCCATTTTTTTCCACCAAAATGACACTTCAACACTAAAATATAGATATCTATTAGTGTATGTTTACGCCTTGACTTCAAAGCTCCGTCAGTCAGACGTTAACAAGGTGGAAATCTTACCCAAACTGTCGATAAATCTGGCTAGCAGCACAGCTCCGTCCCTCCCTGCATCTATCCCCGGAGGTCTGAACGGAAAACCGGCCGGACGTGGCCGCAATACAGCCTCTCTCAGCCGGCCTGTGTGTGGGCGAGGGGCCGCTGAAACATGGAGGACTTCCAACAGGCACGACACATGGTTTAATTGATATGGAGTTAACAATTACCCAAAATTACAAGATGAGACCAAAATCAAGAAATTTTTAAGATTTCAACAAGAAAATATAGTGCATTTAGTTTCATAAGCATGGAAATGACATTTTGCACGTTTTGTGAAACACATGAATCAAAAATGTCCAATAAGAAAAAAAAAAAAGTGAACTAATTAATCATATACAGAAAAACAATTAACTGGTTCCTACTGTAGAAGCACAGTCCCCCCTACACACTTTTTTTTTTTTTTTTTGGTCATTGCATTTGCCCAAGAACCACTTGTGGGCCCCGACCCACCAGTTTAGAACATCTTGTTTACACCAATGAAAAGACACAAGATACCCTATTTGAAGGAATTTCACTAAATGTATGCATTAACATATAAACAAGATATATTTCAAATATTTTTTTATCAACATTTTAACTATGAAGTAATTGATTCAATTCTTCAAATTAATTTATTTCATCTTCCCCAGCCAATGTGGCAATGTGTTAGAGAGCTGTTGAAGATGCTTAAACTTTACCAAAGTGAACACAGCTGAGTTTGTCCCTTCACCTCTTGCAATGATTATAATTTTTGCCTGCTGGCAAACAAAATCAGAGGTTTAAGTCTCTGATGTGCTCAACAGTGGGTTTGTCTTTTTTCCCCTTTAACATCCAAGTCCATATATATTAAATTTATCTTATCCAGCTCGAGAATAAGACAAAAAACCCCAAAGCAAAACACTTGACACAGACTGACTTTTTTTTTTTTTTTTTTTTAAAGAACTCACTTCAAACACAGAGCCAGGATTACAATTTAAGGACTTTCATCACTTCAATTTCCCAAAAAAAATTGGTCCAGGACTGAACTGTTGCTCAGAAATTCACTACAGAATGTTATTTCTGAACACAGGTGTACCACAAGGCTGTGTTGTTAGCCCGGCACTTTTTTCATGCAGGAATATCATTGATAGCTGTCTAATAAACTGATCCTAATCATACTTTTTGTGCCACTCCAATAATGACAAAAACATTTTTTCCCATCATTACAATTATCGACTGATCGTTGTCTGTCATATTTTCTTAGTAATTAACTCTACGATCCAACGTTTTTCACACACAAAATCATGAATAATAACAAAGGCTAGAAAGATAGAAAGAAAAATAGTTAGGGCAGCACACACACAAAAAAAACCCTAAAATGCTAAGCAATTTTCCAAGTAGTACTATCAGCAGTATTACTATAGTATGATTGACAGTAGTACTTCACATTAAAGATCAGTTTGGATTCTGATAGCAAGTTGAAATGCAAATGTGTTATTGTTGACGGCAGGTTAGAAAACTCAGTGTTGCCACCCAACAAGTTTGGAAAAATCAGAGTTTTTTGCATCTTAGCTGGGCGATATTGACCAAAACTCATATCTCAATATTTTTTCTCAAAGTAGCAATATACAATATTAATCTTGTTGTTTTTAACTCAACAAAGTCTTACCAGAAAGACAATTCTGGGTTAAATTTGCTGATGAAAAATGCCACACAGGCATATTTATCAACAAACAGTTGCACAAGATGTGCCACTTTTGGCTTTTTCTCTTATAAGGACAGCACGTGTGAGTGAGTTCTGTAGCGTGGCTTGTTTAGGGGAAGGTCTGGGTTAGGATGCACTCAGCAATCCCTCTGACTACTGTTCATGCTGTTCTGAAAAGTAACAAAAGCAGCGCCTCCTAAAAACAAGTATTTTAATATAAAATAAGCTATAAAATTCATATCTCAGAAATATGGAAAATTTGGAAAGGAGCCTGTTTGACTGTACTCTATGAATAATATTAAATACTTGTATGATGTGATTTGTACTGTGTGATTGTGTAAAAAAAAATCAAAACAAGTAAAAAAAAAAAAAAAGATATATCTCAATATAGGTGATATTGTCATTTTCTATATCACCAAAATAGAAAACTTGATATATCTTGAATCTTGATATGTTGCCCAGCCCTAATATAAATTATATAACAATAATAATCTAGATAGAGATACAACTTTTTCATTTCTGATATGATACAGATATTGCAGACTTGCGTATCGCCTGATACCGATATTGATCTGACATCAGCATGAATCATACATAATTTTATTACTTTTTTTTCTTTCTTTAATAAAAAAAATAATAATTACTTATTGTGTAGTGTGGAATTTTAGAAAAGGTTTTATCAAGTGATGTCACTCAAACAGAGAACAATAGTCAGCAACAGTAGGTATGAGAAAAACTGACCCATTTAATATTAACTAATTGGTTACATAAAATTTAACCTTCAACATAATATCTACAATATTCTACATTTGAAAATAAATTGATAAAAAATAAATTGCAGAAAAAAAAAAAAAAGGAAATTTGAATCCGATATTCGTTTTCAGGCTGATATCGCTACCGGATCGGGACACCCCTAATTCTAGAGTTTAAAAAAGCCCAGCTTTCTTAAACAGGACCCTGAACATGGCAAAAATAAAACATTGAAGTGATAAAACGCAGCCAAAACTGTCATCCAGAAATGTTTAACAGTGATTTATGTCACTTTTGATTAATTTCTTTTATCTTGCTCAAAATTAAGTCTGTATTCAAACAATGTGAAGTTACAGATTTTGGCTACAGGGTCAGGGGGGCTGAACTCTCTGGTCTTCACGTAGCCCATGTGCTCGTACAGCTTCTGAGCGTCCGTCTGTACCACAGAGGTGTACAGCACCACCGCAGGGTAACCACGCTCACGGCTGTAATCGGCCACAGTCCGACACAGGTTCTTGGCGATGCCCATTCCCCGGTAGCTCCGGCGCACAGACAAACGTTTCAGCTCCAGACACTCAGGCGATTTCTCTGCAGGGAGACACGCCACCGTGCCGACCGCGCGCCCTTCGTCGTTCTCAGCCACCCAGAAGCACGAGTCCTTCTGCTTCAGGTAGGTCTCCCCGATGTCGTTCAGGTCTTTCCTGAGACACGTCTCGATGTAGCTGTTGAACATTTTGACGACCATCAGCCGGATCAGGGCCAGGACGAGGGTGATGGCCAGGACGGGAAGCAGGAAGGACTTGGAGCTCGCCATCAAAGCACAGAAGATGCACATGAGCACCATCTGCGTCAGTGGCTGTTTGAGAATGTGCACAAAGGAGGAGGGCACGTGCTCGCTCATCCCCAAGGTGAACAGCTCCTTCACCACCTCAGCGTCCTCATCACGATACTGACGGATCTGGATGTTAGTCATAGCTCTGCTTTTCAAACAAACAGGAGGGGAATCATTTAATTTGAATGACATTGGACAAAGATAAAGTGCATTTCTAATAATAGATTCAAGGTTAGTAAAGTACGTCAACAGTTTTCCAACATGCACAAACAACTAAAGGACATAAACAGGACAAAGGGATGTCAGTGCTCTGTACCAAATGCAGGAAAGGTTGCAGAAAAAAATCAAGACAGTGAGAATAAGTTGATGAGTAAATCAATTAAAAATTATACAATTAAAAGCAGTAAGTAAACAATAAGATATAGGAAATTAAATGAGCAAAAACATTTTTGTTCTTTTGTTTGTTTATGAAAACAAGTGGAAAGAGTTCCTTTTGTCAAAGCCACTAAAATTGCTCCAAAACAGGTCACTTTTGAAACCCCTACATACTGTAGCTGTAATAATAACAATAATTATGAATTATTCTCACCCCAAAGTTAACTAAAAATATTCACACTACATTTATCTCATCACAAACTTAAACTTTGCCAAAGGGAACACAGCTGAATTTGTCCCTTCACCTCTTGCAATGATTACCATTTTTTGCCTGCTGGCAAATAATAAAGTCAGAGGTTTAAGTCTCTCATTTCCCATGTGTTCATTAGTGGTTTTGTTGTTTTTTTCACCCTTTAACATTTAAGTCCATATATTAAATTAATCTTATCATCCAGCTTCAGCTTGAGAATAAGACACATTTAGAAAAAATGCTAACTTCTTTCTACAAAAAAACCCCCCCAAAACAAAACACTTGACACGGACTGACCTTTTTTTTTTTTTTACAGAATTTACTTCAAACACAAAGCCAGGATTACAATTTAAGGACTTTTATCACTTTTAATTTCCCAAAAATTGGTCCAGGACTGAACTGTTGCTCAGAAATTCACCATAAAATGTTAATTCTGAACACAGGTGTACCACAAGGCTGTGTTGTTAGCCCGGCACTTTTTTCTCTCGCAGGATTATACTCAAAAAGTCCTTGATAGTCGTCTAATAAACTGATCCTAATCATACAAAAAAAATTTAAAAATTCCCTATCATCAAAATTATCGACTGATCGTTGTCTCTCATATTTTCTTAGAAAATAACTACGATCCAATGTTTTTCACACACAAAATCATGTATAATAACTAAAAGGCTAGAAAGAAAAATAGTCAGCGAAGCGCTAAAAAAAATAAACTTAAAATCTCACCCCAAAACAAACTAAAAACCTTCATGCTACGTTTATCTCATCATATGACACATTTCTAGAAATATATTGTTTAATTTTAGTGACTTAATTGTATTGGCTGTGACAAAAGGAACTCTTACCAAAGCAGTAAAACATGTAAGATAAGTTAAAATTAAGGAAGGCATCTGTAATTAATATTAACTAAACATTTATTGGTGCATTTAAAAGATAAATCCCACATTATGTAACTGTGTCTAGTGTAGCTAGCTAAGCTATTGTCCAAGTTTACTGTGAAAAATCTAAACATTAGCATTTATAAGGTTAATGTTACATTAATTTAAACTTTAATAAAAATAAGCCTTTAATCCATTTCAACACAGTCACGTCTGCGGTTTCCCGGAATAGCCAAGAAAAGAGTAGTTTAAACACAAAATCTTGTCAAACGTGTAAACAGTGAAAACATAAACAGTCAGTGTTCTCTAACAGGAGCATGGGAAGCTAACAGCAGCTAGCATCACAAGCGGCACCACAAAGCCTTTTGCACGGGTAAACCATGGTTTGATATACCTGGATGGGAAAGAAAAACAGTAAACAAAGACCACTTACGAGGTTTGTGTCCGTGTTTCGGTGTAGATTCGTTGAAAAAGTTTCCAGGAAATCAAAACTCTTGCATTTCGTGTTTCTGCAACTTCACCAGCTTCATCATGTCATCTTCACGGACACTCGGAGAAACCACACTTCCGAAACACGTGACACAATGTTCAGATGTTAAAACATTTGAAATAGCAAAATTATGAGTCTAAATTTCGTAACTTCAACTTCATCCACCATGTTGTACAAACCACATTAATTCTAAATATATCTGCATTAAACCCGTTTGTTTCTTAAATACAAACGCGATTAGACAGAAATTGTACGAGGTTAAACAAAGGCAGCATTACCCCTTCATATTGAACGCTGATTGGGTGACACGTTCAGGCGAACAGTCACAATAAAATACCCCGAAGTCAACCAAAAACTAGAAAATGTGCAATGTTTTTGCATTCAATAACACATTTGTAATTGGACTATTTCAGGAGCAAAAATCTGTAGTTTAGGCCCTTTTTTATTGTTCAATAATTGGCCTTTATGAAAAGTACTTTAATCAGTCGATATATATTAAAACTTTGTCTTTAGGTTATATGACCACCACTTACTGACCTCTAGTAGTAACGTGTAACGTGATAGGACGACCTTCAATTCCCAAAGCCTAGTCTAGACTTTCTCAATTTTCCTCATTTGTATTACCTCATTGTAAGCTATCTACTGCCCCCTGCTGACAAAAACTAGTCAGGCTCCACACCACCTAATGCTCATGCAAAAATAACTGTATAAACAGCTTAATATGTTGTAAGATGAAGCAAATATCATCTTTTTCTCTTTTTGGTGTCATTTCAACTTGATGCAAAATTGACCAGAAGGATGAACTAGATCTGCTCTGACATGCATGGTTTGGCTCTATTGCTATTGAAATATGTGTAATAATAAGTGGTTGCAGTTTCAACCAGCGATGGCACGAGTGCAACAGTACACAATGGGTTGAACAAAAATGATGAAACTATCATCAACCTTTTGTCTGACTTGTTGATCAGCAGGTAAACACTAAAAAATCAACATTATTCAAACAAATTAACTACAATATTTTAACTTTTTTTTTTTTTTTATTTCATTTGCCAAAGCAAATGCTTGGCCCACTTTTAGGTCCTTATCCATGAGTTGAGAACCTCTGGTGAAGAGTTTGCAGCCGTTATTGGGCCATTGGGCAGTGGGTGTCGTACCACAATAATGTTTCTCTGGTTAGAGTCTCTGTACAGGCTTTTATTTTGAAATAGGAAGTATGATCGTGGTGCCAATCACAGTTTACTCTGTGCAAGAACCACAAACACACATTGTTTAACCATAAGGCACCACTTAAAAGGACTTTACAATTGAAACGTTCACAAACTGACTTAATAAATATAAATGACGACAGAAAAATAATTTATTGCCTCCTCACAATAAATCTGACTTGACTTCATACGTGATGATTGAAAGGGCATTTTACGTTCAGACAGAGCAAACTACATTCATGGTAAAAAGTATAAAAGCTTTTCTCTTTCCCTCTTCAAGTTTGACTTTGTTTGTACAAAACATTCACTTTACAAAGACTTTCCTGCTCAGTGGCCTGAGCAGAAACAGGAGCAGCTGTTTGGTTTCTCTCTGCACTCTGGTGCTGTTTAGCCCAGGTTGATGTCTCCAGCAAAGATGGTGATCAGCAGGATGACGGCGAAGCCCGTTAGCAGACCGGCATTCTGGATCAGGAAGAAGACGATCTTAGTGGAAGTCTGCCGCTGTTCCCGTGCGATGTTGTCCATCTCTGGAAACTGAAAACACGAAATAGATATCAATGCTGCTTTCACACCTCTGGTGTCCATGAGAAGGGAAGTTAGAGGCCACGGTTAACCTTTAGTCATTTATTATAGAGTTGTCATGATAGGAAACCTTTGATACTGACAAAAACAACTCCATACGCACACAAAACAGCAATGAAATACAGATACACACATAACGAAACACGCAATACTACAATAATATTCACTAAAAAAGATCACAAACACACAAAACAAACACGAAACAATGTAAAAGCCGTAAAAATACGCCAAACAACCACAATCACACACACACACATACAAAAACCCACAAAACAAAAACAATATTTCACAATAAACACCACAAATACACAAACGTAAAAAAAAAAAAACACAAAATAAAGAAATTTCACTATGAAACACCAGAAATAAATGGAAGTCAACAAACTACACACTACAGCCAAACACACAAAACATCAACAACAACTTCTGATATTGACAAAAACCATACACGCAAAAAAAAAAAAACTCACGCAAAACAGCAATGGAATTTAACATAAAACCCCAACAAAAATACACAAAAAAATCATCACAAAACAACACAAACACACACAAAACAATGTAAAGGCCATAAAAATATGCAAAACAACCACAATCACACACACAAACACCCACAAAACAAATGTAAAACTTCACAGAAAACACCACAAATACACATGTCAACAAAAACACACAAAAAATAATTACACTCCTCGATAAAACACCACAAATAAAAAAAAAAGTCAACAAAAACACACAATTTAAAATCGTCAAAAATACACAAAACATTAACAAAAAACAAAACAACAACAAAACCCACAAAATTACAATAGAAAACACACAAAACTACATACAAAACATTTGATTGTAAAAGTAAAATAAATAAATAAAAGAAAGGAAATGAATAGATTGACCAAAAGTGCATTAAAAATCTATTGCACTCACCATGTCTGCCAGAGCGATGTACAGAAACATTCCTCCGGCGATGGCAAAGATGGCGTTTGGTGCGAAGGTGCTTCCCAGCAGGATGCCGAACACGAGGCCAACGTAGCAGGACATGGCAGAGAGCAGGTTGAAGAAGATGGCCTGAGGGATGCTCATCCCTGAATTCAGCAGGATCACAAAGTCACCTGCAGCACACGGTCAGACCAAAGCGCAGCGTCTTAACCCACGGGTGTAATCATACGTTTTAATGCATCTGTTTATGACAGTCACATCGCTGTTCAGTGGGTGCGGAACTTCACTGTGTGCACAACAAAAATAGAGGAGTGGGGATGTCAGTTTAACCTAAAAACACCCATAACTTTGTTTGTATTCACACAGGAAGCTCCACCCAAAATCCTTTACATTTTTATCGGAATCCTGAAAATGAGAAAATAAACTGTTCTCATGGTACATCACAGCTCTCATTTAATGATTTGATTTTTGGTCTCTTTTAGAAATGTATACAAACTAGAAAAAAATTGCATTGCCTCGACAATGCAAGTGGGAATGCGAAAAATAATTGCCAACTCCTTTGGCTGTTGTTGTTTATCAGAATCAGAATCAGAATCATCTTTATTCGCCAAGTGTATGTTGTACACACGAGGAATTTGACTCGGTCAACTGTGCTCTCTCCAATAGTGAAAACATTCAATAATAAACAATCAACTAGAAAAGATGATAATAAGTATAAACATAAGTATAAATATAAACAGTAGTTAGACTAGAATGTGCAAACTCGATAAAATAACAAGATGATAATAATAATAATAATAATAATAATAATAATAATAATAATAATAGTATAAAAAAATAAATAAATAAAAAAAAAATAAAAAATAAAAAAAGATAAAAAGAAGGAAAATAATAGAAAAGAAAGATAAGAATAAAATATAATAATAATAAAAGGAAAATAGTGCAGTAGAGCATTGATAAGTAGTGCAGGAGAACATTTTAAATTAAAGGTATGTACATGAACATTCTCAGTGTCAGATTGATCCAGGGTTGTTATGTTTGTTATGTTTGGTTATTGTCAACAAATAGAAGTTTGTACACAACACCAAAAGCCTAGATACTTGTAGACAGTACTAAACAGCATTATGTTGACTTATTACGCAGTCACTGAGGAATCAACAAATATTTAGTCAGAGTCAAGATTACAGACATTGAGGATTGGTAGAAACAGGCTCTGATCACACTGAGCTAAAGCTGCCCATAGAGGTCTCAGGATAAAAGTCGTGCACGTGGAAGCAAAGTAAGGGGTGGATGCTAAGCATGCCCACGATATGTACATTTTTAAGAAAGAGGAAGACTGTAGCAACATTTTAAGCCACAAATTATAGCTGCAGCTGCAGGATTTAAGCTTTAACAGCAGTTTTTTTCTTTACAGTTCATGAGCAGCAGCTGCCACAATCGAGCAGATCTAATCAAGCACTCTAAGGCTTGCAAAAGCAGCTGAAATGACATTAAAAGCAAGAGAGTGAGCATTTCACAAGTTAGATATTATCATTGTCACTAAGCAGCAGAAGCTTTTGAATTTTACATGGTGTAAAACGGTTAAGATTTGCATGCAGCAAACAGGGTTACATTAAAAATTAATATAAATGCATGATGTCAGAATGAAACTTCTGCAAAGAACATACTGTAGATGTGTAGAGTAGAATGTGGATGATATTTTAGTGTTAGCATCTTACAAATCTCTGCTTTGCATTCACAAAATAATCGGATAGAGATGTTTGTCTTAAGCTCACCCAGCTCGTGTGGGAACTCCTCGCACACGATGGCGGTGGACGTGCTGAAACCTGTCAGTATGGACACGGTGAATGAAGCCCCGATGGCCAGGCCGTCTATGAAGTTGTGCAGCGCGTCGCTCAGCGTTATCATCCACGCCACTGTCTTAATGCTGCCCATGTGGCGCCCACGCAGCCAGTGGCACATCACAGGTGACGCCTGGACATCCTGATGGGACACGGACGGACACACAGAGACAGACAGGAAACCACATGTGGAATCAGTAGGGAAGAGAACTTGGAGCTTTCAGCATTTGAGAGACCTCATCATGGTGTTTTTTTACATTTTATTTTTAAAAGTAGTAACTTTATTGATCCCGCAGTGGGAAAATGTACATTACATTACATTACAGCTCATATAAAGTGCAAAAAAAAAAAAAAAAAAACAGACAATAGAAGGGAACACACAGAAAACCCAAAAGACACCCAAAAAAAAACAGTGTAATGAAGGACATAAAATACGACAATACAATAATAGAGGCTCTATATAAATAGAAAAAATTATATAAAAAGTATAGAATATAGATATATATTCTTATCCTATAAAAATATAGATATATACATATTTACAGGGTTCCTCCAGCTTTAGTCAAATTAAATTCAAGACTTTTTTAGACTTTTCATGGCCATTTGAAATTAAATTTAAGACCAACTTCACAGTAAACACAATTGAGGAAAGAAAAAAAAACCGCTACATAGGGTTAGGGTCAATTTTTTCCAGTGTCTAGTGCAGACGTGCAACAGGCGGCCCCCAAAGTAAACACACAAAAATACACAAAATGACAGTAAAATACACAAAAATAATCAAAATCACTCAAAACACACAAGATGACTATATTTATAGAAAAAAGCCAGAAATCTATAAAACAGCAAAAAGACAAAAAATAAAAGCGATTAAGAAAAATCTTTGTTAGACAGGCAATTTTCATTAAATTTACATTTTTCCATGTTGTTTATACATTTTTTTAAAACCTAATATTACCATTTATTTTGAAATGTGAGACTAATTACAATCATAAAATCCTACTTATTATGTGTTAAAATTGAAGACTTTTGAAACATTGATTCATGAATTTAATGCCTTTTAAGACCTTTTAAGGATCCGCGGGAACCCTGATTTACATGCGGGGGCACAAAGGTGATGTTCAGGAGTTGAAGATACACGTGAAAAATATCTAGGTCACATCTGAGTTCAGGTGAACCTGAACAGGACCTTTGGAATTCGGCTTAAACATTTGGCAAAGACAAAACATCCTTTTTTTTTGTCCCTCACGGACAAACAAAGGCTCTTTGTGCACGAGTGGGACAATTGTGCGTTTGTGAGGAGGCGGAGGGATCCGCTCTGCTTGGCCGCTCGTTGTTCGTCTGTGATCTGAAAGTCTGTTCAGGACGTTGATCCTTTCGCAGCCAAAAAAACACGTCACCGTTAAACATTAACAGCTGCACTGATTGCTCTGTGCGTCTGATAACGGCTTCATAAATTACGTCAAAGCCCAAAAATAAAAACAGGAACACCATCAGTTTCCATACACTGTCTAATACTTGACGATTTTTTTTGCACATCAGGTATGAACCCGTGACCCTCCCAGACCTTCTGATGGACTCCCACTGGGTGTGTCTGATTGTGCAAAGTGACTAACTGCACATTTCTATCAGGCGCACACAGGGACAGCAGATAAGATGAAACAGCTGAGGCACTCTTTAGATAAAGCACCGAGGTGGACTTCTTTGCAGGTTCATGATGCCGTCATGAATCAAAGGCTGATATTATGACCTTTTTAATGGTACAGAGCAACCGTCTACCTGCGTCGGTGTCCCGTTCCTCTGCGGAGCTTCAGGGCTGCTCTGGTTGGTGGAGATGGTGGAGATGCTGGAGATGCTGGTCAACATGACCGAGTCCTTTTTCGAGGGTACATCTCCGTTTTGGAGAGAGTTTTCATGATCGGTAGGAGTGAAGTGACTGTGGCCATGCTGAAACACAACATTAGAAACACTGTGTGGGAAAAAAATAGTGGATAAAACCTCCAGAGACATTGTTTTTACGATATTAGAGGTGGGCGATATTATCAGCAGAACAATATCGTCTACTGTTGTCCAGAAAATGTAAGATTGGCTGACATTTGTATTGTTTTTCTGCCTAAACTTTTGACATTGAAATAAAAATGGTAAATGGACCTTATTTACGTATATATGGCGCTTTATCCCAACTGAAGTAGTCTCAAAGCGCTTCACAATATCAGCTCATTCACCCATTCACACACCAACGGGAGAATAATCAATTTATTGACAAATACGCATGTTTTTTCTTGCAAAAAAACACAAAACTAAACCCCCACCACCAAATTTTCCCATAGCTGAAGTTGATTCATTTCCCATTTTGTACAGATGATGCTTTATGTGAATTACATCCAGTAGGACATTACATTAAAATGATAAGTTTAATGAGTTAATTCAATGATGATAAATATATATAACGTGACCTAAAATATATCGGTATCGGTTAATATCAAAAATCAAGTGTCGGGTATAGGCAAGGAGCTAATTTTGAACATAACATGTTCAGGTTTCATTTATTCAGACAATGGTTTTTCAGGAAATTCACTTTAACCTCCGGACATGTTTCGACTGTCAACTGCCAGTCTTCTTCAGAGGCGTCTGCTGATCATCACTTTGATGTTTCCATGACTTCCGCGTAATAAATCCAGCAATTCTTATTCTAATATGTTATGGTTGCATTTGTTCCGCTGCATTGTTTTTCATGCAATTCAGTCACAGGAAGTCATGGAAACATCAAAGCAAACAGCAGACGCCTCTGAAGAAGGCTGGCAGTTGACAGTCGAAACGTGTCAGTAGATCAAAGTGAAGTTTCTGAAAAACAGTTGTGCCAATGAATTAAAAGTTAAATTTATATTCAAAAAGAAGACAAAAAGAAAGTTGCTGGAAGTCATTTCGAACATCTTTACTATTTACATTTCTTAACTCGGTTAAATAAATAAACAATCATTGTACACATGTTCAACCAGTGGCCAAACATAATGCATGAATATCAACAAAGGCTAAAGGAACAAACACCTTTTATGACTATTTAGAAAATTCCGACAGATCTTGAAGGCAACAGTCCATGTACTGTAGTGACTCAAAATGACACATGTTGTGAAAATGACTGAAAAATGCATAATTTTCACTAAAATAGATGAGAAAATAGAAGATTTAACCTCACTCATGTGTATTTGATTGTATTAACTGTTTGACACTTCTAAAATACACAATTAAAGAGCTGGTTAATTGAGCTAAAAGCTAGCATTAGCATTGGTTTTCTTACCTGAGCTAACTTAACGTGACAAAATATAACGTTTCTAATTGTTGCCATTATATTTAAGGTTTTCAAAGTTTAAGTGACAGCTTGATTTTTTTTTTTTTTAAATTAAACTGAGCTTTTCATTGTGATTGTGTTCTACTGTATGTCATGAATATTGTCAAATGAGATGCCATTTTTGGAGTTGAACCCTACACTCCAAAAAAAAAACAAAAAAAAAAAAAAAAACTGATATAAATGTGCAAAAACGCTGATTTGATTCAATATTTCAGTTCTTAGAAGCTTTCCAACTCGCTGACGTATAAACTTCAGTCGTCAACTTGTTTGACCCTAAATATCTAACGCACTGCCCTGTTTGACCTCCTTGTTCTAGTTCTTAACTAATGTAGATTTGATTTTATAGCGTCAATATTATCTTTACTGGCTTATTATCGCATCACATTTCAAATTCAAATACTACAAAGTGTCATTAGGGGCCAATTTTGGACCATAAATCAAAGGTAATGAATTGCTGGCATGAACACAGCAATAAAACATTGATGGGATTAGTGGTGTGTATTGGCAAGGATGTTGCAATGCGATACTTGGTGAAATTATTATGGTGAAATATTGCAATATTCTACCCAATTAATATCAAAATTAAACGCAGACGTGAAAAAAGTTGCTGGATATGTTCATCAGAAGATATTGATCATTCGGGGGACAATTTGAGTCAAAACTATTTGCTTCAAAAAAGGAAATACGGTGGTACACACTGCATTCATAAAATAAAGTGCAACGAGTTGATTTTCACTGAAACTACTGTGTAAAAGTCTCAAAGTCACCATGACAACATAATGATGGCATTGTAACAACTGTAAGTGAGAACATTCAGGATAAATCACTCTGAGATGCTGACAATGCACTAAATTTAGAAAAATTAATTTATCCTATTGTGTCAGTTTAAACACTGATCTGAACAGATGATATGAAAATAAAATGCCTACATAAATATTGCAGGCATTAAGTAGCCATTGCAACACATTGAAAGCATTGTAACCACCACTGAAATATTGCACAAATACACAAAAGTATTGATTAAATATAAACAAACAAAAAAAAAAAAATCAATGTTTTAAATTTAAAAAATCGATTTAAACTCTGCACCCAAAAAAAATCACAATATAGTATGAAATCTTTTTTTTCTTAACACCCCTAGTTGGGATGGACTCATAAAAAACAGGTCGAGTTTTACCTCAGGCTCCAGCTTTAGAGCCAATTTCAGGATCTTCTCCATGAAGAAAAGCAGGTAGAACCCTCCGAAGATGCCCACTGCATTGGCCACGTAGTTATCTGCTTTAGGGTCAAAACCCAAAGCCTGCAGGTGAAAAGTGCTGCATTAGCTCCAGCTCCGTGTGTTTTCCTCTCTATCAGAGGCCTCATGCATACACACACCTCGGGTATGAGCTGCAGCACAGCGTTGGAGAAGAGCGTCCCAATGGCAAGGGCGATGAAGTAGGTCAGGATTTTGGGGAAATAAGGCTTCTTCGTGAATGGGATGAGAAAGAGGCCGAGCAGCGAGGCAAAGTTGATCACAGTGACAGCAAGAAACCCGTAACCCCAAACTGTGAGAGAGAGACGAAAAAACACGTAACAGTGGTAAAAATGGGTAAACATGAAAAACAAATCTAAATGTAAATGTTAAATCTAAAAATAGACGTTAAATCTAAATCTTAAATCAGTCGCAAAGTGTAAGATTTACATTTAAAATGATTTTTCGTGTGTACACATTTTTAACATTGATAAAGAACTGTAGAACATGCTGTTTTATACGAGTGTGAGGAAAGTGAGCTAAATGTTCAAAATATGTCAGCTATGAAAAACTTTAAACATCAAGCTCACTTGGCTCACATTCAGCTAATTTTTTTCTCCGTTTGAAACAAATTCATGAAAAACAGCATGTTCTATATCATTGCTAAAAAATGTGGAAACACAAAAAATAAATATAAATGTAAATGTTAAATATAAATGTAAAAAACAAATAAATAAATAAATAAATGTTCAATCGAAATCGAAATGTTATATGTAAAAATAAGTGTTAAATCGAAATCGAAATATTAAATCTAAATCTAAATGTTAAATCTAAATCTAAATCTAAATGTTAAATCTAAATTAAAATTTTATATCTAAATATTATATCTAAATATAAATGCTAAATCGGTCGCCAAGTGTAAGATTTACATTTGGATTTATTTTTCATGTGTGAACATTTTTAACAATGATATAGAACATGCTGTTTTACATGAATTTCTGTCTCAAATGATAGAAAAAAAATGTGAGGAAAGTGAGCTAAATGTTCAAAATTTGTCGGCTATGAAAAAGTGACCAAGTTTTTACATTTGGCACCCCATAGGAGGTGCTACGATAAAAACGTAAAGACTTAACATGTTCATTAAATGTTTTAATAGCACAAATACATCAAAGGAGAGAGATTTATTAGCAGTTGCTTGGACAATCATGTATTTTTTTTTTTTTTTCGTCTTAGATTTTTTGTAACAAAGTAGCCATGAAAGAGTCATGGTCAACCTGAAAAGCCCTTCACGATATCATCTATTTATCACGCAGGAGGTTGCACCCACAATCTGAAAGTAGCAGGCCCAGAAATAAGGTAGATAAAAGTTGACGGTTGAAGGCTCTCAGATAAAAGAAACATGGTGACAAGCACGAATATATACTACACTCACATGAATATTTATGAACGCACATATGAGATTAAAACATACACACATTCATTAGAATATATACACAACCAGTCATGATATGTAAGCACTGACAGTATTTCTTGTTCATGTATGTAAACGTTAAAGTATGTTCACAACTACACTATAAATAACCAGAGGTGAAAGTAACGAATTACAAGTACTAACATTACTGTAACTGAGTTGTTTTTTTTTTTAGCATATTTCTAAATCAGCAATTTTACTTGCACTTAAGTACGTTTTAAAAGACGTAAAGAAATTTTTGTTACATTTCTACACCCAGCTGTCACTGAGTAAATTGTACTTTTTTCATTGTGAAACTACAAAAAACTGAAATGACCAGACAACAATCAAATGCATCGCATCATAAACGACCAATCAGATTAAACGTAATGCACGGCGCCAAAACAGCATTGAATGAAGGTTATTTTCTTTGCTTTAGAGATAATAAATTTAGCTATACTTACAGCCTAATATAAAAAAAAATTTTATGTTGAATTTAATTCATTTGTGTTATTTTTATTTATTTTTATTTTTTAAGAGAATAGTAGGTTTTGACAAACATTTCATTTTATACAGATGGAAAAAAAGATTTGGTCTCTTCTTTTTGAAGTTCATACATGAGATGTTTACCGTATGCAAGGGAACCGTGGCAAGATTTATTACCAAAAAAATGACCGTGGTGTGTGAAAGTAACTAGTAACTTTTACTTTGAGTACTATTTAATAGAGCTACTTTTTTTTACTTGAGTATTACTATTTTGTATGACCAGTGTTGGGAGAAACTAGTTATTTTTGTAATATATCTCAGATTTTTTAAAGAAAAATTTGAGTTTCGATTCAATTTTTTTTCTCAATGCACTTAAAAATGACTGCAGACATCAGATTTATTGTCAAAAGTGCAACTTTATTGCTGTGATTGTCCTCGAGAGTTAAAATGCATAGAACAATCCCAAAATATGAAGTAAACGAGGCTCTGTCATTCAACTATTTCAAGCTTTTAACCCAGGTTTAAGCAAAAGTGCAACAGCAACTTCACAGTAGCTGAAATTTTCAGATTAAGAAATCAGATAACTACATATTTTACAACATATAACAATACAATTAAAAAAAATAATAAACTCTTCCCTTAGCATCTCAGCATAGTGAGATTAAAAAATTAAACATGCCTGTGGCACACATGTGGCCTATTCAAAGGATAAACACATGTAAAAAAAAAAGTCTGAAAAAACTGTGGTGGATGAAAATTTTTTAAATTTTTTTTTTTAAAACTCAAATTTGCAAAATAAAAATTGTTTTTATCTACAAATTCGATGAAATCAATTTTTTTGCCCAGCCCTATATAGTAATATATTACTTTTTGAAGTAACTCTCAGTAGTGTAACTCATTACAAAAGTGTAAAGTGGTAATATATTACATGCATATTTAATTTAAGTGCTTATTTGCTTTGTTTTCTCACTGTTTGCAATTATTTGAGGAAAAAAAGATGATTAATATAGTTTAGTTTAAAGTAGTTTAATATACTAATTAAAATATATTACATTTTTATCCCAGTAACTAATAATATAAATATATTACAAGTTTGGAGTAATTTTATCCAACACTGTGTATGACTTACTTACTTACATACTTCTACTTGAGTAGGGTATATCAGTACTTTTTATGTAAATAACCATAAGAATAAAGACAGAAATGGTTGTTGCTAAGTGACAATAAAGTCAACTTTCATCCAATCTGTTTTTAAAGCCTTTGATGGGTTTCTAGGTTCCTCAGTGTTGGTGTCCCAGAGTGTTTCAAAGCAAACCACCCTCGCTCTGTTACTGGGAGTCATTGGACAAATAAGCAGGCGTCAGCGTGAAGCAACTCACCAGAGTAGTGGACGGGCGGCAGGGTTTTGGGGCGGGTGTAGGGGCAGGAGGGCAGCAGCACCTGGGTCAACACAGCGGGGCAGATAGTCCCCAGATGGCCCACAGTCAGCTGACTGACATTGCTGAACCCAAACTGGTCCAGGATCTGCTCGGCTGAGGGACACTGGAGGGACAGGACACAACGTTACACACACAGCAGGAATGTTTTGTTTTTTGTTTTTTTTGGATTCTTTTCTCACAAACGATAGCAGTCCGACATCCTTTTCTCATGAAAAATGACACAATAAAAGTCTCAATAACGAATCAAAGGAGAATCCACTATTTTGTCTCCTTGTACAAACAGAACGTCTTTCATTGCTCCTGCAAAAAAACAAAAAAAAAAACACATATGCAAATGTGATGAAACTACAATAAAGGCCTTAGAGAAAAATATATTTGTTCAGAGGAAAGTCAAAAAGAGTCAAAATCCTCCTCAGATAAAATAAATAGTTTAATACAACCATAACTATGCATATAAACATGTACAAAAAAATACATATTATTGTCTTTTCTCCAAAAATAAAAATAATGTCTGAAGTGCCATTAAATACCAGAAGCTAGGAGGTGAAAATAAAGAGTAATTATTTTTAAAATAACTTACAAAATACACAGATGCACATATTTAACCATTCCTTAAAACACATACTCCAAAATAATTTAGATCAGCGATTCTCAACTGGTGGGTCAGGACCCAAAAGTGGGTCGCGAACCTGTACTGGGTGGGTCAAAAATAAATAAATAAATAAATACTTAATGTCTCTCACGTTGGACTTGTCTTTTATTTTGAAAGAAACTGCTGTGAAATGCATGTTGCACATAAAATATATAGATTTTTTTAAAAGACGATATATGTGTGTTTTTAACAGCTATTTGTGAAAAACTAAATTTGGTTGGTTGAATTCTTTAAAAAAAAAAAAAAAGTGGGTCGTGATTTAAAGATCGTGGCAAAAAGTGGGTCCCAGGGTGAGACCAGTCGAGAACCCCTGATTTAGTTTGTTAATATTGTTACAGCTAAAGACGCATATTTGTTGTTATATACATTGTTTTTTATGTCTATGTATGTATTCATCGATACACAAAAATATGCATGTAAAATACACTTAGACTTTCATTTATTGTCAAATTGCAAACATCACAATAAAGCTCACACAGTGTTTATATTAGAATCTGATATATTTATATATAAACAATAGATGCAACATATATATTATACATGTTTCATCTGTTATACACATAAAACACATTTTGTTTTGAAATACTATTCGTCTATAAAGAAGACAAAACAAACAATAGAGTTTATAATGATTGCTTACATGACTTGGTCAACATTATATACACATATGTATATAGTAATCAATAAATCTAATCAATAGTGATGAATAAGTTAGGTTTTTTTCATTCAAAGTCTGAAATATTAAGCTGTAATTGTTTCTATGGATAATTTATTGCACAAATACGTGAAAAGTTGTAGATATAAAAACCTATAATGTGGGTGTGTGGTTGCTTTTAAAACCAACACAAATGATCATTAACATAATAATCAGATATTTTTTTTGTAATTTTATGGTCAATTTATATCATTGATCACAATTGACTTGCACAATAACTAATTCACAGGCCCAGATATAGATATATATGTGTTTTGTTACCATCAGAACTTTAAAAAAAAGTCTAAAAAATATGATAAAACTGTGATTTAAAAAAACAGTATATTTCAGACAATACTTTTTAATCTGGGAATAATTACATAATTGATCAATATTTCATGTATGAATTCCTAATAAAGTGCCCACCTCTTGGTTTTCCAGTGGATTTCCTTCAGTCACAGACTGAGATCTTCTGTGTGAAATGAGCAGCAGCAGATCCTGCAGATGGTCTGTGCTGATGGACGAGTTTTCTCCATAAAAGTGCAAAATGTTCTCCAAAAACCCCTTTCCGCCCCGGTCGATGCCGGTCACACACCGGGACTGTGCGACGAAGCCTAAAAAAAGGCCTGTGATGATGAAGCATCCTGTGGAGAACATCTCTCTATCAAAGCAGAGCAGCGACTTCTGAAGAAAAAAAAAAAAAGACTTTCATCCAAAATCTACTTCAGAGAAAAAAGTTCAGGAGCTTCTGTTCGGGATCTGATCCATGTTGGCAGGAAAACTTCAGAAATCAGACTTTTATTTTTTTTTCTTTCCTCCTTGTAAAGTTTCAGGGGCTCAGTTAAGTCCGACTGAACCGTGATGAGGTCTGGGATCCCGAAGCTGAATCCGGTCCAAAGATCAGGAACATGGAGGTGAAAGACCGCGTGGGATCGCTATCAGGACTGGCTGTGTCTCTCTGCTGTGTCTATTGTAACACACACACACTGGGGGCCAAACGTGTGTGTGTGTGTATGAGAGGAAACCAGCATGTAGGAGGAGGTGTATCAGTGTGTGCAGCTGTTTGTTCACTATTAAAACAGCTGGAGGTTAAAAACTCAACACAGATCGAGCTGTGGCGCTTCAGGGGTCCAGGGTCGCCCCCTAGTGGTGGATCATCAAACACACACACACACACAGAAAAACAACTTTTGCAAAAAAAACAAAAAAAAACAAAACAAACACAACACAAACAATTTAAAACAAAGTTCTCGTTAAAATACATAAAATATAGCACAAATACGTCAAATGACATCAAACTGATTAAAAGACTATTTTGCATAACCTTTAAAATAAGTAATATGCAATAGGAAAAACAGCACTTTTTGATAGCAAAATAGTGTAAATGATTAAATGACCACAAATGAGAAAATATAACTTATTTGAATTTAAAAAAACAAACATCAAGTGCTATAAAATATAGCAGACCCCAAAATTAGGGGTGTCCTGATCCAATACCAGCCTGTAAACGGATATCGGACTCAAATTTCTGATTCGCCCCCCAATGATTTATTTTTTACTTTATTAATTGTAGAATACTGTAGATATTATGTTGAAGGTTAAAATGTATGTAACCAATTGGTTAATAATAAATGATTAATTATTATTATTTTATTAAAGAAAGAAAAAAAAGTAATAAATGTACATATGATTCATGATGATATCAGATCAATATCAGTATCGGCCGATACACAAGGCTGTAATATCGGTATCAAAAATGAAGAAAAAAAAAAAAAAAAAAAAGGTTATATTGGGTCTAACCAAGATCATGATAAAATTATTAAAAAATGTAATAAAATCCAATAATTCAGGACACTCAGAAGAGAGGCTAAAATCACACAAAAACAAGAATTTAAAATAGTTAAAATATATCAAATATAGCACAAATAAGCACCAAAGAGTCTGAAAAAAAAAGCATTATATGTGTAAAGACATGAAAATAAATAGATAAGACAATTTTGCATAACCTTAAAACAAGTAATATGCAATAAGAAAAACAGCACTTTTTGATATCAAAATAAGATAAATGATTAAATAACCACATTAAAAAAGAAAAAAAGAAAAAAAAACGTCCAGTGCAATAAAAACACAGCAGGCCCCATGATCATAACAAAATGATAAAAATCTAATAATTCAGGACAATCAGAAAAATACAAATTTGACAGAATTCAATATCTAAAAAAAAAAAAAGGTGGGTTTGGACAATTTGCACCCTCACAACCATCTATACAGTGACTTACAGAATACAGGACAACACAAAGTAGAAAATATAATCTTTAATATCTTAAAAACAACCAAACAAACCCCAATAGGAAATATGTGAAAACATATTGTGCTTTCACACTGGACAGTCTCAAAAGTGACAAATTAAAACTTCTGCAGGAGATGTGGTCAGAAGAGCAACGACAAGATAAAAAGGAGCTTAAACAGCAAAAAAAAAACTAAAACTAAAACAAAAACTAACTCATAAACAGTTCAACCATTTATATTTTTATACCTTTTTCATACAAAGTTATGGAAATACACAATTTCTGCAGAGAAGACACTGACTCACTCAGTTACTGTGAGGGTTTGTGGTCTGATCTGTAAATATACATCAATGTGTCGCTGTTTGGACATTTCTTAAAATCTTCAGTGTTGATATATATATATATATATATATACATATATATACAGTATATATAAAAAAGTGGAGCATTGATTCAAATTAGGCACAAATTATCTCCTTTACACATTCAAAGATCATCCTAGAATCCAACCTTTCTGCTTGATTAACGCTAACCTGCTCCGTACACATCCATTAAAGAGGTGACTGTTAGGGCGTTAGAGAGCTCTGCAGCACTGGTGGGACGCCATGCATGGAAACCAACCGTCCTGTTAGCGGACACCATCAGGAAACCGTTGGAGGTGAAACGACCAGGAATGTTTCCCACATCGAGCCACACAAACGGAGCCACAGACGATGAACGGAGGGTGACGGAGAAACCGCTGTCGTCCTCCTGCACCATCGCCTGTGAGAGGAAAATCAGCTACTGTCAAACACCTGAAGAAAACACAGGACTTTATACTGGAAACCACGTGAGAGAACAATAAAATACACCATTTAAATATGTTGTGGAGACAAAAGATGAGGAGTCACCGGAGAGTGATCTAGATATATTTTAAATAGAGGGATAGAAAGGAATGAATATATATATATACATACACACATTAGATAGACAAACAAAGAGACATATAGAGAAATATAAAAATAGAGTAATATAGAGAGGTATGAAGAAAAATATCTAGAGTTTATGAGATTTTAATAGGTAAAGAGACAGATATAGAGAGAATAAAAAGATAGATATACAAATCTAGAGTTTGAGTGAGATATAAAGTTGATACAGAGAACTCAGAAATGAGAAATAGATATAAAGAAAGAAGAATATAGAGAAATATGAAGAGTTAGGAGTTAGAGCAGTGGTTCCCAATCTTTTTTGGATCGTGACCCCATTTGGGTATCAAACATTTCTGCCGATAAATGGACTTGATTTATATAGCGCTTTATCACCACACTGAAGCAGTACCAAAACGCTTTACATATCAGCTCATTCACCCAATCACTCTCACATTCACACACCAGTGGGACAGGACTGCCATGCAAGGCGCTAGTCAACCACTGGGAGCAACTTAGGGTCCAGTGTCTTGCCCAAGGACAATTCGACACATAGTAAGGTACTGGGATCGAACCCCCAACCTCGCGATCAGAAGACGACCCTCTACCACCTGAGCCACGGTCGCCCGATCCAAAATATATATTTTTTTCTAGAATGAGTTTTTGATCACGTTTGTTATACTATATTACAAATACAGAGTTGCCAGTATTAGTAACAAGTTGTGCCAGCTCAGATATTTTTATTATTATTATTACTGGATTTATATTTGACAAAGTGGAAGTATAGAATACAACTGTTTAAGATTGTGTGTTATAATTTGTAAAAGAATAATGATTTAAAAAGTTCAAAAATACATTTTTAATCAGTCATTTTCATTGACATTTCAGGCGACTCCATTTAAACTCCAGGTAAACTCAAGTGGGATCCCGAACCCAAGGTTGAAAAACACTGAATTAGAGGATAGATACTGTATATGGAGATAGAATTGAGATGTAGAGATGGATGAAGTTAGATAAAAATAGACAGGTATATTGAAAGACATAAATATATGGAAATAGAGATGTGTAATGATACACAGTTATATAAAAGTGGCATTTTATAAATTAAAGTATAGAAAAGTTACACCAGATGATAAAGTTTGAAACCAGTCGAGGCCCAGTAGTGGTTGCTATGTGACACTCACTGTGATGTTGGCTTTCTGCAGCCCTCGGGCGTCTTTAGGTGAACACATGTAGTGGTGGTTGGTTGGTCCGTGCTGGATTCCACCCTCGTCCTCCAGGTGAAACATCAGCAGGCAGGTGAGGCGGGTGCAGCGTCCACAACCTGCCAGCAGGGCGGCGACAAGCTGCTTAAAAACAGGAACGGCGCTGCCTCCCGACACCGGGTGCAGGTTGGACCTCAGGGTGCAGACGGGGTTGAGGTCAGACCAGGAGTACACGGTGACCTGGTGGGTCAGAACACAAAACCTTTAATAACACAGGTTCACATTTAACTCTGTAGTAAAATAACTCCTAAAGCCAAGTTCAAATCATCTACACATCCTTTGGGTCACATTTAGGGTTGGGGTCAATTACATTTTTCAATTACAATTACATCTTCAATTATCCATGTTCAATTACGATCACAATTACATTTGTCAGTGGTAGAGTTGGTCGTCCAATAACCGATGGGTTAGGGGTTTGAATCCCGCTCTATTCAAGTCATTGTGCTCTTGGGCAAGGCACATTGCCTCGTATGAATGGGTATGAATTGTGCAGGAATGTTGGTGGTCGTCAGAGGGGCTGTAGGTGCGAAATGGCAGCCATGCCTCTGTCAGTATTCCCCAGGGCAACTGTGGCTACACTGTAGCTTACCACCACTAGTATTATTGATAGTACTGGTGTGAATGAATAATGGTTCTGTACGCGCTTTGAGACTCCTCGAAAAAAGCACTTTATAAATCCAAGCCATTATTATTATTATTAATAATTACAAATAAAATTACACTTATTATTTTTCCCCTGAAAGTCAATTACAATTACATTCTCAATTACTAAAGTTCAAACACAATTAATCACAATTACTGAGCCTTTAATACATTAAAAAATATATTATCTATCATCTAATTTGTTTCTCATCTTTTAGTTACCATGTTACACTTCATTATCAATGAAAATATTGGTATTAATATTTTTGGTGTGGGCGTCTGAGCATTTTTCTGTCAGTATAACCGTAGATTTCATTTTTTTATTTTTTTTAATGGTAAAATGAGTGATGAGAACTGACAGGTAAACATGATATGAAACTTTTAATTTAATTGTAATTGACAGTTTTTATCGAATTTTAATGACAATTACAAAGTCAATTTTCTGAACGCAATTAAAATTCAATTATGATTACAACAGGGACACATTTTTACAGTTACACAATAATTGTAATTAACTATCAATTACGAAATTACAATTGTACCATAATTGACCCCAACCCTGGTCACAGCCCAGTTCTTCATACAAAGACCACCAGGGGGCACCCTAACCAGAGGCTCTACTTTAAGAACACACCACTGTGTCCACACGTGTAAAACCTACCACAGCCCTGAGCTTCAGGTCTTCAAGCACATCCGACACCACGTAGATCAACATTGTGTCGTCGTCCTCGAACCCGACGGGAAGAACAGCGGCGAAGAAGCTCTGTGCAAAATAGTGCAACAACTTCCACTTCCCGCCAAACTCTGGACGCACAGAAAAAAAAACCAAATTGTATTAAACGGCACAATATCATATTATAAACAATTAAATGTGACATTAGAGAGTATATGATTATCTGAGATGAGATGAAATAGGTTCAGATAATTATATGAAATAGAATAATAATATAATAATGTAGAAAATGGTGAGAAAATTATGTATGTAAATTAAGAACACAATTATGATATGATACAGGAAAGAAAAGTTGAAGGGGATATAAAATGAGATATGACCACATAACAGTATAACTCAACATAACTTCCACAAGATGATTTACGTATGAAAAGAGGAATACATGCAAAGACAAGCAAAGGTAAGTGCACGGGAGGTTGAAGTTTTTATTTTTAAAGATGTTATAGAGGAGGATAATTTATTTTATTTATTTGTTTGCACATGCAAAGTTTTTTTTTTTAAAGTCCATCAAAGCATTTATACCATAACTGTGCTGGTAGAGGTTAAGAAGACCCCAGGGTCTTATAAAGACACCTCACCAATTTACATACAGTATACAAAGCAACAGAGAAATACTAAAACATTTCAGAGTCTGAGGTAAATCCTCCATATTTTAAAGTCCGTTGGTTAATTAAAGTTCTGCAATACAGCAGATGAAAATAGATGAGACCAGATGAGATTAAACAATATGAAATGGGAAATTAGATTCAACCTGGGATCATATGAAAAATGCATTGAACTGAACTTTTAAACGCCATTGAAGCCGATTGTTGTCTCAGTGTTTCTTAACTCACCGATGGAGGACCAGGAAGGAGCCTGCCAGATGTCGTTGAGCTGCCAGTAGAGGGCTCCCATGGTGTGACCTTTGCCCTCCACGATTTCACTCCGACTCCTCCGATAAAACTCAGTCTGAGTCTTCACGCACTGAGCCTGCATGACCTGTATGAAATGTCCAAGTGTCATTAAAATAAACAAGATTCACCATTTTCAGGTCCAGGTGCACATGAATGCACATATATAACCCGATAAGTCATTTATTCTCTTAAATCTACATTAATGCAAAAACGCTCTAAAGCTATAAATAATTAGAACTAATCAAATCCAATCAGTGGCTAATTTTGACAGGCAAATTAGCATGAAGGGGCGGGGCATGACATTAAATAAACCAATCTGAAGTGATCTCTTAGTGCAGTGGATCCCCAACCTATTTCGGGTGATACCCCATTTTTATATCACAGATTTTTGGTGACCAGAGACATTTTTTGTTATACTGCTACAAATACAGAGCAGCCGAGATTAGTGCACAAAGTGACACTATGTACAGTTTATGCATTTGAATTCAACTAGATTCAGATTTGAGAAAGTGAAAGTATAATATACAGCTGTATGTGGCGTTTTAATTTAAAAAAGAAGAATTAGAATTTTTTTATTATTACTAGAGATTTCTGGAGACCCAATTTTAATTCCAGGTGACTCCATATGGGGTCACAACCCAAAGGTTGAAAAACCCTGTCTTAGTGGGACAATACCTTTTAATTAGTAACAACAGCGGTAATTGTAGTCGATTAAAACAGATTTGAATCGTATAGCATATAATTATGTGTGAACATGTAATTACATAACAGATAGATTATTATGATCATTATTTTTAATTATTTTGTTTGTTTATTAGTATTTTGCTTTATAGATAAATATATACAATGTCCAAGCAATTTTCCAACAAAAAAAACCTCTGCAATGTTTATTTGCTTTTTCTGCAGCGATAATTACTTTTGTAATTATCTCAAAGCAAAAGAAGGAAAATAACAACAAAAAAAAATGTATTGGACAATTGAGGGTGGGGGGAGGTGTGTGTAATACAGCAACAAAAATATATATACTTGTGTAAATTGCAAAGTATAATGACAATGACTGAAAAAGGCTAATAAATAAAAATGTTAAAAAACAAAACAAAAAAAAACAGATTTGAGTGAACGAAAGGCATTCGGTCTGATCTTTTCAAAGGTCCAAACTGACATAAAAAATGTAGTGTTGATATGACGTTTAGTCAGTAAAAACAGTAAAACAAGCAAAACACAGACAGCAATGTTGAGTCAGTGTTATTTCTGTACAACTCCACGGCCTCTGTTCTCATGCTAATCATGTTCATAATCCCGTGAGTTTCAAATGAAGACACTGCTTTCTATATGCACCACACAGTGTTAATAAAGTTCTGAACAGCTGCTTTTCAACTCTTGCTCTCACACCTTTTTTTTTTTTTTTTTTTTTTAACCAGACTGTAAACATTCTGCACATTTTTTTTTTTAACTATAAGTGTTAATGTGCCCGGGCTGAGGGGCGGGGCTTACCTGTGTGATGTACAGCGTGTCAGTGAAGAGTTTAAAAGGATCGGTTGAGTTGGGCAGATTGAAGTGTATCGCAGCCTGGCGAAGCATCTGTTGGTTCCCATCCTCATGGTGCTGACGGTGGGCGGAGAAGGAGCTGTCGTAGCTCCAGTCGTCTCGACGGGAAACCTGCAGTGGCGTCAAAAACCCATAAATAACAAATTACAAAACAATTAAAAAGATACATGTTCAAACAATGACTTTTAATTTTTACACCTGCTGAGCGAGAACAGATCATAGCATGTAGAATATTGTTTGCATGGAATTTTCACGTTCTATTATTTTTCTTGTATGCGTTTTCTCATGACTGACTGATGACTCCAACCAGGGTGTAGATCTTCATCCTCCAACCTATCAGCTTTATCAGCACTTGTAGAAAAATAGCGTTTATTATATCATAGCCTCCAAAGCCTTAATACTTAATGTGTCTATTGACTTTGACACGTAAACAAGCTCAATATACACAGATGTTAAACAGTAAATGCTAAAACGTTGCCATTTCCTTAACAGTTGTGACGTTTTACTCTCAAAAATCAATAAAACTGATGAATGTGCAAAAACTAATGTATTACAAGTAACAAGAAATTAGTCTAACAAGCTTCATAGACTAATGGCGAAAAAGTCCATAATTTATTAAATGATGACCAATCTTGCAGCACTTTTTGTTACCGAATAACAGTAAACACCTTCAGCTTGGAATTCTGCTTGTATCGGCTACAAATTTGCAGAATAAATAGGAAAAAAATAACCGAAAGAGCGAGGCAGCACACACCGTCAGTAATCGTCTCATTCCGACTGGGAGGAGAAACCAATGGATGATGGTCATCCATTATCTTAAAAAACAGGACTACACAAATGGAAAACTCAATTTCTTATTCCCAATCAATGTAGTGATGCCACATTATACATATAGAATGAGGAAATTTACTGTGAGGAAAAACTATGGGTCCAAATTAATGTTTTTCTCAATTATACTATAAATGTATCTTAAAGCTGATATCCGGAGTTTCTGAGAAACGCCTCGGTGTCCCGCCCTAAACAGCTCCACTTCTTCCCCTGCACTGCCAATCTACCAGAAGCCACGCCTCTACTTTTCTGCATGTGCATCGCAGAACATAACAAGGTCGCATCGGGTCGTATTGATATAGGTCTATAGGTCAGGTAAGAGCCAAAATCATATTTACCTGTTTGCTGCTGTATTTTTTCGAATTTCAAAAGAATTATAGATTTCTCAGAAACTCAGGATATCAGCTTTAAACCACTTTGAAGCTGCAACCTTTTGAAATGTTGATAGATCTGCATAAATGACATTATTTATCTAAAGGGTTACCTATGATTAAATGCATAGGATTTATAAGAGGCTAACATTTAGTTACCGGCTGCAGAGTGGAGAAGGAAGGCCAGGACTGGAAGCCGTATTCAGAGGCAAAACGTGCGCGAGGGAAAGTCTTCCAGTCCCAGCAGTCGAGGCTGTAGGAGTAAAAATGAACGTCGCCGTAGTGAGGGTCGTACGGATTCGCTGCAACCCATCCTTCCTGCTCCGACTCGGCCCCGTTCGTTGGGCTGGAGACGAGGAACGGACGACTCTGGTCCTCCTGGAGAGGACAAACACCTTATTTGATCCTTAACTTCACTTGCTGAAAAGGCACCAGGTACCAGTAAATTGTTTCAACTCTTACCTCTTCAACAAGCTTCTTAATGTTGTCCACATAAAGGGTCACGTAGTCCTTCACGTACATGGGCTTCTGGGAAGCCGGGATGTTGAACCAGTCTGTCGCCAGAGCGGCTTCGTTTTCATTGTTCCCGCTCCAAATTATAACAGAGGGGTGAGACTTTAGCCGACGAACCTAGCATAAAGAGGTTTAATACAGAAAATATACCTCAATATTTTCTATCACAGTCATAATTAGGGGGGTGTGTTGCTTTGAATCTGACAATACGATTCAGGATTTGCATGTCACGATACAATATATCCTGATACTAAACAATATGATATACACCACGATATATTGTGATATCAATAATTACAAATTCCCCTATACAAAATATCTAGAAATACAATTTATTTCATCTTTTAAAAACTTGAGAACAAGTAAATGGTAACTAAGTGTAATTCAAGTACAAATATCAAAAACAAGTGGGATGTTATTCAAACTGTCAAATTACATTTTTCCAAAAAGTGTAACTTCTGCTGTTAAGTTCTGTTAGGTTCTTAAATTCTTAAAGTAAACACATACATTCTTAGTAAACCAACTCAAAATGAAGGCAAATGTTCAAACTGAGACGGTAGTTCATGAGAAAATGTTGCAGTTTGAACTTTAGATAATTCACATTATGATAAACTGAGTCTACATTAATAACAAAACTAATATCTCTTATAGGTAATGATGCTGGAGTCAAAAGATGCATTTCAGAAAGCATAAGTGGCTAACAAAAAGCTAAATCACAAAAAAAATACTCTTTAACCCATGTTCTAAATAGCTTATTTTTCTAAATAAAACTCACAACTTTTTAAATTTAAAAAGCACCTTCATACAAGAGTGGCATATTGTTTTCAGCCATCAGCCAAAAATGTAAAATGCATCTCGATGAATGCATGGTGGTACGTAGGGCAGCTGTGAGTCAGCAGAAAGTGGTGTTTACATAACGATTTCCCTCCACTTTACCACAGTTAACAGGATAAATAAAATAAAATACTGTAAAATCATTGACATGTTACAATGTCTGCTTCCAAAACACAATTTTAATTTGCATAATATAATATTTGTTTTACATAAACAATAAAACCCTTATCTCACCTGTTGGAGAACTTCCTCCCTGACCGTGTGGATGAACTGGTCCTCAGTGGGATACATGGCACAGGCAAACATCAAGTCCTGCCAAACCTGAAGAGGCACAAACAAGTTGAGCTGCCATCTGCTTTCCAACATGTTTCTGAGGACGTCACACCATCAAAATAACACTAAAATATAGCCGACAGCACTGAAACTGTGATGCAGCCATTTCATAAATCACTCTTGATGCATTATTAAATACAAAATAAACAATATCACACAATAATTGGAACAATTCTAGAAAAATATATAAGATTGCCCAATAAGTTTATAAATGAATAGCACTAAATTAATACAAGCAGTTTAAAAAAAAAAAGAAAAAAAAAAGGAAAGTTAAAAAAACTAATTAAATTAGTAGTAAATATTAAGTAAATAAATAACACAATACAATGTTTTCAGATATTATCATAGATAATTATGATAAGATATAAATAATTAAATATATGAGCAATGATATCAAAATAATTCAATTAAAATATAAAAACTATTAAAAAAACCTAATAATAAATAAATAATGCAATTTAAAAAAGGGCAAAAAACCTTTAAAAAGATGAATAGATTTACAATCAAAATACTGCAAAAAAACAGTAAAAACTTTACTTGGAGCTAAAAGGTTGTTGTATCAAGACCTGGATCCTGTGTGCAGTCTTTCTCTAAGCTTATTTAGTTTTTCCCTAAAAACTCAAGTTTACACTGCCCGTAGTATTGTCTAAATTGTTAAAACTCTCTCCCTGAGCTAATGTGAGCTGGGTGGGTCAGACTCAGGATGAAACCAGTACAAAAGAAGAAAGTGTACCATGATACCCAACTGGTCACAGATCTCGTAGAAGAGATCCTGCTCGTAGACTCCTCCCCCCCAAACTCTGAGGGCGTTCATGTTAGCATCCACCGCTGACTGGAGCAAGTTCTTTAGGCTGTAGGACGAAAATAAACACGTGAAATACAATCGCGAACAAAAAACTTGTGACCTGAGGCAATGTTTTAACATGTCTCACACAGCAGAGCTGATCTGGTCCTGGAAAGCATGGGCTGGGATCCAGTTGGAGCCTTTCAGGAATATTGGCTTCCCATTGATGCGGAAATAAAAGCTCAAGCCTGGAGATCCGACAATGGCTTCCTGGACGAGCTCCACGGTACGAAAATACACCTGCAGAGGAGAGCAGTTTGTGTCACAGCAAAATGTTCATCCAAGGTCAGAAGTCCATAAACTGGACCTAAACCTTATTAAAATATGAATTTGCAGGTGTTAACAAGCAGAGACCCTGGATTCTGTGTTGAGGAAAACAACACCATCCTGATGTGCTCTGATGAGGAGGCTGTAAGCTGATTGGTCCCCGTATCCTCGGGGCCACCACAGCTTCACCTGTCTGCTCTGTAGGAACCAACAAACACCATTAGTAATAAAATAATACAAAATCATGGAACACTTCTAGGACCTTAAATCCCCAAATCTTCTCAAAAATGGCATTGTAATTGTAAAAATTTTGTGTAGTTTTATGCAATAAATTGCAGGAATTTCAGAAAAACTGAGAACATTGCAATTAAAAATGAATGCAATCATGAAATGATGAACAAACCTCTCCATAAATTGGCCACAAAGCTTCATTTTTTAGTATTTACCCACAAATAACAGCACTGATGACCAAATTCTTTAATAAATATGTTGCATTAACCTTTGTCCAAAAGAAGCAATTAACTAACTTTGATTCAAAAAATCTAATTACATGCATTTCCATTTTTAGTATTAATACTTGCTGTTAACTTTGGTATATCCTTAACCTTTTTTATTCCACTATGTGCTGATGCATTCCCTCAGGTTCAAATTGTTAACTTGTTACTAATGATGGAGCTAAAACTTTTTCTTGTTTTGGGGTGATGGTTGATGACACAGTTGTGACACAGAGTGTTACATGTACCGCGTTGATGTGCAGAACAAAGCTGTTCTTGGTTTTTCCAGAAAGAAGCTCCAACGGGAAGCTTTGCTCCGACTCCAGCTCGGGTACGGAGAGAGTGACGTGGCTGCGTGTCGCCTGAACTGCATCAACCAGAAGATCGACCTGCACGCTCCACGCTGAGCTGCTGAGATCTGCAACGAGGAGCAAAAAAAAAAGATACTAATCAGAATCAGTATGGATGTTAATTCAAATGGAAGAAAGAATTGTTACCGATATCTGTGCGTAAACACTGTCCACAACTCCTGTCAGTAGAGAATATTTTTGGTTTTTACTACATTCAAAGGCTAAGTGGGGTATCTGCAGTACATTATGGGATATAGTTACTACACTTTGGCTTAAAGTGGCAGAGGACACACGGACTGAATGCTCAGGAAGTCATGAAGATGTAAAGAAATGTATGCCAACTTCATTGTCACAGGCTGTGTTTAAAATATCATACTTTATACTATGCACTACAAACTCCATGAGTATATACTGTCTACGATATACTATAAGTATGGTTAAGAGGATCAGGATGATGACCGTTCCAACTGAAGTATACTTCCAAGTTTCCCAAGATGCATTTCGAACCTACAACGACAAAAACCTGAAGCACATTGAGGCTAAATATCTCCATTAATTTGCCACCTTTGAAAGATCTGAAAGCACCAAGTAGAATATCAACATGTGGTCATTTGATCCATTAAACTTGCGTAAACACATTTCATGCTCAAATTTTGGAGATTTTCAGAGACCGGCCATTGTGCTACTGGTTAACTTGAAAACAAGAGCCCTATTGACAAAAGCTTTAAAAAAAAAAAACAATTGAAGACAAGAAGAGATGCTTTTGTTTTGAAAAGGGGACGTTTGATTTTTTTTTAGCTTGAAGCCGATCCAGGACAATTGTACGTTCCGCTCGCAATGCATCATGGGGCGGTTGAGTATGACTAATGTGCCCACCATGCATACTTCAAAAATGTCATGATATAGAATACATCCAGGTATTTCTCACAAACTCAATCTTTCCATACTATCTAAATTGAACGCAATATACTTTTTTTGACGTCAGACTTAGTATGTGTAGTATGTTAAAATGCGATTTTGAACTCAGCTACAGTGACCTGAAGTTCCCATCCAGAGCACCAACAAGCCATTGTCCTGAAAGAAGGGACATATGTCAACTATCAAGACGTAGTAGCTCCTAGAACCACTGTTACCTCTATAATTGGATGTATCACTTATCAGCTATGGAATTTCAAAATAATCAGTTAATAAACTGGCTAGAAATCATTGATCCAAATATTGATGCTGACTCACTGTAGAGGGGAACAGGGGAGACCTGGACCACATGCAGGAGGTCGAACGCCTCCAGACGGACCCCCCTCCAAAGTCCCGTGGTTGGAAAAGAGGGTCCCCAATCCCAGCTGAAAGAACTCTGCTCCTGAAGAGGCACCAGGAATACCTCACTTAGTTTCACTCATACTGTCATCAAGGAGGAAACACAGTGACAATAACTCACCAAAATATAAATTAAAACAATTATAGAAATTATACCAAAAAAAAAAACCTGATATTTGAGTAAAGTTAACCGTTCCAAATAGGATAGTGTGTCACTTAGGGTGTCCCAATCCGATATTGATATTGGTCCGATATCAGCCGGAAAAACCAATATCGGATTTTATCGGACTGCATCTAAAATCTCCGATATAATAATTAATGGTTTTTTGGATTTCTTTTTTCTATATCTTCCATTTTATTTTTTAATTTCTTTTATTCAATCATAGAATATGTTTTTTCTAAAAGGTTAATTATATTTAATCCATTGGTTTATAATAAATGGGTCTGTTTATTTAATAATCAAGTATTTTCTAACATTCCACACAACAAAATAATTAATAAAAGTATGTATGATTTGTGCTGATATCGTATCAGGTTGATATCGGTATCGGCCAATACTCAAAGCTGCAATATCGGTAAACGTATCGGAAATGAAAATGTCGTATCGGGACTATTTACTATTTATTGCCTCCATCTCCAGAAAGTTGCAGTGTTATGGTCTCTTACACGTAATTAACAAATCAGGATAATACCTACTTTCAGGTTATTTTTTTAATAATAAAAGTTATATTATTTGTGCAATAAAGTTCCATACTTGCTTGTATGTTTATATTATCTACTTTAAACATTGGACAAAGTACTACAAGCATGAACGTAACATTACATAAAACAACGATACGCTTGCTCTGAGGGTATAATACTCCTTGTACCTGAAAGCTTTTATTTCTATCTTGTTTAGTACATATGTTCTTTTATTATGTCCCTCTAAGCATAGGGTACCTGTGTAAATAGCCTATTACTGCGCTCATTTAACTTGTAATTCCATATATAACTGTTAAGAATTTTTATCTAAATATTTATTTCTACTTTCTCTTGTTTATTCTGACGACTGATGTCCAATGTTAAACTTGCTGATTTTATTTATGTACTTTGATGCAAACGTTCCTATTATAATAAATAAAATGAATAATCATAGATATCCTGTAGTTTCTAGTATTACCGTGATTAACAACAGTAAGATATCCAGAAGTATTTATGGATATACACACTCAGTGTACAAGTATGGAAAAGAAAGATGATCATTTATATAAAGCTTTATATGCTGCGGTGTGTTGTCTGATTGCAATGTATGAAATACGGTAAGGGTAAATAAGGGCCATTTTCTATGATTATGACTATTTTGATTGAAAACTCCATTGTATGTCAGTAAGAATTTATTTTGTGCTTGAAGTCTGGTTTATTTCTTTACAAAATTTTGAGGAAGTTGCAGTTGTGTAAACTGAAAGGGAACTAAAAGATTGCATGACTCATGAAACAAACAGATTGATAATAAAGTGCTACCTCAGGTGCAGCATAATACAGTAGATCATACAGTAGATATTATAGCAAAGTCTCATCCAAATAAACCATTCAGCCACTAAAGTACGTTCACCAGCCTTATATTTCTCCAAAAGAAAGCCATAAAAATCATAAATCACAAAGGTCCAAGAGACCACACGAATTAACTTTCCATTAAAGGCAATATTTTGACATTCGTAGTTTTTATCCAGTTAAAAATTGTCTTGACCATGTAGAAAATCAAAAATAAATTAGTTCCAGAGCACATTTATAATAATCACAGATGAAAACAGCAGGAGGAAATTAAACGTTTGCGTACCATTTGCTTGCACTTCACTCAAACAGAGGTTTTGTTGTTACTAGGGGTGGGAACCTCTGGGTACCTCACGATAGATACGCGATACAAAGCTCACGATAACGATTATCTCACGATACGACGATGCTGCAATTATAAATATATTGGTCAGAAATCAATCTACGATAATCTGTGACATAGCAAGAAAAGATTAAGTGAAAAAAATACAATTTTTATTTCATATCTCTGAAAGACAATAAATTGAAAAAGTGTCCTATGAACAGTGACACTATTTTAGTGCAACATTTCTGTAAGTGTCAACATACCAATGTAAACCAATAAGTATCTCCAATAGTGCTTTCTGTAAACAAAAAATAGGGTCTTTCTTACCAGTGACACCATTATAGTGAAATATTCCAGTAAACAATATATTGGTTCCTTCAATTAACATTTCTGTGAAGACGTACCTGCACGTACCTGCACATTTTAGTGAAAAAGCAGAAAAAGATTTGAAAAAAATTCTTTTTAAAAAAAATAAAATCGGTACTTAGTGGGAGCATATCGATAATCGATCGTGCAGAAAAATATCACGATATATCGCTGTATCGAGATATCGTCACATTCCTAGTTGTCACTGGGATCAGGTTGTGGAACTCATTGGATGATAACTTAAAAACATGTCCTACTATTGTTCAAATTAAATGTATGTATAAAAAGTTGTTAACTGAAAACTACAGACATCTGTAAATTAAACATATGTAACAAAGGAAGAATTTTTTTTTTGTAACAAACAATTAATTTCATAACTTTGTACCTGTTATAATGTAAAAAGTAAATAAATAATATATCTTGCAGAATTGATCGGCGACCATCTACTTGGACATTCTTTAGTTTAACATAAAGGAATATGTATAATAAGACTCGGTCTTCAACATGCTCCTATTTCTGACATGTGAAAAGTACTGACTGCCAATTATAATGCTAATATTGTGAACAGGATTACATGGAAGAATACATTTCATTTGATTGATATTTAAAGCTCATCTGTGCGATTCCAACTAAAACTCATACTTTTCTGATAAAGTTGACGTGACATTCACCCCTCTGGACATCTGGAGGACAGTCAGGAGGAACTCTGTAAGGATGAGCTTTCCTCCTCTCAGCTGCATAATAAACAGGAGACCGAAAATCAACCCTCAGCTCGTTATCGCCGACCTTCAGCTGGTCTCTCACCGAGAAGTCCTGCACGCCACAGAGAAGCTTTCATAAGGAGAACACACACACACACACACACACACAGTGTGTTGTGCCCTTTCCCGGTTTACACTCACGTATTCACAGAACATGTTGTCAGTCTCTCCGATGGTTATGCCATTAAGTGAAATGAATGCAACGGTGTCCACGCCTTCAAAAATGAGGAGGACCTTCTGTTTGGCCCTGTTATTGCAGAGGGATTTAAATTAAAATTTTTTGAATGAATTTCGGCATTCTTCAGAAACACAAAAAAACAGAACAAACAACACTCAATTTTGTAATTCTTCAGCTAAAAGGCTGAAGCAAAAGCTTATACACACCTACCGCATCACAAAAAAAATGAACACGGCTCTCTAGATCAGTGGTTCTCAACTGGTCTCACCCTGTGACCCAATTTTGCCAGCGTCCTTAAATCGTGACCTACTTTTGTTTTGTTTTTTTTAAACAATTCAACCAATCAAATTTAATCTTATTAATCCATACAATCTTTTTTTTTTAAAACATAAATCTATATATTTCACAACAGGCCTGTCAAAAGAAAAGTTTATTTCAAAATAAAAGACAAGTCCAACCCAACCTGAGAGACTTTAAATATTTATTTATTTTGACCAGCTGTCCGCGACCCACCCAGTACAGGTCCGCGACCCACTTTTGGGTCTCGACCCACCAGTTGAGAATCACTGCTCTAGATAATATCACAAAAAAACAACTAACATTACTAGTTTTACAATACACATTCAATATTCTACACAAAGTTTTATGTATACAGTTTATACATGCACATCAAACATATACATACATACACAAACATACATGTACATGAAATGTACATAATATACTATTAATATCTATGACGCTAATTTCAATTACATTTTAAATACAAAATAGTGTGGCAATATTCACATTAATAATATTCTTTATCCCAAATACATACCTTTTATTATGTTTATTAAGTATTAATATATTTTATACTGGTTTTCTCTTTTGGCGATATAGAAAACTTGAATATCGCCTATAACGATATATATATATATATAAATAGCTTATTTTGTTTTAAAATACTTGTTTCAGAAGTCGCTGCTTTCGCGACTTCTCAGAAAGCATGAAAAGCAGAGTATGATGGATTTCTAAACAAGCCACACTACAGGACTCACTCACATGTGCTGTCCTTTATAGGAGAAAAAGCCAAAAGTGGCACATATTGTGCAACTGTTTCTTAATAAATGTGTCTGTGTGGAATTTTGCGTCAGCAATTTTAACCCTGAACTGTCTTTCTGGTCAGTCTTAATTTGAATTAAAATAATCAAGATTTATATCGTATATCTCCATATTGAGACACATTTATGTACATATATATTATTGCTTTCCTAGGAAAAACTGTTGCTCTTCTTTCTTGAACTTACTAACGATATATGACTGAAAAAGCTTTTTAAACTGGTTCATGGTGAGTTCTTAACAGCACACAAGGCCAGTGTACAGCATCGATGGTTGATGGTCATTATCTAACTGACCTTAGAACAGCAGATACAGTGAATGTTGTCGTGTACGTCCAGTTCTCCAGAGCGATCCATCGATAGACGGCATCGTTGAACCTAAAATAAGGATCCTGAAAGAGATTACTGCTTAAAATGACAATGACAAAATAATATTAATTTAAAAAAAAAAAAAAAAAAAATTAAAAATCAAACAAAGAAAAAAAAGAGAATACATGGTTACAAAATCCTGCACGTAAAGCCTGTACATGTTTGAGAAGGAGTAGGAGGAAGTATAAACTTATATAATCCTACTCCTAGTAATATCTACTACTATACATTAATTTTCTTATAATATACACCTATTATTATTTATTTATACTATAACATTAATATACAACTTTATAATTATACAATTTATGTAGTACACTATACATTCATCTGTCAGAACATACACATACATAAGTATATACACACCTATTTATCATTTTAATTTATAATTTTCCTTTATTTACACGTATACGGATTATATCAAGGGCATGTTATTTGTTATTAGTGTGTATATTTTGTTAATTTTTCCCTCATAACAATATATATTATAGTTTACTGTTTTGTACTGATGTATTTATGACTTTTTGTAGTAGTTATGTGTTTTAGCCCTAAGCAATATGGTTCTTTTTGAGTCTTTTGTCACGTTTCCAAAAGCATTATTTCAGTTTGGTGTCGAGTATTGTTTATTTTCGCTGTTTAAAAAAAATAATAATAATAACAACAGTAACAAAAATAATAAATAGGGATAATTTATATTTACATTTCAACAGATAAATGATCTTTTACGCATTGTGCTGGGTGGTGTTACCTGGATGAATCCCTGTAGTTGCAGTGCTGAATGGACACATCCGGGAACCTCCGCAGGCAAACACACAGATCCACTCGTGTTCGACAGCCTCCATTTACCGTTTAAACTCTGCCGCTGCGGCTCAGCGACGGAGAGAAACAGCGATAACACGACGAAAAACAAGCAAGAAAACGCTAAAAGAGACGTATTTACAGCCTTCGTCATGGTGTTTGGTTTTTCAAGTGACCAAACATGAACTAAACCGAGTGAAGACAGTAGTGATTGTTTGTGTAGGTCAGTCATGTGACGCAGCCACTATTAAAGATCAGCTGACCTATAGATGAAGGGCGGGAAAACAGCCTACTTTTAGTTTAATTATTTAAAAAATAAAATAAAATAAAAAAACTTTTAGCACAAATAATATGTTATGTATTTTGTATTTCTTTAACGTAATTTGAAATCTATTTTAATGTTCTTTTATACTGTAAGATGAAGGTGGATTCTAGAGGCAGATTTGTGTCGTTATTATTCAATAATAATACCGGTAATTAAAAAAAAAAAAATCAAAAATCACTTCAATTTAAAAATAAAGTTTACTTCAATCAGAAATAAATATTTTCAATCAAAGAAAAAAATGCAAAAACATATGAGACCCAAACAATTTCTATACATTTCAATCCTTTTTTTTCTTTGATTGAAAATGTTTTTTTTTTTTTCAAATGTACTACCCAAATACAATAAAGATTACTAATAATAATAATAATAATAATAATTTTCAGTCATTAAAAAAAAATCACTTCAATCCAGAAAAACATTTTCAATATAAATAACTTTAAAGGGGCAGTATTATGAAAAAATCTCTTTACAATGGTTTTGTTAAAGTGATATACATCCTTTAGCCTCATTCAGAGGGCCAAAGTTGAAAAAGTTATGTTCCCTCTCTCCACATTTTGTAAAAAGAAAATTAAAGAAAAAAAACTGTTCAAATGCAAAAAAAAAAAAAAAAAAAAAAAAATTGAGATAGGCATGTCTTGTTGTAGTTGCTTAAGATGGTGAAACTTTTTTTTGTCTGTGAGCCATTTCCTGTAATGTTCCATGTTGAAATGTTGAGTTGACATGCATGACATTTGAGATGTTTGTGTGTGTGTGTGTGTGTGTGTGTTGCATGTGAAGAATGTGACAAAGAAAAAAGAAAAACAAATAGAACACAAAACAAATAACTTCAGACATGAGGAGATGCATGGTAGACGGGCAGTAATGAATGACTTTATCTTACTTTAAATTAGCATTAATGTTCGCTGTATGCATTATTGTCCTTTTATTTTAGTCAGTTTCTATTATTAAGATTGATTTAAAAAAAACAAAAAACATATAACACCTGATTAGCCAGGGGGTGTTATTCTTGTCCCAGTACATCTGTCTATTAACAAATACAGTAACTTATCCGTACTGCAGTCTTCTTCGATGAACTTGTGGCAGATGGAAACAGAACTGGTCGCAGGTCCAGGATTTCCTTGGGAAAATGGTCGTTTACGCTGAAGTTGTTCCCTCTCAGCTCTCGGTCCTGGGACTTCATCTGCTCTCTTTGTTTGAAGTTGACAGACTTTGCGACGATCGGCCACGGTCTGCAGGCGTCGGGTCAGATCTTCTTCACCGCCTCCGATGAAGTTCTTCACGATTGATTCTGGATCCTCTTCGTCCTGCACTGGGATCCCCGCAAACACCAATGTATCCCTCATGCTACGCGACAAAACATGTTTTGTTTTTTTAATACAGAGAGCCAGGTCATTCAGTCCATGAGAGATTTAAGTCTTTCTCTTACTGAAGCGTTTTCCTCCGCCAAAGACTGAACTCTAGAGACTCCCGTAGGGCTTCAAACTTCGTTGAGTCTTTTCCAGAAGAAGAAACCGTACCAAGTGAGTTCTCATTTCTACATCTCGTGGACGCTTTGCGATTCTGTCTTAACACTCATCTATTAACTCCCTAAGGCTGTCAAAATCATCCTCACTGTGCTCCAGAGTAGACAAGTTATTAAACTGGATGAATGTTTTTAAAGAGTGCCTTAAGCTTCCCTCTCACATGAAATCTATGACGCCATCTGACTCTCCCGTCACCACTTTGTTCGTTTTTTTTTTTTAAAACCAGATCTCTACCTGCCAATCTTTTCGAAAAGATTCACATGCCAACAGTGGTTTTCAATTCTGTTTTTAAAAACAAATATCACAGAACCAGGCATTTATGGTTTGAGTAACTTTATTATTAAGGGAGAACTAAAACAAGACAGAGCCACAAGTTGATTATCAACCATTAGCTTTGCATCAGTGTTTTCAGGGCTACAAGAAGACAGTGTTTGAATGGGCATAAAAAAACCAACTGCTCAGCTACTGGCTTCTAAATGACAAAAGGAAAACAAAAATGTGAGAGCCTTTGAGGGGAAACATTTTTTTTTTTCTCCAAATGTTCAGTCTAACAATCAATTTATTTTTTGCAGAAACAGATATAATATCCTAACTTTATTCACATGCATAAAATACAACATTGAATTTCTTATATTTTGTTTCCTTAACATTGATATATATTGCTGTGCTTCTCTGTACACACTTTGATAGTGGAATAAGATACATCTCTTCCCTGGGATTCATTTAGTAATGATCAGAAAAATAAAACATCAGCTCATGAACAGACCGGAGCCACATACCAGTTTCTCAGCTCTTTTACAGAATCATCCTTTATTTATTCAAGATCTAAAACAAATGTAGCAGAATTTATGCCAATTTCAAATACCTGAATCACTAACAGGAAAAGAAATGCTCAAATTTGCTCTTAGAAAACACTATCTTCTTATAAGGGGAGGGGGGGGGGGGGAAATGTGTGAAAGCTCTGACTGACTCCTATTGCCTTTCCAAGAAATATTAAAAATAAAGTGGAAAAGAAGAAAAAGCATCTTGGGAATTTTTGTAGTTTGAACCAGCAACGTTTTCCACCAGGTTTTCTCCAGGCGATGACATCACATTGCGTACTTTTGTGTCCATTCTTTTGCTGTTTTGGAGTATCTGCAAAAAAAGAGGGAGACTTCACACATGCACTTCAGCAATTTTGAGATATTCAGTGAAAGCCGGTAGCTGTCAAACCAAAGGGCCATCACCATATGAACACAAACCTCATCAGCACCACAACTCAGGCATTATTTGTACAGTAAAAAAAACAACTGCTTCTTAAAAGCTGCTACATGCTGAATTAGTGGCAAAATTTACAAGCAAAATACAGCTCATTAGTTTGGAGAGCTTCAGTGACTTAACATTGTTTCATGAAATCATCATGGTGGACGTTAACACAGGCAGGATGAAAACAAAAACTGACCTTACACACAGTCAAGTTGCAGGAACTACAATAAATTGGGTTGTTTCAGTAACATTAATGTGTCAAGTAAATATTGTACATCAGATTGGTTTAACCAAGAAAAACCTTAAATCTTGATTTAGCTTATGCTAATGTTCCTACAATTTGAGATATATTAACCTTAGGTTTGTCAAAATCTTAGTATTACTCCTCATCCATACTAGCCTGTTTTTAGACATTACTTTAGTCATATTTAGAGCTGAACTCCTAAAACCAGATTCTGACTAAACACTTTCCCTTATTGCCAGCTTTAAAGCAAGTTTACTTAACTCCACTTCTGGAGAGCTCCAATACTGCATGTTTTAGATGCAGCATGGGAGCCCTTTTCCCCCCCAATTAAGTTAGATTACCTAAACAGTGCATAACCAATTAAGTCGCAGCATGAATAGAAAAAAAAAAGATGTACATTTAACAAACTAAACTTTAATGGCAGCGACTCAGGCCTCACATAATGTCACTGTGACCACAGCATCAGCTCACATCCTTTTACAGCACCAAGATGCAGCACAGGCTCCAGGCCTTACCCTAGAGCATGGCATACTTGGTTGTCCACTCCTGAGCTAGTTTATTGTACCTGACAAAGTGAAACTGTGTTATACAACAGCACAGGCAGCCTGAGGGGGCTCAAGGTCACATTCACTGAGGAGAACGGGCCTTGTTCAGACTGTAAGGCAGGTTGTCACATATACTTACCTCTGACTATCTGTTTTGTAGATTCGTGCGATCTCTGGCACTAAGGGGTCGTCTGGGTTTGGGTCACATAGCAGTGAGCAAATGGAGAGAAGAACTAAAAGAAAGGAGTTAATATGGTTAGAATACATAAGTGAATAAGGTTAAATAACAGTCTTTCAGAATACAATGTTTTCCAATTGTTGTCACAGCTTGAAATGTTTGCTAAAAAAACAATTTGACTGCTGAAATTGCTTACGAGCAATAACACTGTAGACCCATAAAAGACCTGGCAATTATACAGGTATGTCCTAAATGGATCACATCTCTCACTTTGACTTAGTGTTGTGCTAAAGACCACACTATCCGAGACCAAGATTTGCACGAGACCAAGACAAGACCAAGACTTCTGGGAGCCGAGACCGAGTCAAGACCAAGACAAGCCGAGACCAAGGCCAAGATCATAAAAATGTTTTTTTTTAATTTAAAAAAAATATATAAATAAAATTATGACAAGGTTCGACAGTTAAATAACATTCTCTCTTTAGTTTTAGTTTCTCTTAAATCCATTTGACAGAAAAAAAGGTGCCTGCAAAAAATTAACTAAAATATTAAAACTACTACCACTACTGATAAATTCACAATTATTCTACATATTTGAAAACCAGATTTTTATGTCAGCTGAATGTGTTTAAAGTATTTACATGGCAGGTCACCTACACACCACAGAGTGTTTCCTCTTTACTGTGCTTTTACAAATGTATTATTTGTGGTTCGTGAAACCAAATTTCACAACCAACAAGTTAGCAAAAATGTTTAGCTCCCGCCTCTCTCTCCTGCTTGTGTGTGTCACAGACGTCACTCAGTCACATTAAGGAAGGTTGCGGTCATTATACAGAGTGGATTAAAGAATGAATAAAGGATTGTTTTATCCCGTTCTTCTCCTTGTTATTATCACATTATTAAAAAGTTTAAAAATAGCAGGAATTAGTGCTGGTCTCGAATGGTCTTGAGGGAAAATCCCGAGTCCGGGCAGCCCGAGTCCGAGACAAGACCGAGTAAAAAAAGCTTCCGAGTCCGAGACCGGTCTTGACTACAACACTACTTTGACTGAGATCTAGCTGCCAGGCCACGAAAAAATAAAAAAAACAGTCATTGTCTACCTTAAACCGACCACTGAACTAGTTTAATTTGAACCAGGTTGCATTGTCCCGCTGAACAAGGCCAGAAAGGCCACCTGTTTCAGAGAACACAGTTTCCATTCCGTGTCAAGAAAAGTTAACCTCTGTAGCATGTGTTCACCACTAGAAATGCAAAATTTCCAAATAGAGCTAAGCTTAAACTCTCCACTTAATCTCAAAGCATTCTGGTATAATCTGCTTTCAGGTTAACAGCTACTTTAAGTTGTTTAAAAAAGGCATATTCTAATCTTTTAATTTCCCATTGTTACCATCAGCATTGTGCCCAAAAATGTTTGTTCGTTGTTTAAGATACCGAGGCAAGGCAAATTTATTTGTATAGCGCATTTCATACACAAGGCAACTCAATGTGCTTTACATGATAAAACATTCAAATGTTTAAAATCAATAAGAACATTTAAAAACATCAGTAAAATCAATTAAAATCATCAGTAAAATCAATTAAAATCATCAGTAAAATCAATTAAAATCATCAGTAAAATCAATTAAAATCATCAGTAAAATCAATTAAAATCATCAGTAAAATCAATTAAAATCATCAACAAACACATTACATCAACAACATGACCAAAAATCACTCAATCATACGCAAACAAACTATAACCACAAGGGTCATCATGTTATACTCAATAATATGTGAACTTAAAACATTGTTTTATTGTATTCTTTTCAATGAGCCACTAGAAAGAGAAAATGTAATGGTGAAGCTGAAAAAAAACATGCTGTTACTCATACCTTTAGAAATAGTTAGTGCTGGAGACCACTGCGATCTGAGAATATCCAGACAGATGCTGCCATTACTGTTAATATTTGGGTGGTAAATTCTTGTTGTGAAAGCAACCTGCAGGGAAGGTGGATTGGGGAAGAGGAACAAACACAAAGAGGACGAGTTAGATAAGATCCAGTCAGTCAACACTTTAGACGTTGCGCAAGTAGAGTTCCTTTTAGACCAACAGTGACGTCTGACAATTAGAACTTTCACCTGGAAAAGTGACAGAAATCACAGCAAAGAAAAGAAAATCTGTGAACTATGTTTCGCTACCATGGTTTCCCTTCATTTACCAAGAAGGTTTTTAAGTTTTAAACACGACACAGGGAAGAGTTATAGCATTGTTTTTCACATTAGACTAAAAACAATGACAGTAAAACTCAAGTGACAAATCCAGTGGGCGGTTTAACAGATAATGACAGGTTACTTTAGTTCACCTGAGTTTATAAAAGCAGGAAACTGGGAAATGGTTTGAGACATGACACTTGGCACTGACTTACCTTGGGTGGTTTGAATGGGTAATCTGTTGGAAAGTGAATAGTCAAGAAAAAAACTCCTCCTTGATACGGACTGTCACTCTGAAAACATCCAACAGTAAAAACATTCGGTCATCTCACCAATACATTATCAGCTCCATCATCTTCAAACAGAGCTGCTGGCTTATGGAATAAAATAAATATACTCACAGGTCCCATGATTGTGGCTTGCCAGTGAAACACTGCAAAGAAGAGAAAGTACATGTTGAAAAGCAGGTAAAAGGTTGAAGGTATGTGAACTGACAGGAACTACACGTAGGAGAAAAGAAAATCCCTCAAGATTCCCTTTAGCTGATTGGTTGTCGCTAACATTTACATCGATTTGACGCTTCGGTTAAAAACCTGAGCATGTGATTTTAATTTTGGATTTAAAAGAAACAATTTGGGACAAATTTTTCATTTTACTTAATTTTATAATTACAGACATTCCTTTAAGTATCAAAGAAGAACATATTGTAGTTGTCTTTCACCTTACGAAACACACATTGAAAAACAAAAATAAATGAAGGATTTTTTTCCCCTAAAACATTATGTAATAATTTTGTACCTTCTGAAAGCAGTAAACGTAGTGAGGCAAATTGATAGTTTTCACAACATTTAATGACAAACTATTACAGGACTGCTCTGAGTCTATTGTTCCAGAACATTAACACAATACAACACTACGAAATTTGGCATTTCCCGAACACTTACTGTCATCGCCCACTGGGCCAGCTGAGCACTGAGCAGGAGGGTCACGAGCCAAGTCATTAAGCTCCTGTAAAAAGAAAAACAACACAGTCAACTCTGAGCCACAATTTTACAGCAAAGTAATAAAGTAAACACTCAATTCTTAATGCAATTTAATTCTGAATTACACACAATTTATTATTATCACCTTAGTTACAAAAGTTGCTCACTGAGGACATCTTCTGGTCAACATTTATGGGTTTTTTTTTTTTAAGGATATTAGACTCACTTCAGTCATTTTTAAAAGCCCCTTTTGTGAAACAATGCCCTGCAGGGTTGGGGGATATTATAATTGTAATTGCGTAACTGATAATTAATTACAATTATGGCGTATTTTTAATTGTAATTTTAAAATCTGTTGCTGTCAAAATCATAATTATATTGTAATTGAGTTTAGATAATCATCTTTGTAATAGTAATTGTATAGAATTTGTCACTTACAATTTAACACAAAACTGGGGAACCATGTTACAGTTCTACACATATGTAGTTAATTATTAAAATATATTTCTAATCAACCTTTCCCACATTTTACCAAAAATGTCCTTTTATATCAAGGGAATTTATGATAAAATAGAGATAGAAATTTTAAAAGCAGTTATGCATTACTGTTTAAAGTACGTTGCAACTATAAGCGTATTTACCTAAAAAGGGTTAAAAAAAATATTGCCTTGATATGCTTATCTAATAACTAAAACAAGATATAATAAGCAAAAATAAATAAATAACCAAAGCAGTCCTTCTTCCCTTTATACACATTTAAAACCTATTTATTAAAAACAAGCGCATCACTAAAAACTCCTTTGAAAACCAGTCAGAAATCCAACTGAAGTTGGACAATATGAGACTATTCTTTTAAAAGGTGTTTTTTAAACTTTTGGAATTTCTGTGAGGCCTGTCCCTGGTTAAAGCATACAGTGTGTGCTAATGCTTGTTATTTTTGGGTCAACAGCTATTTTGGAGAGAGGTGGAAGCCACAGCCCCGCCCTGGACGGCCATAATACACAAACCATTTAACAGAAACGTTTATGGATTTCCTTGAAAGAAAGTTCAGGTCAGCAGCAACAGAGTGACGAAATGAAACCAAGTTGTTTATGACTCATAGATCTGACGCCAATTCAACTGGCAGAGCTCACACAAAAACACAGTCAACAAATACGTTTACATACCACAACGGTGCATCATGAACTATGAACTAAGAACTACTAACATAAAACTATGAAATGTACTGAGTCATGGGTTCTGGTAACATCTAGTACGTTGGCAGACGTTAGGTAATGAGTGTTGACAAGACATGACAACTGAATTAACTATTCTAAAGGTTTTTATTTACAATTTAATGTGTAATAATACCGTGCTAAATTCAAAAGTCAGACACTACAATGAATAAAAGAATAATAAAAGTAGTTCAATTTTGTTAAGGAACTGGTCAGTTTATTTGAGAATTAGGAAATGGTCATTTTATAAGGAAACAAACATTATCTTTCAGTTACTTTCTACCAATAGACCCGAAACTTTTCATAACATCCCAGTTTATAACAGAACAACCGTAAATTCTGAACATAAGTGTTGAGAAATGAACAAGGCCTAAAACAACATTGTGCTAATAGATTCCTTCAACTCTTCTATAAGATAGCCTGTACAAGGCTTTAGGAATAAATGATTCATTTTTAGTTAAAAGTATTTAGTATACAATAAATCTAAGGGGACATGTTGTAATCATGCTTTACAGGATATAGTTACAAGACTAAAGTTAGCCTCAGATTTCTATTGGAGCTTTCCTAAAGTCCGACTTCAACCCCACTGCTCAAATATAGATACCAGGCACCTAAACACCAAATTATAAAACATGTAACGAGGTGAAATTCAATCCATGTACTAATTTAAGTTTTCTACTCCTTGTACATTTTAATATACAACACATTATTCGGGCGACTAAACTGTTAAATAACAGTGGATATGTTCCATTATTGTAATAGTTTATACAAAAAAAAAAAAAAATAGAGAATGATAAGGCTAAAAACTGTCGAACGAGAAGCAAACTTCAGCCTATCCCTGCTGTTTGGGAGGCTAAGGAGGTTAGCTAACACGGCTAGCATCGGTGAACGCCGACGTCTTACCTTTTGAATCCGTTTACAAGCCATCCTGATGGGTCTACAATCCAAACTGCTACACAGGCCAGACGTGGTGTGCCAGAATGATCCGCTATCCTTTAGATATTAGATAACAACTCGACGGCCTTTTTTTCTTGAGCAGCTAGCCGGTTAAAGCTAACGACAGACGGTCCCTCGACGGTGCTCTTTTCTCTCGGCAGGTTCAACGTCCTGTGTTGGTGTCTGTTAACCTCCTTGTTTGCGCTTAACTGGTGGGTAAGAGTCGGGTGAGGTGACCTGGTCCTCGGTTACACGGTTCAACTGGATGTCTGTCGGTGTATGGACTAACTCGCTGTTGTCTGCGTGGAAAAGAGCCTTTATGACGTGAGGCGGTGCAGCTGGCAGTGAAGTGACGGACGGAAGTGACGTGACAACAGGGAGGCCAGAGTGCTTTTTTTTAAGGCTGGTTCTTTCTTAGAGAGATTTACGACAAGGAAGTATGAAATTCTTGACAGTCACATGATTCACGGAGACTCAAATAGTTCCCGGAAGTTATTGGCAAGCAATTCAAATCCATCAATTCCGAGTGACAAAATTGGGATTTTCAGTAATTTGTTGTCAATAACTGCATTGATTTACAATATTTATATAGTACACCGTCATATGTATGTGTATATACAATATATGTTAATAATCCAGTAACATGCTTTAATGCACACGTTAATGGGTCTAGATACGCTGATAATAATAATATCCAATATGATTATTTAAACGTCTTACCGTTCAAAAGTGCATAAAGTGCTCAACTTCTCACTTCCGGGAACTATTGTGAGGCTCCGTGAACCGCCATTGCTGTTTCCATTGACGTGATGGAGATGTCGTAACTCTTTCTATCTAAACGGCAGTGAAGGAGGCTAAACCTGTCCCGACAAGACCTTTTTTTCCCCCGAAATAATTTCGAGAACATGTATTATAGAACATATTTGCTCTACTTGCTTATTGGCACATTCACATATGTAGTTGTGCTAAAACTAAAGACAGTTTCTAGACCAACAAAATAATGAATGACTTCTTTTGTGTGTTTGTTTTTAGTTTCGTAACATAATTTTGTTTTTATGCTTGTTTTTCATTTTTATAGGATGAAAAGTCCAGACATACCCATTTCAATAAATAATTTTAAAGACATTGAAGCAAAAATGTTCATTTCAATTTTTTTTTTAAAGAAGAAGTTTAAAAACTATGATTAAGTTTGAAAATATAAATATGTTTTCAAAAGAAATGCAAAAGTGCTACCATATGTGGCCAATCCAGGCAAACATTACTATTTGGGTTTTAAATGGATGTAGATCAAGTCTAAAACTGTTTACCGAAAAACATTTTTGAGATTGTGAATACTCGAAAAAAATCTTATAAACTTTAAAATTTTTAACTGTAATTTAAAAATATATATACATATATAATCAATTTTATGTTTACATTTTATTTCATGAAAAAAGCTGTAACCCACTTGATTTCTTGAGTGCCACAAATCCTTCTTTTGATGCAAGTACAGGATTTTGTTGAGTTACCATGTTGATTATCACAAATAATAAATACATAGGGAGCATTATACTCCAAATATATATACAATATATTTTTAATGTAAATAACTAATGCTGTAACAAAGCAGTTTACCTTGATTTAGTATTTTTACTTATAAAGTAAATTATGAAGTGAAACAGTGTTTTTAAAAATATTTTATTTTTTTGATGCGAGGAAAACATTTAAAGAGAAGCCCTCAGATCAATAAACAGAAATAAAAGAAACCTTTGACATAATTTTGAAATGATTCATTCTTACATTCAGTATTAACTTGCCTGTGGCACATTCGTTCATCACACTGTCTGGTTAAAGATATTATGAATTCTGCTTTAGAAAAGGTGACATTGATATCACAAGACCAACATCGGAGGTTTCACCAATACACAGATTTAATAACTCGTCTCACGTATAATCAGATCATGTCAATCTTGACAATAATGAAAAGGATAAATTACACCGTATTTGTAAATGGAGGACAGTCTTTGAGACATATCCTTTCAAAGCAGAGGAAAGGAAGCGCTGTCAACCTGCAGGATCTACCTGATAATCTGGTTTACACAAGGTGTGTTTATATTTGTCAGTTCATTTGAATCACTACCTTGGTGATGATTTGGAGACTAGAAGCCTTAAAGGACCAGATCAAGAATAGCCTCCTTCCTAGCTCTCTATTCAAATGAACCAAAACAAGTGGAGAGAAACAGCATCTTCTTTGCTTGGGTTTTAATTTACCTATTCAAACACTTCAGAGCCAATGTGCACATGTTGCCTGCTCTTTGTTCACATACACATCCTATAAATTTCATGAGACAAATTTATTTTCAACTTGGAAAAATAAAACAAAAAGAAAAATGCTTGAACATCCCTAATTAATCCAGCTGCACTTTGACTAAAGAAAAGGATTGAAGGATTGTCTGAGCTTTGAAGAGACTTAAAAATGATGCCATCATGTGGCAGACCTGCAGACTGCTACATTACCATTGGAGTCTCACATTGTCCCACAAAGTCGCCGAACCATCGCTCAGTTTTTTGTTGATGAACAAAACTGGTAACTTGGCTAAGATTTACTCCACCTGTTCATTTCAAAACCAGACATTGAAAAAAACCAAAAAACTAATTTTTTCTTCCATTTGGCACACGTTTGCCTTTGGTTTGAGTTTATTCAGTTGATATTTGGTCTTACTCCTGATGTGTGAAGAACCCTGGACTTTATCCCATAATCCAATTTGGTAAAACTAAAGTTTTCTTACCAACAGAAGACAAAACACCTTTCACACACACACACACACACACACACATCAAGGCACTGATGCTGCGCAGTCAGTCACTGCTGTTTTAGTCTGTGTGTGGAAGTTCCCAGGAGAATCCCCAGCCTCCCTGAACACGTCTAAGTGTGAGTTTGTGGCGTCAGTGGGAGGAAAACATTCAGGAGAGTCTTCATCTTCTCTCTGAGCAGAGTTTTGTTGACATGATTTGGAAAATGTTTGTACCTCTATGTTTAGCTTTGCACCCTTAACCTCAGATGATTCAGACTTTTGCGTCTCATCAGGATATTGTAGCAGCGTTACAGAATTTGCTGATTCAGAATGGGATTTGTGGTCATTTACAGCTCCATGCGTCGATAACGAAGGCGAGTCTGCACTGTTTTGCTCACCAGGGAAGTTAAGGGTACATGTTTCACCCGAGCTTCCTGAAAAGTCTCCTGACGGCACAGTGTCGACAAATCCTACAAAGTCTCCATTGGACGTGAAACGAAGACCCTGGATGGCGCCACCTTCAGGTTGGTTTGCACCATCTCCAGCCTCTGCTCCTTCCCAGTCACTCTGTAGCTTTTTGTCGTGATCAGGAGTTGCACCGACGTCCTGCGTCTCCTGAGTTGATGCCTCGTTTACGCTTCGTTCTGCTTCCGGTGCCTCTGTATCTGAACTCGGGTCGTTCTGAGGTGGAGCTGCTGGACTCTCACCTGTAGCGCCGGCTTGGCTCTGAGTGGGCTCAGCATGTTGGACGGTTTGGTGACACATGGGACAAGTTTCCTGGACGTACAGCCATTTGCGGAGGCAGTTGGCGTGGAAGAAATGTCCACAGTAGGTGATGACAGCGGAGCTCATTTCCTGTGAAGAAAAACAGTTGTGGTTTAAGTCAAATGTTTGAACATTGAACTATTGATTTACCAAAACGACAATCATCAACAATCATAGATCAGTTTGCATTAAAGGCTGATTTGCACCATCTGCAGCTAATAATGTGTCTCTTCTACTAATAAACTGTTTAAAAATTTGAAAACAATAAAACTTCTGGATTTAGTTAAGTTAAAAGTGTTAAGAAATTTTATTCTGAGTAAGAAATAAAAGCCTTCCTTTGGGTATTTTATCACTTTTTAAACAAAAAGAGAGAAATATAATTTAAGAGAGGTTTACATTTTTTCTATTGTGTTTTTTAATATATAATGCTGTTTGGAGATGGGCTCCGATAAGCAGTTACTGCTTTAGCCCATTGCATGTTGGTTGTTTAAATGAATGTATTGTTTTGTGTATGTTTGAAGACAGCCAAGAACAAATAAATATCATCATCTTCAAGGTATTTTTGGCGATTATTGGCTGAAAAATGTGCCATCGCACGACTTAGCCAATCAGGTCATTCCCTTATGGTGGTTCTCAACCTTTTTTTTTTTTTGGATCGTGACCCCATTTCGATATCACAAATTTCTGGTGACCCCCAAAGACTTTTCCCCCCCAGAATTAGCTTTTGATCACACTTGTTATAGTGTGTTAAAGGTACAGAGTAGCCAAGATTAGAGACAAACTGAGCCATCTCAGATATTTTTATACTGCATTTTATTATTTGAACTAGATTTATATATGAAAGTGAAAGTATAGAATACAGTGGTTTAAAATGGTGTGTTGTGTTTTAATTCTAAAAATGATTTTAATAATGATTCAACTTTATTTATATAGCACTAATTACAACAGTAGTCATCTTGTAGCGCTCAAATAATTTAATAGATGAATAATATAGATTTAATAAGAATAATTTAATTATATATATATAATAATGTATTTTTAATCAATTACTAGATATTTCAGGCAACCCCTAGGATGGAAAACACTGCTTTAGCGGGTTCTGATTCCTTATTGTATCCCTGTGATCAGCGGAGCTTCACTGCATTCCTACAAACACCTGCACCTCTTCACTGCTCCATGTCTGCATATCAGTCCATCTACAGCTTTCTACAGTCATCTGGCTGCTGCTAGCCTGCTAGGCTAACTGTCCATTAGCTCTACTTTACCAGATTGAAACCAGACTCTTCTTCTTCGTTCCATCCCAGAGAGAAAGCAGACATGAGAAAACTTAATATGGACGTTTGTATTTTTTCTGGATATTATTTTTGCAAATCTAATGTAAACAGGCTTCTACTTGGTTACCAGCAAAGCAAGTCCATATAAGGTTTATCTACATACAAACCGTCAGTGCTGCCGACTATGTTGCCCCAGTGGAAAAGTCGCGCCCTCAATTTTATATGTAAAGTTAGTGCTTCATAATCTGGAAAACACGGTATGTGCCCTTTATAAGTAGATGGTAGGTTTGGGCGGTATCCACATTTTGATAGCGTTAAACCGCCTCCATATTTTACCATGGTATATGGTAGTATTGAGACTAATTAAAAGATATGATGTAAGGCTCACACAGAGTGCGAGAGTATGTGTGTGTCTGTCTGTCTGTCGGAGCTGAGTGACAGGGGTCCGGGTAAAAGCCAGAATTCCACGGGAAATTGGAAATCTGTCACATACCCACACAGTATATTTCCGTTTGAATTCCGCCACATACACACACAGTATAGCCTCGGAATTCCAATGGAACACTATGAAAAAAAGAATCCATAAAAGTGTAACAATGGCGTTTTATTGAAATCACAAGCCATTTATCTAAAATTGGCCTTTCAGTCAGGACTCAAACATTACAGGACATGGATCAGTATGTGCTTTAAAAATAAAATTAAAACATCAATTCGATAATCATCCATCTTATGGAGACTAAAAAAAGATAAAAAGATCTTACTAAGTTTTTGTTAACAGTAAAAACAAAAAAATAAGTCACTGATACCATTGCTATTTCATGACACAGCGATAAAAGCTAATACCGTATTACCGCCCAAGCCTACATACACTGGAATGTAGAGGGTGTTCCATAAATTGGTGGATTTTAGCATTTTCAACCAGTGATTAACTGATATGGATTTTTTAAGGCCGATACCGATTTTTTTCCCATCAGCCTTAGCCGATGACCGATACGGACTGCCAGTTGTCTTGAGCAGATATTTGGAGCTGATACTACTTTTGCTCCCTCAATTTACATCATAAAATTACACAATGGTGATAACAAATGGGATGAGTCTCAATTGGGATTGAGGAGACCCTCAAAGTACTCCTTCCACCACCTTCTGGATCGGTGGAGAGTCCTTGCCTCAAGTGGAGGAGTTCAAGTATCTCGGGGTCTTGTTCACGAGTGAGGGTCGAATGGAGAGTGAGATCGATAGACGGATCGGTGTGGCGTCAGCAGTGATGTGGTCGCTGTATCGAACTGTTGTGGTGAAGAGGGAGCTGAGTCGGGGAGGGGGGAAAAGCTCTGAATTTACCGATTGATCTACGCTCCTACCCTCACCTATGGTCATGAGATTTGGGTAATGACCGAAAGGACAAGATCGCGGATACAGGCGGCCGAAATGAGTTTCCTTCGCAGGGTGGCTGGGCACACCCTTCAAGATAGGGTGAGAAGCTCTGTCACCCGGGAGGAACTCGGAAAGGAGCCAGCTGAGGTGGCTCGGCTATCTGTTTCGGATGCCTCCTGGTCGCCTCCCTCGGGAGGTGTTTCAGGCATGTCCTATTGGGAAGAGGCCTCATGGAAAGCCCAGGACAGGAGGGACTATGTCTCTGAGCTGGCTTGGTGTCGCCTCGGGGTTCCCCCAGAACAGCTGGAGGAGGTGTGCGTGGATCGAGAGGTCTGGGCATCTCTGCTGAGACTGCTGCCTCCGCGACCCGGCCCCGGATAAAGCGGAAGAAAATGGATGGATGGATGAGTCTCAATTTTTAAAAAAGAACATTAATTGAAATGAACAAAAGTGAGGTAGAACAACAAGTAAAACATATTTAACAAATATCAAAAACAGGTGATGTAGAACAAGAAAAAAAAATATTAAGCCTGTGGAGGCCACTGTAAATAAAAAGGATTGGCGAATGCAGCAGCCCGCATCGGCCGATGTCGATATACGTAAAAACAGCAAAAATCTTAAAATGGGGTCACGATCCAAAAAAAGGTTGGGAAACCACTGACTTATAAACCAATCAAATGTGTACATTTGAGGATATTTACAGAAACATATCATGACACGTTTCCTCATTTCCTTCCGACACAGCCAGCTCAACCTGCATCAGCCTTTTATATCTGTGAACTTTACCACACCTTAATTTATACTTCAAACTCATCTATACCAACTGCTCTCTGGTGAAATTAGGAGAATTTCTGAGGATTATTTTGAGACAAACTACGCTGATGAATAAACAAATGGTTACACTGCTTCGTCACTCTGACCAACAAATTGTCCAAACTGGAAAAACTGGACCAACGTGCTTTAAAGCTACATGCACAATGAGCGATAATATACACAGTAGGTCGTAGGTTATGTAACATGTAATGAAGCCAAGGCAACATAGCAAGAGATCAAGTGTTACAAGTTTTTTTTTTTAACTCCATCTTAGTCTCACTCAAATGTTAAGCACACACAATTTGGCTCAGCTTTCCTTATTTTTAACATATAAAAAAAGAAAGAAAAAAAACATGCTCTTTTTGTCAAGCAGCAGCTTCAGGATGTTTTAAGTCAGTGTTTCTTAAAGTTTTTTGGGTTAAGTACCCCCTTTCTCTAACTTTTCAATTCAAGTACCCCCTTTGTCCAACTTCACATTTGCTATATAGACTATAGAGCATAATGATGGAATGAATGAGTGACAACACACATTTTAAAGAATCTAATTTTGTAAATAAGTGGGAAAAAAACAGTATTTAGTGACTCGTAATCAAGATAATTTCTTTCATCATTTTGTGTCTTTTTGTTGTTTTATTTGTATTTTGTGTTTTATGTCTGTTCTTTTTATTATTCAGTATATTTTTCTCTTATTTGTTTGTGTTTTTGTTGTCGTTTTTACGAGTTCTTGGTATTAATCAAATTATTCTTTCTCAGTGTGTCTGTTTTTGTTGTCGTGTGGCTGTTTGTTATGTCGTTTTGTATGTTTCTCTGTTATTTTTGTGTATTTTGTATTGATCTTGTGTAATTTTCTCTCATTTAGGGCGTCTTTGTTGTTGTTTTGTGTGTTGCTGGTAATTTTTTAGTATGATTATCATTTTTAACCCAAAAAAAACCACATTATAAAAACCCTTATTTTTAATGCTTTCATTTGAAAATTTCTACACTCTTTCTCTCAAGTACCCCCTGAAGTGCCGTTGCGTACCCCCATTTGATAAACCTTGCTTTAAGTCATGTATGATTGAGATGAAGCTGGGACGACTAACCTGGAAGCAGATGGAGCAGACGTCGTTGAGCTGCTGCAGCTGTTGCGGCGTCGCTCTGGGCAGTGAGTTGATCTTTTTGGCCGCTTCCCGTCTAAGCAGAAAGCTCTTCCAGCCAGACTGAGCGCGGAGCCAAACGTTGAAGTACGAGTGGATGATGATGACGGAGGCGCCCATCCAGCTCCACTCGCCGAACAGCGACTCCCAGGTGCCGTAGGCCACCACGCACAGCGCCACCACAAACTCCAGCACCCGGCTGACGGCATTCACCCAGTAGATGACCTCATCCAGGCTCTCGATGGGGTCGCTGCGGAAGAGCTCCACCATGAAGAGCGAGTAGATCAACATGGTCCCCGTCACCTGGAAAACACAGAATATGAAATAAAACAGCTGCGAAAATTGTGTCACAGGCTTTTGCTTTTTCTAAATGTGTGAATGACACGTTTTTGTAATATAATAATGAATCAATAATATTACAGTCGTTTGTAACCATTAACAACTGTAATATCTTTGTCTGCCTTTTTCAATGTGACCACTAGAGGGAGCCAAAGTCTATTTATACCTATTCATGCCTGGATCACATGCTTTTGCCTTGGCCCAGAATGATAAAAATATATTGTGCTTTTATTTTGAAAGGAACTTATTTATGCAGTGAAATGCTGACTATGCACAATAAAAAAGATATGTGCATGTTTTTTTTAAAATATATACATATTGGTAATCAATTAAAATACATTTTCTGTATTTTTTTTTGTGCTGCCCATCTTACGTTCTTAACTCACTCAGTGCCACTGACAAGATAACTCGTCATTTCAAATCCAAACGCTCAGTGCCATTGACGAGACAACTCGTCATTTGCATTTTTTCACGGGGATTACTAGAAAACACCCTGGCGGATGTCCCTAATCAATATCTAAGCTGTGGGGTGATGTAGTGGCCAACTGTGCCCTGAAGATGGCAGCAGTGCACCTTTAGATGAGAGATTAGCCACTGATGCTACCCAGCAAAGGAGGAAGAAGCAGGAACAAGTGAGATTATGGCGATACAAAGTTATATCGTGACGTATCCAGTAGCTCACAGCTCCACATACTAACACAGAACATGTATGGACATGAGTAGATTATTGCTAATGTTGCGATGGTGAGATAAAACCATCAACTAACAGGGCTAAACAGGTCATCGCTGTGTGTCGGGACCATACCTGTCAAGTATCCCGTTTTGGCCGGGAAACTCCCGTATTTTACCCCTCTTTCCCGCATTAGTATTTTCCCGCAAATATCCCATATTTTAATGTAATAATAATTAAAAGATGCCTTACTAAACTGAACGTCATCACTAGCCTCGTAGTTCTCGCGAGATTAGTGCCGACAGCGGCAACAAACCCGGAAACAACTCAGAAAAGAGATAATGAATGAAGACGTTCCAGCGAAAAAAACCAAAGAACTGGTGTAAATACGTTGTGAAATGTGACAGAGAGTTTACCTTCCAAAAGAGCAGCAGGATGGGACACAGTTACACGTTCTGTTAGATTAATAACTGAGATTTTAACGTCTACCACAGTGGAAGGAACACGTAAGTCAGTATGAAAAATCAGCCAATCACAAGCGCCACAAATATGAAAAAAATTTACACTTCTTTCAAAAAGTGTTTAAGAATGTAAAGTCTGCAACAAATGTGTCTAATAAGTCATTAGTGAATACCAGAGAACCACATGAGTGAGCATGAGAACTTAAAAAGAAAATATATAATGAAAATAAAATGTAAATGTCAAGCAATGTGAAATGAACAGTAAATATTAAATGTGTTGACTTGTATATAAACTGTAAGTATATTAAATAAACATGTGCTTCATATACCCATTTAGGTTTTTATTTAGGCTGTTTTATAATTTAGGAAATTGTTAATGAAATTGGAATCGCTAAATTCTTATCAATTCCCATCCCTAATTATAACACACCTACATTTTATACTATAAAATCTGTATTATCTCGGGGTTAAACGGCTCCATTTATTAACGAGTTTAAGCAGTTGAATAATTACACTGATTCTAGACATGATCTGTTATTCAGCTGGTTAAGATCTTCAACTTTACCTGAAGAGACGTCAGCATGCAGCTCGACACCAGTATGAGAAGCCAAAAGTCCATGTGGAAGAACTGGGAGATTTTATAAGCCATGAACACGGGGAAGATGAGCAGGAGCAGACACATGCTGAGACCACGGAAGTGTTTCCACACACTCCTGGAAGCAAAATGGAAATCAATGTTAGCAATCGCAAACAAATGTTTCCATTTTTTTTACACTGGTTTTAGTCATGCAATCTAGATCAGGAGTGGAGAACGCTAGTCCTCAAGGGCCTGATTCTTGACAATTTTAGATGTGTCCTTGCTCCACCACACCTGGTTAAAACCAATGTGTGGTCATCAAACTCTGCAGAACCACGGTAACGAGCCATTCCTTTGATTCTGGTGTGCTAGAGCAGGGACACATCTAAAAGTCTCAGGAATCAGGCCCTCGAGGACTGGAGTTTCCCACCCCTGATCTAGATAATCTACTGTTACCTGTTCCGTGAAGCACCGAGGGCTAAAATGACAGGATCTGTGATCTCAATCATCGACTGCAGGGTGGAAGTCACCACGATGAAGAGGATGATGCTGAGGAGGAAGGTGCGCTGCAGGGCCTGCATGTCTAATAAACCGGTCTGTAGGGCAAGCAGCAGCAGAGTGATGCCCTCGGTCACACCTCTGACGACGAAATAAAGACACAGTTACAAAGCTGTTCGACCGACTAAAAAAACATGACATTTAACAACTTTAATCTGTATTAAGCTGAGTAAACACCATGCAACTTCCACAGATTTTACATTTTAATGAGACGTGTATAACATGACAAACTGTCCGTAATGACATGGGTTTGGAACTGGAGGGTCCATGAGCAAGGCACCAAACCCCATTCAATGTAAAAGCAGCCCCACTCCGACATCCCTCCATTAATGCACGTCCGCAGGTCGGGCCTATGTGTGAGAAACATGTCCCTAAAATAACAGAGTGTAATGTAATGTCCCTTCAGGGATTAATCAAGTATTTAATTTTTTTATAAAAAATTAAGAAAAAAAGAAAAACTTTCGTCAGAGAAGTAGTGAAAGCAGCAACTCTCAAAACTATATTTAAGCTTTAAAAAAATAGGCTTTAAAATAAACCTATAATTGATGGTAAATGGACTTGATTTTAAATAGCGCTTTATCACCACACTGAAGTAGTCTCAAAGCGCTTTACATATCAGCTCATTCACCCAATCACTCTCACATTCACACACCAGTGGGACAGGACTGCCATGCAAGGCGCTAGTCGACCACTGGGAGCAACTTAGTATTCAGTGTCTTGCCCAAGGACACTTCGACACATAGTCAGGTACTGGGATCGAACCCCCAACCTCTCGATCAGAAGATGACCCACTACCACCTGAGCCACAAGATTGTCTTTTTCTACTGTTATATTGTATAAGATAGAAATCTTGATATATCTTCTAGCCCTACTTTAACACAAACTTTTCAAAAGTTCTCCAACAATAAAATCTTATGGAACTGTACTTTATCATGGTTTAGCTTGCAACTTATTAACTATTATTGATGGCATTGGTCCAGAGAGCACAACCAGGGAAAGGGATGAAGACAAACTTGTTTCATGGTGGGATTAAATAAGTATTTACTCCTTCCCACTGCTTTAAACACATACACTTTTTTTTCTCTCTCTCGCTCTTCTTTTCTGTATAACTGACTGTTTTATTGTTCTTTCATTTAGTATATGCATCATCATTTTGTATGTTTTCAACTACATGTTTGAAATAAATTAAATCAAAAAGCCCTGAAAATAATCTACTTTTACACTCAACATAGAAATCAGAAGTCATTTTAGCTTCAGTTAATTTCAGTCGACTATACCTTTACTAAGATTTACACCAAACATAGGCAACTGGCGGCCCAGGGGCCACATGCGGCCCTAATTTTGAGCGGCTCCTAAAGTAAATCCACAAAATGACTCCAAAAACAACACAAAATTAGACAAAAATTCCAAATTGACAAAACAACAACAAAATCACAGATAATTGAAGACAAAAAATGTTTCCAAAATCACAAAATGACAACAAAAATACACAAAGCGATAGCAAAAACACACAAGAAAACAACAGAAAGCACAAAAATGAGAGAAAACTACAAAAAACAGACCACAAAAAACGAAACTAATGACCAAAAACAAACAAACTCATTGTTCTTCCCCATATAAATGCTCAGATCAGTCATTATTCTTAACATTGATATGAATGTTGATAATGTGGCCCTCGCCTCAGAAAATCACATTTTTGTGGCCCTGCTGTAGTAAAGGTTGCTCACCTCTGATTTACACCTTTAGCAAATTCAAATAGAAGTCATATTAAATAACAAATATAACCTACAGTTATATTTATTACCTGGTATCATCCTCCTGCTGCATTGACCCACATAGAAACTCTTTCATAACGCACACAGCTGTGACTGGAGCACAAGGTCTTACCTGTGCATGACATTCTCATTCTGAATGGCTGCGTAGCCTCCCAGGTAGAACTTGCATAGGTTGAGGAGCCCCAGAGCCAGGTAGGACACCACAAAGGTCAGACCCAGCAGGGAGTACGGCGTGGCACAGCACTCAGAGACGCTGGGGAGAGAAAACAACAAATGAGGACCAAAAAGCCCAACAGGTGGTGGTTAGCGACACACGCACATGCCCGTCAGGCAGTAAGGTCACACCTCGTAAGCAAGAAGAACATGATTCCCTGTTGAGCTGCAGAGGCTCCAGCAGATGCGATGTCCGAACCTAGCTTTACGATGAACAGGACAAACCAGAAGACGCTAAACAGCACTGGGACGGCAAACTGGTTCCACAGGGAGATTCCCACAACAAGCAGCCGGTACAGCTCGATCATCTGATGGACAAGACAAAAAATTGTGTATTTTCAGCCAGTGAGTGAGTGCACTTCTAACTACACAGTGTGCTTGTTTTTGATGTCCTTGCGTATATTTTTACTCTAGAACATACATTATTTTCTGTCTTTTATGAGAATACTTGTCTTCACACTTTAATTTATTTGCCCTTAGTTAATGTATTCTACGATTTCATGTGTTACATATCTTGGCTAATAAGTCACTGCAAATGAGAATTGGTTTTTGGATTTTTAATTTTCTTTTCTCAAACTAACCAAAGAGCTAAAAAAAAAAAAAAAAAAAAAAAAAAAAAAAAAAAAAAGCTAATTGTGCCCCAAAAATGCAAAACACAGACTGAAAGCAAACTTCTGTGTCAGAAATAATCAAAATTACCTTTCAGAGGCCATCATGTACAGTACATCCAGGGTGTCAGACTCATTTTATTTCAGGGGCAAAATATGGAGCAGTTTGTTCTCAAGTGGGCCACAAATTTTATGCAGGAAAATGAGTAAGATTATTGTGCCCTAGTTTACACTTCTACATATACATAAAATACAAAATTGTAAGCAATAAGTGACAGATATCAGTCCCAACATATTTACTTTAAATTTCCAATATTGTGTGACCAATTTCTATTTAATTAAGGGAAATACTATGTAATAATTTGAGAAAAACTGAAAGATTTTGTAAGAATTTTGAGTTTTTTTCAACAGTTAAACAGTAAAAATGACTGCAATCATAAAATATAAGCACCAGGAGTGTTGAGTTTCATTGACACAATGATTAATGTTTTTATTTTTGCTTTCTCCTGCGGGCCAAATCGGATGATCCAAATTTAACACGTGACTTACATGAATATATTATAATTCTATACTTCTCAATGTGGCTTCTCGTAAATGAGAGACAGAAAAACAAACATTTGAGAGGATCGTCACCTCAGGGTTAAGCAGCTCGCTGTAGGCGGCCCTCGCCAAGCGATATGGCACAAAGAGGTTGGAAAGCAGGAACACAGCGACCCCTGCGCCCGTTAGAACCGTAGAGAGAGTGTTGACTGTAAGCAGTGTGGAGTGTGGCACCGCGCAGAGTCGGGCCAACAGGGGGAGCATGTGAGCAGAGAAGAGCCACACCTTCCTAGTCCTCATCAGGAAGGCACACAGCGTGCTGAGGATGATCTGACCTGACCAACAACACAAAAGTACAGTGTACATTTTAGGACACAACCTCTGTCATTTATCAGAACAAATGGACTCTTTTCTCAGCAAAACCTCCGTCGAATGAAACACGGTCAAATGACACGGCCTCGGGCTTCAAAATAAAAGTCCCCAGACTCAACAGCTTAAAGATGTAAAACACGACATGACGTATTTTGAAAGAAACTGGAAATACACATGAACAAATCCAAGAACAAATACACATAAAAAATTAAAGGAAAGAACGGCTTTTCAACTTACCTCTTCATATACGGTATACTTCCGGTTCCTTCAAAATAAAATGCCAAGTCGTGTTTTACGGACTGAAGCCGTTGTGTCTAACACCTTTTATTTTGAAGCCTGAGGCCAAGTCATTTGATTGTGTTTTTGCTGAGACATGAGTCTGTTTGGTCTGATAAATGACAGATGTTTTCCTGATATACCTCACCCTGAGACCTGAGGATGTCCTAAAATGTACAAAAGCTTATTTCAAAAACTATTTTTTTCAACTGATCTGATAACTAGTAGCTTTAACCTCAAATGCCGATAACCAATAGAAAAATAAAGTGTTTCTATAAAACAAGTAATAAAGGGAATCCATTTCAGACCTATTGGCACAATTAATACATTGAAAGGATAAACCTGACCTTTCTACATTTGTACAGGTAAACTGTGATTACTGGTAAATAGCATTATTAGCCCACAAAAACTGATGTTACAGTAAAAAAAAACATTGTTTCCCTCTTCACATGTCGGTGCTCATTACGCTCTGACCTACATGGATGTCGTACTTACTCGTCATTGCGGAGACAAATCTGTTAATTGTCAAAGAATCAAAGTAAACTGCTCCTTCATAACCGTACTGCAGTTCCTCTTGTACGTAATCCCTACAAAGGCAAAGAAGAAAGATGAAAGAAATTAAATAAAAAAAACATGAACATTGTGTTTGCGTAGGCACATTTTAAGACGCTACATGGGAATGTGTGATGGACAAGTTTTAGGACGTGAAAGCATTTTATTTAGTTGGAATCTAAAACAATACAAAAACAAACTCTTTCACTTATTCTGCCTCTTCTTTTTGGCTTTTGTAGCTGAAGAAAAGGAAATCCTGAATCCTGAACCTGCACTGTTGTGAAATACCAAGAGGAAGCAGCACGAATGTGAATACCGCTCGGCTTTGCCAGCATTGAAACCAGATCCTGGTTGAATAAATTCAGCTGCGTTGTTGTTTACTGTCTAATCTATATTTTTTAAAAAAACTCACTTAGAAATCTGATGGCCCATGTAGAGTAGGAGGACAGCGAGGATGTGGAGATACAGCGTCACAATGTGTCTCAGTGGCAAAACCAACACAACCACATTGACCAAATGACCTGGAAGACAAACATGGAGGTGGTTGTTCAGGTGTTGATGTGTGTATTATGTACAGTTCACATTCAGCCAACGAAAAGCAGACCACATCAAACCAAAACTACTACTTGTCAGTAGATTTTTTTTTTAATTTTTACAACTTTAAATAAATAAATAAATACATGAATTGAATGTAATGTTGAATACAAATATTTACACACACTGATCAGCCATACTTAAGTTAACATTTTCAGATGGAGGGTCTTCCATTTTCTGTGATTATGAAAAATAGACAAACTATGGATAACCTCCCGAAGCAGGAAGTTTTATCTGCTGCTTATTATTTCTAACATTTCTGCTAAAAAAAACACCAAAATATATCAAGTGTTTTTTAAATAATAAACTATAAAATACATAAGGTCCAGTTAGTGTCACTGATAGATGGACTGTGTGATATGAAATGTTTAGATGTCAATGTCTACTGTAAAATGTGACCAAACTTTACTTTGTTTTCTTTTACGCACTTCCATTGCGCAGTCCCTGGATATTTCATTCTTTTCACTCTTGTTTCTACCTCCCTTCTGTTCGGTGTGCAGCTACTGTAGTATGTGTCTGTAGCCCCTCCCCCTCTCACCTGCTCAGTAGAAACAAACAGAGCTACACATATTAACCAATGACGCGTGGCTAAAAACATAAAACAAATCATCTCCCAATCAGGAACCGACTCCACTTGTATGTATCTAGAATCAAAAACTGGTTGTCATTGAATTATCTTCAGATAAATTCTGATAAAACTGGAACTCTGATCATCGCTCCCGATAAAAAGATCCTCCTGATCAAGAACTCCCTTGGTGCTCAGAAACCTTGGGGTTGTGTTTGATCAGTCAATGTCAATGGAGGGACACAGTCGTCAACTGACCAAAAACTGTTTTTATCACCTGAGAAATATCTCTAAAGTGGGGACTTTGTTGTCTTAATCGGATCTCGAATTGATCATTCATGCATTCGTCTCATCTCGCATTGATTATTGTAATTCTGTTTTCACTCGTTTCAACAAGTGGACTCTAAAAAGATTTCAGATTGTACAAAATGCTGCTGCCAGACTTTTGACCTGTGCACCCAGGACAGCCCACATTCCCCCCCCCCCCCAAAAAAAAAAAGAAAAATCCATTAAACTTTCGTTTCAAATACACACACTACTCATGTGCACATCTGCTTATAAAGCACATTTTGTGGTGAAGTTAGCGATAACTGTGTACAAACTTACCAAGGTAATACATGTTCCAGATGACATACTTGTATTTGAAGAGCATGTCTTCGTTTTTGGCTTGCAGATGCTCCGTCACACCTTCAATGTCACATTTGTACAGCAGGTCCAGCAGCAGGATGCTGGGCACCCTGAGGGCGATGTTGGCCAGCTCCTCCAGCTGAGGCATCTTCACTGACACCTTAAATGTATGGTTTGTAAAAGAGAGAGGGAGAAAAAAAAAAGTGGGGATTTTTTTATTTATTTATTTTTTTTATTACAGCAATTCCAGTAGAAATCCTGGTCAAATATCAGATTTTTTTTCATTCACCTGAAAATTGTATGAATGTAAGGAAATAAGACCCTAGAGTAAATTGAGGATATTATTACTGTTTAAAAATAATATTATTTTTACATTTCTACATTTACTTTGGCAGCAAAATGTATTCAGTGTTGGTATTCACAAGCATTTATAATTTCCCGCCACACTTCACTAACAATTATCTTGGTCATGCTGCCATTCCCACAAAAGGATTTTTAAGGATGTATTTAATAAAACACTTAAAGGTTATCAGAGCTGTAGATAAATATGTAAATATCCCTCCTTTCCCCCGCCTGTAAATATGAATATATCTGTATCCTTTATTCTTTTTACTATTTCTATTTACAGTATATAAAGCTCAGTGCACTAATTTTCGGGTGTCTTTTGTGTTGTCTTTTCCTTATTGCACTTTTTGTATACAACTGTTATAACAGTAAATTTCCTCACTGCGGGATGAATAAATACTCTCTACTCTATTGTTAAACAATGTCATTGTTGCGGCAACAAAAGTTCCAATTTCAGGCATAAATTACAATGTTAATCAAATGTGTGCTCAAATTAAAACATTTGACTTCACATTTCATGCTTCTGTAATCTTACACCAGCTTTATTCTAATAACAGCATTTTTTGTCTTTAATATAACACAAGACAGGTGTATAATCCAAACATGGCCAATATTCACTCAGATATTACAGTGTTAAAATATGGAACTACTGCAGATCTCTCTGCTCAACAGGAATCACTGTATATTCTAGTGATTCCCAGGTGGGAAATTCCACCAGAGATATGTGCACTAAAGTTATGAAGAACGGTACATAGTTTGCAATCTAAAGCTCACTACAGGTAACCTTAAAATATCAATTCAATGGAAAAATTAAAAATAAAAATACAAGAGAAATATCACCAACACATTTAAAATAGGAAGCTTGTAAACTGATGTTCTATGTAAAGTTTCCCCTATTGTTCTACATTTAGTTCCATTAGCGGGTATAGTGACAGAATGCATTTACAGTGTATTTCCATTACATTATATTGTTGGTGATGCACATACATGTTAAAATGTACTGTCTATTGATACGGAAACGTATAAGGTCTAAGGTGCCGCACTCAAAAATTCTTCCTTCTGCTAACGTGGGTTCAAATCCAACTTTTGTCACATATATTTATTCATTTTAACATATTGAACACGGCAAATTTCACCTTTAAAAATACACATACAAAAAAAATAAATAAATAAACATTTTCCTGGGTTAGAGTTAGGGTTAAGGATAGGATCAGGGCAAAAATCAAAGGGTTAGCGGGGTAGCTAAAAATAAATATGAGCTAAAATAAAACTGACGGAAATTTAAATCACGTGGTGTACCCATCACGTCACCTAAACTGGCCAATGAGGGGGGGGCGCTGCGTATGAATAGACTACATGTTTAAGCTTGAGGCTTCCTGGCCCCTCCTTAAACGTTTAATTGTATTTAACTGTTCATATATTTGTCATGTGTAAATTGAACACAAAAACAAAACAAGCTGAATATTAAGTGCACCACAATGCTGCTGCAAACTGACCGTTCTACAGTGCAGCTCCCTGCAGATTCCTCAGTTTTTCGTCTTGTCATCTGCAAAGCACACACATTATACACTTTACGCCTCCTTTAAACACCAGGTACATGTGTTTAAAGTCTTTATAATCACAAAATGTGAGCTCAGTGTGTTCGTGGCTGACTTACTTCGCACAGACTTCACAGCCATTTACCAGCTAACGCTAGCTTCTGCTGCAGCTGCTTAGCCCTCACGACCACGAACGACATGCTTTTAAAGAGCGAAAAATAAACACCGCATATTTCCTGATAATCTCTGATCCTCAGTGATGTATACAAGTAACCGCAGTTGTGAAAAGTTAGACTTAATCAACTAACATTAAATAATTTGAACACTTTTGATACGATGTTGTGATTCCCAATAATATGCGTGGCCTCTTCCGTCAGCTACGTCATAACTATTTGCGCCAATCAGGTTGAGGTCTTTTAATTTTCAAAATAAAAGTTGTTAAACCGAAGCAATTTTTATTATTTAGGTGATAATAGGTAAGTAAGTTTCATGTATAAGAGTTATGTATACTTGGATATTGTTGAAAACAAAATATACTAAAGTTACCCACAAGCCATTTTGAAAATACGACGAAAAATATGGAAATATTATCACTATAAGTTTGTTGTTTCTTAAAACTTCACAATTATTATTATTATTATTATTATTATTATTATTATTATTATTATTATTATTATTATTATTATTATTATTATTAGTTACTGTATTCTCATTTATGTTGATGTGTATGGAGGTAGATGTGTCTTTATTATTTAAAAAAAAAAAAGTTTACTTCAGTCAAAAATAATTATTTTCAATCAAAGAAAAAACGTGTTCAAATGCAAAAAAAAATATTCGAGATCCAGATCATTTACATGCCATCACTCATCTGTTTGTTTCAGATTACCTCATTGCTGTACAGCAAACTGAAAACAAACACTTTATTCCCAGAGTGAGTAAAATAAATGAATTACATTTAGCTCTAAATTTTCAGTATAGTACATCTTTTCAGGGAAAGGATGAGCAATATGTCAAAACTTCAAACTCTGTATGATTTGCTCTGACCTGGTTATATATTCACTGTACTGTGCTGTGATCTTTCAGGCACATTATGTACCTTGTAATATGACTGCCACACCCTGTATATACAGTACAGTACACCACATGAACCGCTGACACATTTCTCTTCTAGTGTAAACTTTACAGCACACGTTGAATTGATTTGTGTTCTGCAGGTAGATGCAATAAAGTGCTTTTAGTGAGACACACAGCACAGATAGCTCAGCACAAAACCTCCAAACTTAGAAGTGAACAACCCTGGCTGTATGTTTCATATACAGTTTACAAAGGCACGCTTTACATCGCTGCACTATGTAATCCAACATATGGTGACAGGGATCCAAGGTCTTCAACATAAGGTTTGACAGCCAGTGCATGATGTGACCTGTTTTTTTTTTTTTTTTTTTTATTGATTTTTTTTTAAATTTAATAAATAAAAAGAAGGATTTTAAGATCATGATATACAAAGGTAAGACTCAAATTTAATTCAACTTTATCTATATAGCGCTAAGAATATGAAAAATAAGAATTGAAAGCTACATTAATTTCAACTTTAATTTTGAAATTTCGACATTAATCTCAACATTATAATTCAACATTATTCTCAAAATTTAAACTTTAATCTCAAAATTTCGACTTTATTAAAATGATTTACTCCATCAAAATTGGCCCTAATCCTCTTCCGTAATACGCTATATAAAACGCACTCTTTGCCTTTACTGCGTAGGATTGAAAGGGAGATTTTTTGGTCATGTTGTTGATGTGTTTGTTGATGATTTTAAATGATTTTAGTGATGACTTTAAATGATGTTCTTATAGATTTTAAGCTGTTGAATGTTTTCTGTTGCACTTTTTGATCACGTAAAGCACATTGAGTTGCCTTGTGTAGCAAATGCGCAATACAAATACATTTGCCTTGCCTTACCTTGCCTATAATAGAACTATAATTATGACAATAAGTACAACTTCCTCTGTGATAGGAGGCATTGCTGTTGGCAAGGGGTGAAAAAATGATGTCATCAATTTATTTAGTTAGTACCAAATTGTTATGTTTCTAAACATAGTTTGAGCTGTTGTATGATATCATAGGGGGTAGGTGCCAAAACACTCTTAAATCAGTCAATAACAGAAGTATAGCTTATAATCAGGACCTTGATGTTCTGTATATTGTTGTGAAAAAGCCAGTTTCTTTATTTAAATTGTATATACCATCAACACAGGAAGTTGTGCCCATAATCAGGAAACAGAAGTCCCAGGACCCCAGGACTATAGCTCTAATAGGCTGGGATGGACTGTCCAATATAAAGTTTTGGCCCATAGGATTGATGATTAAAATAAATAGAGCACACTTGTTTTATATATTAAAAACCTTTTGGATGCAGGGTTTGTGTGAAACAGAGAGGACTTTAGAGAGAGAGGGAGGATGAAGACGAGGAGGTGGGCCTGAGGACTGGGAGGTGAAGGAGGAGGAGGAGGAGTGTGGATGGAGGTCTGGCTCAGTCATCTGCTCATAAACTCACCCTGGAGGCTTTCACTTCACTCGCTCTCGCTGCAAACAAAGAGCAACATGGAAAGGTCATCTGCTGTTCTTCTCCTGGGTGTTTTCCTGATGATCACCTCAGCCACCGAGAGGAACCAAGTTCAAAACTCTACAGCCACCACACCGACCGTGAGGTGGACTGAGGCTGTCACTGAGCAGAACCAGAGGGGAGATGGAGAAACTCCAGGCACGGGAAAGACCAGTGTGTCCACCAGCACAGAGGCAAACACTTTGAAGAACACCACCGGCAAAGACATTGGGAAGAACAGAGAAGAGGACCAATCCAAGACTGGAGATAATAACAGACCAAAGCTGGGTAGGAGAAACCAAAAAAATACAATTATCACAACTTCAGTCAACTCAGCTTTATTTATTTAAAAATAGTCACAGCTGAAACAAAGTGCTGCACATTGGTATTAAACACAAGAATTAATAACAGTAGGAAAATGGAAATTAAATAAAATATTAAACCTTGATATGACAGGCATATTCAGATACACTGCTTGGCAATGAGAACATTATATTATAAATATATATTTATACTATTTTCTTTTTCCAGTGTTGGAGTTGAAAAGCTTGAGTAGTTTTAATGTATAAAAATATATTGGCTTGCAAATATACATATATATACAGTATATATATATCTTACAATATTATCATTAACATGATTACTAAGTTATTATTTTCAAAAATATTCAGTTATGACAAAGGCTCCATCTGATGTCAAATCTAAGGTTGCGACCAAGTTTATGTCAGTAGACCGAATGTGTTTTTGCTTAACAAATTAAAAAAAAAAAAAAATCAGTCTTGTGTAACACACATGTAGCTGAACGGAAAATATGTGAACATGGCAAACTGAATAGATTCTAGTGAAAACTATGAATGAGTACAAAAAATCAACAGCCTATCATGCTTTCAGCTCAGGTGGTAGTGGGGGTCGTCATCTAATCAAGAGGTTGGGGGTTCGATTGCAGTCTATACCTGTTGAGGTGTCCATGGGCAAGACACTGAACCCTAAGTTGCTCCCAGTGGTTGACCAGTCCTTTGCATGGCAGCTCAGTCCCATTGGTGTGTGAATGGGTGAATGAGCTGATATTGTAAAGCGCTTTGAGACCACATCAGTGTAAGGATAAAAGTGCTATATAAATTAAGTCAATTTACCACTATCACTGTAATGTACAGGGAAGTTCAAATATCCCAGATAAGTGGGAACATTTTTATTTTATTTTTTAAAAACAGCATTTGTGGTTTAAAACACTGATGAATCCCTAGAGTTTTTCTCTGCCTGTCTTTCCTTCCCCCTCTTGTTATCCTTGAAGTGGCTCTTGACCAAAAAGCAAGCGAACAAAGACTTCAAACGCCTGAATGGGCAGGACATGTGATTGATGGCAGTGTTTTTAAAATTGTTCCCGAAGACATAAAGTACTTTGCAGCTGTCTTTCTCCTCCCAACGTGTCTCAGATTACATTCAGTTGTCTGGAGCCTCTTTTGCTCCCCCAGATGTGCACTATGTGTGTGTGTGTGTGTGTGTGTGTGTGTGCGAGGAAGGAGGTGAAGGGCCTCTAAATATCCTCTGAGCTGACCCTGGGGTGATTGTAAATATTCGACATACTAACCACAACGAGTATGTGTTCTGATCTTTAACTACACAATGTTAGCTCACTCAAAGAAACCAGGGGAATGATTTTAACCCCTTCACTGGTTTTGTCCTACTGCTGCTCCTGCAATGCATCAATATCTACATACGGGAAGATCACTTCCACTCCTCATTGCTTTTTTATTCTGCTTTCAGATTGTCCTCCTCTCGGCCTGGAGTCTCTGCGGGTTGAAGACAATCAGATTCAGGCGTCTTCCTACCAACGGACTGGTTTGGGTCCGCACAGAGGGAGGCTTAACATCCAGGTCAGTAGATTAACTAATACTTGCTCATCTGAAACTTGTTTTCTAGTTTTTAAGATTTTTTTTTAAGATTACTTCAATATATTAGTGCTATAAACTAATAATAATAGTTCTACATGTTCTCTCGTTGTTGTTGCTGCCTATCTTGGTTATAGGTTTCCCTCGAAAAAGAAGCTCCTAATCAATTCATTCATTCATCTTCTGATCCATCTTTCCTGTTCAAGGTCCCAGGGATCTGCGGTGCACGTCTCAATCACAGCGCAATCACAGTTCTTAATCATAATAGGATTTTCTGTAGTGATGAATGAATAAAAGTACAAAAAAATACAAAAAAACAACTCTCATACCTAATTAACTAACAGTAACTCATTTGCAGACTTACTAACTGAATGACTGAAGACAGTCAAACAGCAATGCCCTGACAAACACTGCATCCAAGCACTCCTTTAAGTAGTGTTGAAAGGCAATAAAGATATGGGGAACACGCACAGGATGCTAACTTGCTCTCTCTCACACACACACACACACACACACACACATGCACGCGCACACACACACACACACACCCTTGACCCGCAGACAGACACAGGGAATAAACCAAACAGATTATTAATACAAGAGCTGACAAAAAACAAGAACCAAATCAGATAGAAATAATGTTTTTTCAAAACACAAAGTTAGAAAGGGATTTTTGTATTTTAGATCATTGGCAACCATTTATTACATGTAATTTGACACGTCTCATTTTCTTTTTAGTTTTTTCTTCTGTATCAGAACCACAAAAAATTTTTTCAACGCAACGATAATTGCACTTTCTAGGTTATGCAGTAATTTGTTCCTCGAGGTATTTTCCATAAATGCACCCTGATGGAGTCTTTGTTACCTCAGTCACCCACTTCTCATGGTCTCCAGTCTGAAAGTAATTACTGTACAACCAGGTCCAACACTCAACTCTTAGCATTTTTTCAAGTGGAGGCCAAACCACCGGTTCGGGAATTAGATTAATGGTTTCTGCAGATGACACAAAATCCTGCGTTACATTTAGGTTTTTCTCTTTTTGCAGTCGGGCATTGAAGACGGAGACCTGTATGACGGAGCCTGGTGTGCCGAATATAAAGATAAGCACCAGTGGTTTGAGGTGGATGCCATTCATCTCACCCTTTTCACTGGAGTCATCCTGCAGGGCCGAAACTCCATCTGGAGGTCAGGTAGTGGCTAGATCAGCAATAAGTGAATACCTAAACATGTTGAACAGGATGTTTTTCAGGGGAAAAGCACAAAACATTATCATATCATATTATATATGTATTGGTTAGGACCCAATTGCAGAGATAAAGAGTGCAGCTAGGTTGTCAGGAGTAAATCTTAACAAAAAACCAACAAAGCACAAAACCAAGAAGAGTAAAAGTATAGATTGAAATGCAAAAAAAAAAAAACTAACCAAGTGAAAAGAAAGATAAACCAACAGGAATATGACACTGGCAGACCAGAAAGGAATGACATAATAATGAACCCACAAACACCAAGTATTCTGATTTAAGTTGTTAAGACTGATTGATGTTGGGCTGTAAAAGAAAATGACACAGGTGTTGTTTTAATAATACAATATTATATTGTAAAAATAAAAAAAACATAAAAAATGAGAGTGAATCTATTACTTGTGCTAACACTTCGACAGTCAGCTAGCTAAGGAGGGTTAGTGAGTTTTACACATTAGGCATTGTGGGTCTAAATTTAGTGCAAAGTGAGCTCACCTTTGTGTAGCTGGCTGACATTTATGCGATGGAAAACTGATTTATTTCCCTTCTCGGCTTCTCTTGCAGTTGGGACTGGGTTGAAACCTACAAGATTCAGCTGAGTAATGACTCTGTGAAGTGGCAAATCTGCATGAATGGGACAGAAGAGGCGGTAAGGAACCATGTGTTGTTTACTGCTCTGGGGAGTCATTCAGGAGACTCGTAGACTGATGCAGATGGAAAACAGATTCGGAAAGCTTGTCTTAAATGTTTGTTACTGTACGCAATGCAGAAAACTTTGAAAGTCAAGTCAAGGCGTCTTGAAAGAAGTCAGGTCAAACTGCATCTAAAGTATAAAGTAACCCAACTTTGTGGTTGGAAATACTAAAAATCCAGTAATTACTTAATTCCATATTTCTAAATGTATACAAAAAGAAAAGTGATGCCAAATTCGACCTGCCAGTCAACCTCAATGCCTTCCTTTTTATAAGCTGTATGTCAGCATGGAAAATGTGATCTCTTTCCAAGGAACTGTAGGGTAAAACCCTTCCCAACACAGTCATGTATTCAAATAGAGGGTTAGAAGTGGCTTTGTCCACTTTTTCTTTTTATGACAGTGACTACTTCACGAGGAGATATTTAATTTTTCCTTTGACATGTATGGGTTGCATCCTCCTTGCATAAATGAGAGAAATCATTAATCCTTGTTTCTTCTTGAATTGGACAAGGAGGCTGATGAAAAAGGGGTAAATTGTTAGAAAACAGAGAGATGTGAATGTGACTCAAGTACTAAACAGACCACATTAGTTCTGCTGAGACAGTGATGGGCTGTGGTTGATTATCAAATCAAAACATGTACAACTTTAGAACTCACTCGTTTTTCAGATACATGATGTAAATCAACAAAATGCCTGTAGAAATTCCAATTTCCAAAACTTGGCTAAATAATTGCTCTACTTTTTACCTTTAGAGTGTTCTCCATTAAGTGGTGACAAAATTTCACTGCTGTTGTTGTGGATCGTGCAGATATTTCAAGGAAACAAACACCACCCAGAACCCCCAGTTCTCGGGCTCCTTCCTGTTCCCACTGTGGCCCGTTATATCCGCATCAACCCTCAGAGCTGGTACTCCAATGGGACCATCTGCCTCAGAGCTGAGATTCTCGGCTGCCGAGTCAACGGTAATCCAAACCTCAACAGTATAGTGATTCATTTAAAGGGTTTGCTTTGAGGAAAAAGGTGCTTCAATTTGTTTACATCAGCAAAATTTCATGTTATCTTCTCGTAGATCCTCATAACATTTACTCCTCTGAGCAAAACCAGGGATCAAAAGATGACCTGGACTTCAGACATCACAACTACAAAGAGATGAGAAAGGTTTGGACGTAGCAGATGATGAGTAACTTTGCTTCCAGTAAAGCTAATTCCAGGGTTTTTACTCACCCGCTTTAACAGTTTGCAGATTTCCTCCGACCTCAAGTTTAACCCTTTGAAGGATTTCGGTACAATTTGTCTTTTTAACACCAAAGCTCATGAAGTCTGTAACGGAGGAGTGCCCGGACATCACCCACGTCTACACCATTGGGAGAAGCTACACGGGCCTCAAACTCTACGTGATGGAAATCTCAGATAACCCTGGCAAACATGAACTTGGTAAGAGTGTCTGCAAACCCATGCTTGGACGAAAACCAAAATTTTGACGTTTCTAGACTAGAGTTCATCTTGTTTCTCAAATTACCCAAAAATCTAGCTGCTTGGGGGCCCAGCCTAGCATCTGAGTGTTTATACAGCCAGGGTTATTCAGAAAACTCACTCAGGGAGGCAGAGGGGAGGCCTCTCCTGTGTAAACAAACTGTTAGGGGCTTGGTCGCTTTGTGATATTGTCTAAAGAAGCAGACTAAGTTTCTTTACAGCTGCCAAATGATACATAGAGGAAGTTTATATCTTTCTATAATGAATCATGTTTAATGATACATTTATTGGTTTAACAAACTAACTTCAGTACAAAGAGAACAGCTGATTTGCACAGGATTGGATTTGTCTGTAAGCATAAAACTCTTCACTGTTGTGAAGTGTCCTGTATTATTATGAACCAGCTCTGAGCTGTTATCCAACACAGGAAGCTTGACTAGGGAATTTAATATGTTCCTGATGTAGATGTAGCACAAGAAAAAAAAAAACACAAACAAAAACTTCAAGAGGTTTCTCGTAAGTGTGACTAGAACTTGGCAATCTTCAGTGTCTCAAAATATTCTTCTTGGCAGGGGAACCTGAGTTCCGATATGTGGCTGGGATGCATGGGAACGAGGCTCTTGGTCGAGAGCTTGTGCTGAACCTCATGCAGTACATGTGCCGGGAATACAAAAAGGGCAACCAGAGGATTGTTCGGCTTGTTACAGAAACGCGGATCCATCTTCTGCCCTCCATGAATCCTGACGGATATGAAGAAGCCTACAAGAAGGTGATGATAAAGCCCATAGCCACACCTTCATTCTAATCCAATGTTTACCGACTAGGGGTTTGTGTACCCCCTAGTATATAAAAACATTGATGGGGTTATGGGTAAAAAATTGAAATCCCAAATTCTGAACTATGAGGGAATACTCATGGTTTGATAATGAATGCACATTCCTCTTTGTCTTTCCGTTCCTTCAGGGATCAGAGCTGGCTGGCTGGGCAGACGGACGGTACAGCTTTGAAGGAATCGACCTGAATCATAACTTTCCAGACCTAAACAACATCATGTGGGATGCCCAAGAGTATGCAGCAGATCCATCCAAAGTCCCCAATCATTACATTCCCATTCCAGAGTACTACACTAAAGAGGATGCCATGGTAAGAGCAGGCAGTTTGTCACTATTATGCCATTGTCTAACAACCCATCAAAGTCCAAGCATATTGAGTTCATATTTTCAGTAAGCATCAAACAAATCTATGTAGTTATGAATAATAATTATATTTACACAATGGGATTACTATTCAGAGAGTTAATAACTGACATTTATTTTTGAACATTTATGTAAATATGCCTTTGTTTTTTTTTGGTTTTCTTTATGCCGACCTTTCAAAATCTGGTTTTTGCATAACTTAGTGATTGTTGATTGAATGTATGCAGATAATTTACTTTCCTTTGGGATCAATAATGCCTTGTCTAGCCTTGCCTTGTTGAGCCTCATCTAGCCTAGCCGAGCCTTCCCTAGCCTTGCCCTATCTAGCCTAACCTAGCCTTGTCTAGCCTAGCCTTACCATGCCTTGTCTAGCCTAGCCTGGTCTAACCTAATCTAGCCTAGCCTAGCCAAGCCCAAACTTCTCTTGCCATATCTTACCTATCTTCTAATCTAAACCTTATTGTCGATCAAAATATGGAAATATTTGATCCCATTCAGAGTTGTCCTATTATTGGAAAGGGTCAATGACAGTAGAATTAAGTGTGTCACCCTGTGGCGCACTGGTGCCTCTCAGTGCAGGGATCATGGGTTGAAGTCCCGCTGGTGGTCCCCAAATTGTCTCTGTCAAGCCCTACGCTAGACTGGCATCTTATCTGGGGGGGTTTACACTGCCCTACACCCTATGTCTGCTGGGATAGGCTTCAGCCTCAAGTGATCTACGTTTTTGTGATAGTGATAACCCTTTGATGTGAAAAATTCAAAGTTCTAGCACATATTTCCCTTTAGCCATCTTACATAATTATCTATCAACTATCAGCACCAGGCATGGTTTGGCATTTGATTATTTGACCTTGGTTTACTTTTTTACCCTATCCATGGTTGTCCAGGTTGCACCAGAGACCCGTGCTGTCATCAGCTGGATGCAGGACATTCCCTTCGTGCTCAGTGCAAACCTTCATGGTGGAGAGCTGGTTGTCACGTATCCCTTCGACTGCACCCGTGACTGGGCTCCACAGGAAAATACCCCTACAGCTGATGATGGTTTCTTTCGCTGGCTGGCCTCTGTCTATGCCTCCACTAACTTGGTGATGGCCAACCCTGACCGTCGCATCTGCCACTACGAGGACTTCCAACGACACAACAACATCATCAATGGAGGGGCCTGGCACACCGTCCCCGGAAGTGAGTTACCTTAAAGTAAACAAGAATTTTGAACAGTGGTGTCAAACTTGTTTTGGGTAGGACTCAGTCTGATTTCATGTGGGCCAGATCAGGAAATCCAGATTTTGTAAAGTAGAAGCTAAAAGCAGAAAGTGTAATGAAATCAGTCAAGAATAATCATAATAATGATTTGGATTTATATAGTGCTTTTTTCAAGGAGACTCAAAGTGCATTACAGAAGTTACAGAAACCATTATTCATTAACACCGGTCACTCACATCAGTCATACCAGTGGTGGTACAGAAGCGTGGCTGCCATTTCGCGCCTACAGCCCCTCTGACCACCACCACCAACATTCATGCACAATTCATATTCATTCATACGATGTAATGCGGGTAAAATGCCTTGCACAAGGACACAACAACACTGACTTGGCTAAGGAAGGATTAAAACCCCCAACCCTTTGGTTAATGGACAACCCACTCTACCGCTGAGCAACGGTCACCCCAAGAAGAGTGACTGAAGATGAAGTTGTTGGTGCTTTTATAATAAAAAATACTAGAAGAAGTAGACGGAGGAGGCCTAATAAGAATGATCAAAAACAACAAGTCTATTACTTGTACAAACCAAGCTGAAAAATCTGTAAAAATATTTCAGAAAGGACAAAGAACAAGAAAAATCAACAGTACCATTAGCTGTGATACTTCTGGTAAAAAGTCTGAATTATTGCCTTGTAATTGTTTTTTGAGATTAACATTGTGGGTCACATTGGGAGCTGATTCTCCAGGGTCTGAGTTTGAAGGTGTATGTTTTACGCAGGTATGAATGACTTCAGTTACCTGCACACAAACTGCTTTGAGGTGACGGTAGAGCTTTCCTGTGACAAATTCCCTCACATGATCGAATTGCCCATGGAGTGGGAGAACAACAAGGAGTCGCTGTTGGTTTACATGGAGCAGGTCAGTGTGTAGCCTAGGTAAGTGGAACAGACAGAACAGCAGAATCTCACAGGTAAGCATGTCCTATTCTCAGGTGCACAGAGGGATTAAAGGAGTGATCCGGGATAAAATGACGAAACAAGGAATCCCCGATGCTGTGATAAAGGTGGACGGCCACGATCACGACATCAGATCAGGTCAGTTTACGACAGCAGAGTGAATTATCAAATTATTTCATGATGATTGTTCAATTCATGATATTGATGCCTTCCCACAACAAGATATAGTCGTAGAACATGGTGTCAAACAGCAAGTAATTGTAAAAACTATACGGTAACACTTTACTGACATTACCCTGTCATTATCTGTCATAAACATGAATAAGGTGTCATTAAGGCTGTCATTAAGTGTTGTTTGCTAAATTAGGACACCTTTCACTAAATTATGACACCCTTGGAGCTACAGCACGCATACACATATTCAATGAAACTGCACATTTTTTCCAGGATGCAGTTTTCTCCTGCATATATCACATGATGATGTCATATTTAGCTTCAAATTGTTGTAAGTACTCTCAAATTGGTAACACTTTACTAGAAGTTTTCCGCAAAAAGTTGAAACATGGTGGCATTGACTGGAAAAGGCAGTGACCGGAGGTTTGGAGTGGACCAATCACAGCCCTTATGTTTCACATCGCCTCGATGTGTAGTCAGGATTTTTGGGAGGAGCACGTCAGGTTACGGGTAGGGGGTCTACGCCTACATAGAGCGCTATGTGCATCTAAATTTTATACCTAACCATATATTAGACTTTAGGGTAACAAAGGGTTAGGGGTTAGGGTAACGAAGAGTTAGGGTAATGAAGGGCTAGGGTTAGGGTAACAAAGGGTTAGGTGTTAGGGTAACAAAGGGTTAGGGCAACAAGGGGTTAGGGGTTAGGATAACAAAGGGTTAGGGGTTAGGGTAAAGAAAGGTTAGGGGTTAGGGTAACAAAGGGTCAGATGTTAGGGTAACAAAGGGTTAGGGGTTAGGGTAACGAAGGGTTAGGGTAACGAAGGGCTAGGGTTAGGGTAACAAAGGGTTAGGGGTTAGGGTAACGAAGGGTTAGGTGTTAGGGTAACGAAGGGTTAGGGTAATGAAGGGCTAGGGTTAGGGTAACAAAGGGTTAGGTGTTAGGGTAACAAAGGGTTAGGTGTTAGGGTAACGAAGGGTTAGGGTAATGAAGGGCTAGGGTTAGGGTAACAAAGGGTTAGGTGTTAGGGTAACAAAGAGTTAGGGGTTAGGGTAACGAAGGGTTAGAGGTTAGGGTAACGAAGGTTTAGGGTAATGAACGACACTTAACGACATCATTCATGACACCGTATTCATCCTAATGACAGGTATCATGTCATAATAATGACAGCATAATGTCAGCCTTTATGTATAAAACTTCAAGTAAAGTGTTACCAACCAGAGAGATTTAAATAATTAAAATACAACAAATTCTTGCATTATTTGGTCCTTTTTTCTTTCTTTGTTTCTCCTGTAGCTGCTGATGGTGACTACTGGCGTCTCCTAAATCCTGGTGAGTACAAGGTGATGGTGTGGGCCTTAGGTTACCTTCCATCCATGCGTCTGTGCCACGTCGGCATGCAGCCCAATCCTACCCTCTGTGACTTCATCCTCATGAAAACGCCCGTCCAGCGGCTGAAGGACATTCAGGCCAAAGGTGGAAAGATCCCACAGGACCTTCAGTTGCGTATTCGTGCCATGAGGCTCCGTAAACTACGCGCCAGCACCAAGGCCATCAACCGCCGACGGGAGGGTCAGAGGCTGCAGAAGAGGAGGGCTCGGGCCGTCACAGCTGGGAGGATATGAGGGAAGGTGGACAAGAGGCTAAAAAAAGACTCGGAGAGGATATGGACAACGGATTTATAAATTAGAAAACTAATGCAACCTTTAATCACTTGCTGTATGTTTATACCAATCTGAGCAGGTGGTTTGTGGGGCTTTACTTTTCCATTCATTGATACCACCTCAGCTTCTGAGGAGGAGCTGGACCTGTCCTCTGTGTGTGTGTGTGTGTTTGTGTGATGATTGTTTTAATCATTTGAACATGTTTCTGTATGAGCTGATGAGGATTTTAGAGTCAGCTGGTCTGATGTTGAAAATGTACCTAATGCTGTTTTTTTCTTTTCTTTCTTTTACTGAAGTCCCACAAAAGTTCACACTTAATAAATATTTTCACCATCTTTTGATGTCTACCGATTCTGAAACGTGTTTTTGTGAAACAAAGGAGAGATTTGATTGAGTTGTGAGGCATGCATGATATACATACACAATATGGACAAAAGTATTTGGACACAACTGCTTTTCATGGTTTGAGCTCCTTCTCATCCCATATAGTACCTGACCTCATGAATGCTCTACTCCAGGGGTGTCAGACTGATTTTAGTACAGGGGCCAAATATGGAGCAGTTTGATCTCAAGTGGACCTTAGATTTTATGCTGGAAAATGAGTAATTTCAACATTATTGTGCCATTGTTTGCACCTCTACATATACATAAAATATGTAACAAACCAATCATATCCAAGAAATAATAATATATATCAGTCCCAACAGGATCTTTACTTTAAATTTCCTAGATTTTGTGTTCATTTCTATTTAATCAAGGGAAATATGTCTTAATTTGAGGAAAATTAAAGGAATTTGGAAGAATGTTGACTTCACATTATCCATATAGATAATAATACTCTTCATATTATGTGTTTGACTTTGATCCTTTTGCTCCAGTTTGATTGCACCGGTTAAAAATGAAGTACCTTGAGTGAGATGTTTTCAGTGATATCTATATCACTCAAATATACATTTATGTATTTAGGTGTGTTTTCTTCCTAAAATCAATGTCAATAACATGTATTTCTACAAACAAAATCATATTTAAAATCTTTTTTAGGTTACTTGGATAGTTATGAGAAGACTTGCATTCAAAATAATAATTAAAAAACGCCCCAGGTTGACTTGTATTGTTCCTGCTGCTTTAAAATGGAAAAATAAACAAAACGTTGTGTTTTAACTGCTTGACTGCCATCTAGTGACCAATTTTTGCACCAATCCATACTTTTATGTATTGACTAGTGTATGTAGACAACAGGCTAGTACCTAAGCTCTATCAAATGTTGTACATAACACTTTTTCACATTTTCCCTGTTATACATTGATGTAGGAGTGAATTTGCTACAAAATGGCAACAGACACTTAAGTAGTAGTTAAAAAAAAAAAAAAAAAAAAACTTCATTAAAATAACTCACAGTGATACCAAACCTTGAAGAACAAATTGTCTACTATGGAATAGAAAAAAATCAAAATAACACCCCTAAGTTGTTTCCAAAAATCTTTATTCTGACACACTTTCTTCCTAAAACGCAAAAATTAATTTCATTTATTTTTTATTACAAATACTTAATTTAATGCCTATCCCCTATGATGATGAAAACTAGTTTGTTGGTTTACAAAACTGTAAAGAGTTTCATCATTAGAAACTCAACTCCATGAAGACAGGAGTGGTTTGTTCAACGCTCCGTTTGTAAAGGTGAAATACACCTTTTCCAAATATGTCTCGCCTATTCTGGACAATTAAAACTCCATTACAGAAAAACCTTTTGGCAACTCAACTCTAAACCTTGCATAAAAGGAAGAAACGAAAAATATTCTCATAAGCTGGTATGCATAGTCGTAAATATGTTTATCTTGTATTTATTTAACAGCAACTCGTCTTCAACAATGCAGTCAGTCCATACTGGAGTCTGTGTACATGAAGGGGTAACTAACTATCAGGTATTTACTCATAGTATGAGCAAGACATGAACAAAGTGTGCAAAGAAAGTAATAAAGAGGCAGAAAACACACACAAAAGAGGGTTTTTTGGCAACATTTTCATCATGTAGGCTTAATAAGTTCAAACATTGAGGCCTCCTAAGCAAGCCTGGTGATGGTTTACAACTTTCAAATATGTATAACCCAGTGTTTAACGACACACCTTTGTGTTTAGATTGTCAAACTCGAATGGAACCTTCACATGCCGACACCATCGCTTGTTATTATTTTACAGATGCTGGAATAACCAACGTGAATTGAGGAAAAATACACAGCATCACCAGGCTTCCCTGCATCCACCAGCATGTGAAGAGAAGAAACGGCTTAGGAAATGTACACATGTATCGTCAATAACTTTGATTTACTGTTGCCTTAGAAGAGGGAGGTAAAACACACAAACCGTGAGAAAGTATGACAGGTTTTTGCAATACCTTTGTCTTTATGTGTTCAATGAATCATCACCGTGCAACGCATAATGTCGACAAAACAATAAAATCACCTAAAAACGATAACGCAGGTAGAAAACAGCCGTCTGTGGTGAAGGAAAGTAAAAAGATGTTAAGAGTTACAGATTGTATGAGCAGCGAAGCAGCACCTGTGAAGAAAGGCATGAGCAGAGCGACAGTTTCCCATCATCAGTCTGTGCACCAACAACCCGGAGAAGAAGCTTTCTACGGCAACAAGAAGCAAATTCCAACTTGAGTCACTAAAGAACTCGCAGGAACTGTTTCCGACGGCATTGCATCTCCAGAGATTTGAGTTCCAGGGCTTCTCCTCAGGCTGGGGAGGAGTTAGCTTTCTAAAGCTGAACCCACCCACCCATGTGTCAGAGTTCTTTAATGTTCAGGGTTAGAAAGGCTGTTATTCTGCATCAGTCACTGCAGCCATTTGTGGGCCTTCAGTCACATTATGATCTCATCCACACTGTAACATTCACAGCCAGCATCACTGTTACAGACCTGGATCAACAAAGTCACATTTCACACCTGAACTATCAAAACTTTCGAGTGTTTAATAGGATAAATTCAGTTTATTGGAAATATTTAGCATGAAGAAAATCCCACCTATTTTTTTTTTTTTTAAACTTTCAACACCAATCTAAATTATTCATACATTAATCTTCAATGTTTACTTGTGTTGGCTGGAGAACTCCAATTTAAAACAAATTTCGTTGTCATTTATTTTTCAAAACATTTTTCTACAGTTTGTTATTTATTTTTAGGCTCTACATTATCAAACCAGCTTTAAAACACAGCCTCGCATGTTTAGTCTGAGGATAATTTACATTTAGTAGCTTTTTTTTGGCGCAAACCTCATATTATGAGGCCACATGCCTCAGTATGTTCATATTTAGATGACAAACCTCTGGAATGCTAAAAAAAATATAAGAATATTAGCATGAATTAATGGTGATTTGCATTATTTCTTGTACTTGTTAACCCAGGTCTGTGGTGTGCTATCACTGCTGTTAGAACTTGGGCTGGTACAGAGCCACTCGTCCACTGAGGCAGCCCGAGGCCAGCTGGCAGTGCGTGGGTGAGAACTTGGTGGTGAGTACGACGTCGCTGTGTGAGTAGATGGAGCGGACCTCCCTCAGGCAGCTGGTCTGCACGGGCAGGCAGTCGGTCAGCTCGCCGCAGCGCTCGTCGAAGGCCAGCAGGCGAACGCCGTAGCCGTACGGGGAGCAGATGAGCCGTCCGTCTGGGCTGAAGCACAGCTCCTTGATGTAGCCCCGCCCCACGTTGGCCTCCTCGATGAAGTGGGTGAGACGGAGGGAGCAGCGGGGCGACACCAGTGGCCGGGTGGGTGCTCCCTCCTGGAACTCATACACACACGTCCACTGCACACAGAGAGGGGAACCAATGAGAGACCACGAAACATTTCTGCTTCCTTTATTTTCTGCCCATACTGACATGGTCAGTAGCCTTAACTTAATATTTTCAGGGCCATCGCTACAATCAAGCCATTTGCCTGTTTTTCCTCCAAGCTTTGTGACTGGTCAATATGCATGTTGACAAAACTCCTGAGTTCTTCTTTCTTTGATGGGAGGAAACCATCAAATTTGTTTCATTTTAAGATGCGTTTGTCAATGTTTCTGCATCTGATTGCACAATAGCTCCCATTTGTCTGTGCGTAAACCTTGTTAAGTGTGTGAGAAAATTGCTCTAAGAATAAATATATTATTATTTCTGAAATTCACTCCCTCCTGACCTCTGAAAAATCCCAACTCAAAGCCCATTTCTTTAAACTTGCCTTCTCCCTCTGATCGACAGCTCTTCCATTATTGTCTACCTTAATTTCTTTGTATTTTTTGTTGTTCCTTGCTGTTTTTCACCTGTTTTTTCTGTACGGTGACCTTGAGTACCTTGAAAGGCACCTTTAAAAAAAATTCAATATATTATTAATATTATTATTTTGGTGATGTGGACGGCAGTGTTGGCAAAATGCTTTTAGTGGCTGTTTTTTCTAAATGTCATTTTGTGGCACAAAACAACAATTCTGCCAAATATGAATTTTCATGCAATGCATCGTAATAAAAACGTGGACGATCTGGTGTCAATTGAAAGCCATTTTACAATAGAGAGGATGAATGGATCACTTGTTTGATGTCATTTTTCATTGGGGTGTAAAAGAAATAATCCAATAGCATTAAAACACTAAATGGTAATAATGATTTGCAATAGACCCCCAGTAATACTATAAATAAAAAAAAAAAGAAAAATTGATAGTTTTAAAAGACTATGTAAATGACAATGGGAATTTTTTAAACCATATTTTAGATTTAATAACGTTTTACCAAAAGAATTCAAAAATTATGCCGCTTTTAGATTTGATGAACTTAACAAAGGATCACGGCCTACCTCCTGGTCGTCCATGTTGCTGGAGCAGCGGATGAGCGTGGCCCAACCTTTCGGGTGGAGCTGGAGTGATGTGATGCAGTTCCCACGGTCTCTTTCTCCTGGAATCTCTGGAGTTAAAACCTCCAGGCTGTTTCTGGGAGAAAGGCCTGGGAAGAATAGCAAAGAGTGTGTTTGTGTGTGTGTGTGTGTATGTGTATTTCTGATGAATTCTCAGAGCGGGGTTTCCCTCACCTTCTCTGTGAGGATGGATCTTACTGGAGTCGTTTCCCTGACGGGCAGCGCTGGCTGACCTGGATGCTGACAGGCCTCCATCTGTGGTTGGACACATAATATTAAATTAACAAGCAAAAGCTATTTGCATTAGGGCCGGGACATAATCAATGATGTCGATGCAAAAAATACGTTCACGCAAAATATGCGCGTTGATGCTACGTTCGACCAAAACAACGATGGCGCCGCCGGAGAATAACTAACGCGAGTGGCTCCTCCGAGTTTCAAAAGTGCAAGGCAGTGAAAGCAGCACGCACTCGTTCATCAAAGGTAGCTGTTCCCTGTAACCCTCGTCCTTTATCCCGGGTGTGACCGGACAGCAGCGCGTCGACGCAACAAAGAGAAAGCACCCGCCGTGACATCAGCAGCAGCAGCCCCGTGTGCGCCCACACACACAAACAATTCTTAAGGCGAAAGGAACATTTTTTTTTTGGATAGAAAAGCACTTTCTGTATTAGCATTTGGAATTTTGAGTTTAAGAAAAATGTTTATTACTTTAAGTTATTTTCACGTGAATGAAGAATTAAACGATGCACTTTCTTCAGTAAGCTAGGCTTATGTGATTTCAACATGAATTTTAAATTATTTTGGTTCAGAAAGGACACTATGACAGGCTGCCGGCTCCCACTGCCTTTTTATTTTTTATTGAATGCTACCTCTGACTCTGAATGTATTACTTTGTACTTTTATATTCTTACTTGAACTTTATTTTGGAATTTTGAGTTTAAGATCAATAAACATACAGTATATCACAATCTTAAGGAATTCATGTTTTCTTTTTCATTTTAAATATGTAAATCAACATGTATAAATTACTTTTAGTCAATTAATGGGGAGATAATCGATTCTCTCCTAAATTTAGGAGATGTAGTCTGTATGTGATCCTACCTGAGGTGAGGGGGGTCCGTCGTGCTCGCAGCATGCGGTAGCTGCCCACCTCCAGGGACTGTGTGAGGTCCAGGTCATGGAGGATGAGCAGGTAACCCGAGGACGTGGAGATGAGCATCTTTGAACAGTCGGGCGTCAGACGCATGCGCATCAGGTATCGAGTGTGGAAGAACTTTTTGTGCGGGCAGCCGTCTTCTGTGAAGCTGCAGAAACAGTTTAGGAGGTAAGCATTGAGCAGGATTCATGGCTGTAAATCAGGCTGTAGACCAGGGGCGTCAAACTCATTTTAGTTCAGGGGTTTTAATTAAGGAGCAGTTTCATCTCAAGTGGGCCACAGATTTTATGCAAGAAAATTAGTAATTTTATTATTATTATTATTGTGCCCTTGTATACATAAAATACTAAATGTGTAGGAATCGACACTATCCAAGCAATAAGTGACAGATATCAGTTCCAATACAATCTTTAATTTAAATTTCTATTTAATTAAGGAAAACATTATGTAACGATTTAAGGAAAAATGAAGGATTTCGTAAGAATTTAGTTTTTTTTTTTTTTTAAAACAGTTTAACATAAAAATAAAAATGACTAATTGTGTGATATAAGCACTGGGAAAACTGTGAGCCCCAGTAAACATTGTTGAGTTTCATTTATACATTGATTCATTTTTTCTCTGTCGTTTTTACTTTCTTCTGCGGGCCAAATTGGATTATTCAAAGGGCCGGATTTGGCACCCCAGGCCATGAGTTTGACACAAGTGCTGTAGACGAACCGGTTGGTGTCCCACGTGATGACGTTTCCATCGAAGCCGGACGTGACGAGGAGACGAGTGTTAGTGTCGTATTCGATGTTCTTCACCCAGCTGGCGTGGCCGTGCAGCGAGCACACCTTGGAGTTCAGCTTACGGAGATCCCACAATGCAATGGTGGTGTCGTCGGAGCAGGTGGCAAACAAACGGTTGTCCAGGAACCTGCAGAAAGGGAGAAATGTGGATATGTTGGACAAGAAGTTACTGCTCGGACTTTATCGCACTTTTAAACTGACCTGATGTTGTTGACACAGTCCTCGTGAGCTTCCGTTAGTGTTTTAATGTGGCGGGATGAGATGGGGTCGAACAGCAGCACTTCTGTCTGCTCACAGGCCACCGTCAGCACAGACCTGAAAGCATTAGCCAATCAGACACAGGAAGAGGTAAAGGTTTATTTTGGTTCCTTATCGCCACAAACTTGCAGATTATGAACTGCCCCCCAGTGGACACATTGTGCAACACCAATGCTTAGGAAGTGAGCAACCATGGAATACTTTTCACATACCTATAAAACTGAAAAAATGAAATCATAAATAGGTATTTTTTATTAGTCGTCTGTGGATAATTGCACACAAGTAATTTATGCTCTTCATTGTAAACTCATTAATTGCCTGTTAAAAAAAAAAAATGGCGCTGCCTTAGATTAGAAAAATTCAGAGATTTTTAAAACAATAAAAGCATTATATTTGATTCTAAAAACATTTAATTATGGCTTATGCAGCTACCGGTACTTCCTGGTTATGGATGCAACTTCCTGTGCGATAAACAGACAGTATTTGAAAAAGAAATAGTCATTGCATTGGGTTTAAGGTTTAGCTAAACCGTCTTTAACTGTGTTGGAAACACATTTAGACATGAGTAATCCTCAGTTAAGTTTCTTTGTACTAACAATCACTATTATTGATTAGACTCTTCCTAACTGAAACTACACAGGAAGTAGGAAATGAAAAGAAATAAACTGCCTTCATCACATGGATTAGCTTAAAAGTTGAACAACATTAACTCTAATTAATGTGATCATGGTATTCTTCTTCACTTTATTGAAACATAGGTGATACATTTGCTGAAATGATCCACGCACAGTTTGGGTTTAAAGACAGTTTAGAGTCCAGGTGTGAGAACATCTGGTAATATGACAATATTGAGATTTGCAAAATAATTTAAAAATATGATTTGAGTGCAGTGTGGACTGATCGATCAGCATTTCCCTCAGCGTGCAGCTGGTTTGCTAATATCCTGTCACATGAGACCCAAGCCAGACTGGGCACAGCTTGACCTGGTTTATCTGCAGGATTTACTTCTTCCCATGTTGTCTGGTTACTGAGGCTGTAAAAACCTCTGTGGCATGAACGCTGTGTTGAGATCCTTCAAAATTCAAGGCCTGAGATTTCCACATGTATTTTCATTATAAATATTAGAAATAACCATGTTTTGTTGTGTAAAACAAACACGACCAGGAAAAATCCTTCTAACCAGGGAGAAGACATTATTAGGATATTATTGTTGTTGCTCTGTTAAACCAAAGGCTAAACATTTAGCCTTTAATGACTGACACTTGGTGATTTGAACTCTTGCTTTTTGGCACAATTTGAATCTCCTCAACACAGTTCTGCACAGATGAGCATGGACATTGAACAACTGCAACCTACTTCTGTTTATATGAATATAAACACAATTATCATCTATACGTCATTCTTCCTCATTCTGACAGAAATAATTAATTAATTCCGATTGTATTAAAAGGTTGGGGGAAGTTGTGTTATGGTTGGATTAGTGAACTTCCTTTTTGGTGACTGGTTTCTGACTGCACCACAGATTAAATTATATATATATATAAAATGCATAGCTGCCCTCTGTGTTTTCATTGTATTGTGATGAAATAAGCAGTTCATGTCAACACTGAGTGACAACATTAGAGCCTCATACCAGGATGCACCACCATGTATAATGATTACTAGTTGATCTTCTACACCCAATAGGTAAACTCTCCACTCCATGTGATCACATCACCCTGTTGTCGTCATTTAAGGCTGATTTCCGGAGTTTCTGGGAAATCTATGTTTATGTATCATTCTTTTGAAATGCGAAAAAATACCTAACTAGTCTTTTAATATGGTCTACAGCCGGTGGTTACTCATATAGAGGGTTTTCATTGACATCACTTTCTGGGCAGTAACCCAGATGCGCGGCCACGATGGAGGTAAGCAGATGTTGACACTACATGTTGGAGGCTCACAGAGGTGTACTCTGCAATGGCTAAAACGCAGAAAAGCTCCTCAAAATGCAATATAAGGATGCAAAGGCATACATGGAAGAACTTGGTCTGGAGGAAAGGACACGATATTTGGGAAAAAATATGGTTTATTAGTGGTGCAGAGTGCCTTCGTCCTATAGACGCCTATACAAATGCAAGAAAGCGCCGACTTCTCCTAGCCAATAGGCTTCGACTTCCTGGAGCGGGCCACTGTCAATCAAAGTGAATGCGCGTGCACCGTCACAATAGCAAACAGGTATCACTGAGCAGCATAGCGTCATGGAGGAGTGCTCCGATACTCCAGTTCCCCATTCCACAACTGCCAACATATAAAGCTTCTACTAAAAAGAAAAGTCCGGGTACAAAGCTTGTGGATGAAGGTCTTCGTGACCGCAACATAATTTATCTCGGAGCTGCTTTTCAAAAGTGGAGGGACTTGTTGCTTTTAAAAGGATTTCGAACGGACCAGGATTTGGCAACATTTCTCAAGGACAGGTAATAAACATGCTTAGTCAAAAGTTATGGCACACCAACAATAGTTGTTAGCATGTATGTAATTTTTGTAGTTGTGCAACTTTGTTATGTTTTGCAATACGTGTGCACAAACGTAGAGACGTAGCTTCTGATAGATTGGCAGAGGCAGGGGAGGAAGTAGAGCTGGGACATCGAAACTTACTCTCAGAAACTCTGTATAGCAGCTTTACGAACAGTCCTTCAGAGCATGATGGTTCCACCACCATGCTTTACTGAAGAACTGGCTTTAATTAGGTTAAGTTATTTCATTTCTGCAACAAACTAAAAAATATCAATTAATCCCATTAGTATTTTTTTTTAGCGGGGCTGTTGAAAACAATCTATCTGAACATTGCTTTAGTTTCATTTACATTGTTTAAACACAAGATATAAAAAAAATAGCTCTACTTTCAAAACATTCTCCTTAATATGACATTTTTTGCACAATTATTGTTTAATAGTAGTTTTCCCGCTAAATAACACTTCTGGAAAACTTCTGTACAATGGAAATTCATCCCATTTTCATTCATTGAAGTTTAAAATGAGACCCAAAAAACATAAACAAAGCAACAACTAATAATAATAAATGCTGAATGTTTGAATAGACATTTAGAAATATAAAATAAAGCTTGTGTGTAACATTCTTACCCGTCCGGTGAGTACTCCAGGTTGAACACGGCTCCGTGAGTCTGAGTGCTCAGGTTTACCGACTCCACCACCGGGTTCATGGAGCGGTACAGACTGGTCATTGTCCGGTAGTTATCCCGAGCCGGGTCTACAAACAACCCTCGTCCGGTAGTCCTGCTCCGTAGCCAGGAAAACACGCTGCCGCTCGTCGTCGGGGCCTGCTGTGGGCTCGGCTTTCCCGGAGACACCGCTCGTTTCGGGGACGCTGGTGGATCCACCGGGGCGATGTCATCCCGGGGCCTGTCCCGGGACTCGTCTGCGTCCTCGCTGTCGCTTTGCTGCGACGAGCTCATTGTGGGTTTACCGGCCTCCACCGAGCCGTCCGGCTGTAAAGTAGACCCGATTCGTTTTCCTTCCATGCAGGAATCCGAGTCTTGCCCCGGCCCTTACGGTGCCGTGGCTCGGAGCTTCAGCCGCATCGATTACGGTGGACAAAACATTTCTGCAGGTTGCCAGGTTTAGTGAGCGCCGTCACACCACCGGTCAATTGAACGGAAAACAACGAGTCCTGACCGGAAATAAACCGACTGGACTTCAAGGTAAAACAATATTTTAAACTACTACGTAATCATTGCACAAATTTTGCAATATCATTAAGATTTTCCTCTTTTTAAACATAATTTAACCTTTTAGATTCCACCAGGGAAAATACATCCATAGCTCTTAAAGAAATAAAAATGCATTATTACAATTAAAAGAATAATACATTGTAATCATCTTTGCGTTTTAAACATTCACACAATTTGGACAAGTGATCTTAAACCACGATTCTGGTTTTTATCTACCAAGATTGTTTTCTTTATTTTTTAAATTCACGTTATATTAAATCACTGCACTCCTTTGCACACGGTGGTCCCCGGATGCATACATTTGTCTATGTAGTTTTGTCAGCAATGTAATATAAAATGAAATATATTTTCTCCACACACTTTATTATGTTTACTAAGTTGTTTCATTAAACTTTCCCTCCCTCCCTCCCTTACTTTATGAACACATTACATTTGTTCCCTTTTTATTTTGAAGAGTCTAAACGGAAGTGCTGCTGCTAATATATTTGCTGACTTGTTATTGTCTCGTTCCACCAAAACAAATGCAAAAAAAGAAGAAAAAAAAAAAAAGAAATGACGTAATTCTGCTTCCTTGTAGCGAATCTTTGTTTGCTGCCACCTGTTGACTGTAAGAGTTACATACTGATGGGTAAATGTAGTAAGAAATGGTTTAAAATACATTATTTATGTATTTAATGTAAAAAGTGTACGTGTGAGTATACATCTGTCATAATAATGTATATTTAAAACATGCAAATAAAAACTACAGTATTGCTTTCATTGTTATTATTGGTCTAAAACAATCCTGAAAGCTGTAATTTCCAAGTAGTTGCACTAGGGGTTGAAATGGTCAATTATTAGAGGTGACTCACAGACATATGACAAGGAAACCTAACAGAAAAGAACAAAGAGGAAGAAACAAAAACACTTGAAAGCTCATGGCAACATATTGATTATGAACAAGGAAATTATGACAAGGAGGGAAGATTCAGGAGATCACCAACAGCACAAATAAATTGTAAAAAAAAACAACAAAAAAAACAAACATCTTTTATTCATAAAATACATCCTTACACTGCAAAAACAAACATGGAAAATTGCAGCGATCTTGTAAGAGCATTGAAAACCAGCCGACAAGAGCTGTTTGAAGTAAATATCTGAAAAGAACAAAGTCCAAATAAATACTTTTCAAAAATGTCTAACAGACGGTGCCTGGACCTTGTGTTGCTTGATAGAGACACATTCAAGCATTTAGTGTGGTATGAATTAGAGCATGCTCTTATTTTGGAAGTTCAATTATAGCAGAACTACGGTAAATAAGGAACAATTGTAACAGTAAGGCAACAACTAGATCTTATTACTTGGATAAGATCATATCGCTCAACAAAATCTCTTTAATCAGTGATTCCCAAAGTGTGGGTTGCAGCCCCCGTGGGCCATGAAGGTTCTGAAGATAATTTATAAACTAGGTTGCTTTATTTATCCCAGAAAAAATTAAAAATGTAATTTACAAGAAACACCTTAGTAGTTTTAAATATAGAATTACTAATTAATTACAGTAAATAAAAAGAAATCAACAAAAAAAATGTTTTGGTATTCAAAAAATTGCAACAAAAAAGTAAAAAAAGTTTAAAAAGAAAAAAAAAAATACATCGGTAAAGACAACTTTAATTACAAGCTTGATCAAAAGACTTATAATACCAGAGTCAGTCAGGTTTTGTTTGATTTTAATTGTCTTTAGCCCTTGTGGTCCTCTTTTTGTCTTTGTTTATTCTGTTTTCAATTCTAGTTTCATGTTTTAACTTTTGTCTTTGTGTTCCCAGGTCTTCCTGCTCATGTCTCCTCCTCCCAGTGATGTCACATGTGTTTGGGTTGTGAGTGATTAGCTGCCTCATGTTTGGCCCCCAGGTGTGGTCCATTCCCAATCACTCCTCCCTCATTATTTAGCTGACTGCTCGGACATAGAATGACTGCTGGTTCATTGTGACTGTTACCCTCCTTGTGTGCTGTGACATGTTGTTTCATGCTCCCTTTATGAGTTTTTTTTTTGTTACTTTAAAGGTCCAGTATCATGCTGTTTTTCACCATCTCCATTTGTTCTAAGAACCCCAACAACATAGTATTTGAGGTTTATTTTCCCAAACTCACCAGTTTTCCAGAGTTTTAGAATCTGAAAAGTGACTTTCTGAGCAGTTCTAAAAATGGGCTGTTTTGGGGCCTACTTATGCATATTCATGAGTAGGCGTGTCTATAGACACTAACTTCACTTAACAGCTGATCACTAGCGATTTTCTTTTGCTATCCACACCCTTGTTATTTTTTTCAGCCCCACAATTGCACATTACAGTAAAACACATGACTGTTTAAGCAGCTATTGTGATTAGAGTTTAGATTCTTGGCCTGACCCGAGTTTTCCTGCTCAGCTGTTGGGCCGGGCCGGGCTTGGGCTTCATTTTTCCCTTTTTTTTTTAAAAAAAAAAAAAAAAAATCTCTATTACATTATTTTTTGATAAACACAAAAACACTTTTGTTGTGGTATCATTTCTAAAGTGATTTCTGCTCGTAGTGGGACGGGATACTGATGGCGTTGTGTTGCTGCTGGAGCGCAGGGATATGATTGCGGGCTTCAGTCGGGTCTGCGCTCCACGCACGGGCCGCCCGGTCTGGTCTGCAATGCTGTAACAGACTGGGTTCTATGTTCTGGTTATGTTCCACTTGTGTGTATTCAGTGGTTAACTGATGCTGAGATTTTCCATGGCCTAGAAGGCATCATGGTTACGTGCAGCTTTCTCTTTGTTTACATGTGTTCTGAGTGTTGATTGGCTGGGAGGCTGGGGAAAAGGCGGGCGTAAGCGGGGAAGGGAGTGAACAATTCTGTTCCCACAGTAGTGTGAGTGTATGACGGTGTAATTAATTGACTATGACTACTTAAACTGTATGTCGTTTCTTTCACACTCTCTCTCTTACCCAAGGAGCTAATATATTTTCCCAGCAGGCATTTTTGCTCCTGGAAAAAATAAAAACAAACATCAGCTTGCTGTGACAGCCATGTTTTCCGAAAAACACATTTAACGCGGAGGTTGAAATTGATGACCCGGATCTTCCCGGGTTCCGAGTGCAATTGAATGCAGCATAATCACTCACAACCCAAATACACTGACGTCACTGGGAGGTGGAGACACAGAATCAGAAATGTTTTAATTCAGTACAGTTTTTTAGGACAGTACAAGGAATTTGACTTGGTAGTCAAAAAAAAAAAGAAAACAAAGAACAAAGAAACAACCCAGCAAAAATAATAATAATAATGATAAATATAAATATATATAGTAATACCTGGGAGCACAGAGAGAGAGAGAGAGCGTTAACAAAACATGAACCAAGGAGGACAACTAAAGGAGGACCATAAGGGCTTAACAGAACCAAATCAAACAGACCCTGACAAAAAGTCGCTCCAACACACATCCTTGTTTTGTCTATAGTAATAAATAATGTAAACCACTGCTACAGAAATAACTGCAATGTCACGTCAAACAGGGATGCTCCATTTGTTGTATTTAAGGAGGAAAATTGTTCAGAAAAGTACTTTTAAGGTGTTTTTAAATGAACGTGCAGTCTTATGTTCATCGACAAACCTGACGAGTACACATACAGTTTACCTTATAAGAAGTGATAATGGATTACATGGTAGAGTGGTTTGAGTTCCAACTATATTAGCAATGATTAGAATCCCTTGAGCAAAAATGACGACAAATTCTTCAAACAGATGGCAGTCTTCCTGTTAGCCTCTGTGAGTAATGAGAAGACTGTTAGAGTTAACCACAGTGCATAGATTAACTCCATGATTTCTGTCCTATGAGGCAAAAATGTAAAAACATCCCATTACCAAGCTATGCTCAAAGGAAAAAGTTGGATAATTATTAGAAAAGGCTTTTATTTCTATTGCAAAATAAAGCAGATAATATGTAAAGTATTTATTGTTATGGAACATGAACCTTAGAATTAGTTCAAAACAATAAAGTGCGACCAGCTGCTGAGCTACATTTGGATTTAATTACACGTTTTGTATGCCATGACCATAAAAAACCTCCATCAGTTATTGCTTTCTGTGCTTGCACCAACACAACATGTTGGCAGAAGCTTCTGACTATACAATGAAAGGAGAGCCGATGTTCTGGGAAAAGTAGGATGTTGCACAAACAGGACGTTGCTTGCAGACACTTTTTACAGTTACAATTACAGTTTGTTTTGCAGTTGCCTTTATGTTTGCGTGCCTTGACACGGCCCCCTGAATGTGCGTTTGGTGTGTTTTTGCTTTACTGTCCTTATGGTATATCAGACCGGGTAGGTTCACTGTGATTTTGGGATGTTTTTTAACTGCTAAGACATGAGTGCAGTAGATTTAAATTCTCCGCCTAAAATAATTGAAATGTTTGTAGTGCATTATATTGCTCTTTGCAGAGGATGTTATCCTCTTAGTGTTAGTAATCAACCGATTTGGTAATGACCAACAAAAGGAGATAAGGAGCACAAGCAGCTAAGGTTTATTTTCTCCACTGGGCGACCGCGTACAGTCCTTTAAATATGGAGAACGTCAGAGTAGAGCTTGTGCTCCTCTGGGTAAAGAAGAGCCAACTGAAGTGGTTAGATATAAGCTTTAGGTCAATTCAAACTCCATTCTGAAACCGCTTTTGGTTTCTTTCTCACGTCGACAACAGAGGAAATTCACTGTGGTAACTAAAGATCAGTCACTTAGTGGAAATAAAGTCAGATTGACTAAATATTTAAATTAGCTAAGTTATTATTATTATTTTTTGATAGCTACATTACAGTTTTTGCAGCACTTCACAGACAGACCTCGTGTTGCTACGGTAAGTTATACCATTACAAAGTGTTACATAATGAGCCAGCATGCTGCTCTACAATTCTGAAAGGGTTTGACTCCTGGAGTGACCTTTCTGTATTGAGGATGCATGTTCTCTTTGACCTGCTTGTTCCTTGGTGCTACAGCTTCCTTCACACAGACCAAAGACATGTTAGCCGATGTCCTGGTGTGTTGTCCAGGGTGTATCCTGCCCTGTGACTGACGTGAGCTGGGATACAGGCACCAGCAGACCCTACAGGTCAGGATGAAGTGGAAGATGACTGAATAAGTGCATTATGTCATAATGCTTGAGGAAATGCAGACTTTTAGTTCCACATTCGCCATGCTTTGCCAAAGTTTGACAACAATAAATCTACTCTGTGTCTTTTGTTTGAATTAGATGAGCGTGGGAGAGATATGTTGTTTTTACACACTATTTAAGCAGCTGGAGAGACAGCGACGTCTTCAGTGATAAAAGGAAAGTCTACCAATGACTGAACAGGAGTGTTCATACAATTCATCCATTTCAAAACATGTTGATATTTTCTAAATATTCAAAAGATGGTAAATGAACAAGTTATCAAATTTTTTTATGATTTGGGTTTTTCACAATTTGTACATAGAATTTAACATTTATCCAACCAGCAATTTGGATCATCAAGTGAGAATGTCTCAAAGAAAATAAAGTGTTTTCCGAAGTACTATAGCCTACAAGCAACAGTAACAAGACATTTAACAATTTCAGCCTTGCTTTCCTAATAATTTGGCCATTTTAACATGGGTTTCACTTTTAAAGGCTGCATATTAAAGCACAATTAATTTCCTTGTGTATAAAATGCACGATACATATGCATTTATTTGCAATGCCTTGACTATTAGATTTTCACAAAAAAAAAAAAAAAAATGCACTTCATCAATATATATATATATATATATATATATATAAAGTGCCATTTATTTTCAAGATGTGTGGAATGAGAGTTTTGTATTGGTTTATGAATTGATCTATTGTACTCCCTTCTTGGCTCATTGTTTAGAATTGTAGGTAGTTTAATTGCTATAGTCAGCATATATATTTTTTGTTTTTATCTAATGGGGATTTTGTGGAAGTTCAATCTTACTTTCATCGACACACGTGCATGACCGTACACGCACGAAACCGTGCAGGTGCGTCATCGTGCACGACCACTCACGCTACTTAAAGGAGGGCAAAACGCGGAGGTCTTTTGTGAAAGACGACAAAAATGACGAGGTGGCTGGAAACTCGTGCGCTCCGTCGATGCGTAACCGTCTGCGCGCTTTTACGCACGGCCGCCCCGAAGAAGCTCATCCTCTTCGCGTCAGTGATGCCGCTGCTGTCGCTCCATTTCGCAGCGGCTCATCCACAGTGTCTGGACTTCGAGCCACCTTTCAAACCGCATTGGCACCTGGAGTTCTGCAGGCAGTACGAGGAGTTTGGATGCTGTGACCAGGAGACCGATAACGTGATCGCAGAGAGATTCTGGGACATCGTGGATCAGCTGGATTCTGCGGGTCAGGAGCTCTGTGAAGATATGCTGAAGGACATCCTATGCCAAGTAAACTATTTATTTATTTATTTATTATCTAAAAAAAAAAAGAAAAATCACACAGTTGAAAATCATAATTTAAACAATAGATATTTTCAAAAGTTTTAACCTACTTTTGCACCGAATTGTAATTGCTTAATACAAAACAACTTACTGCACATATACATGCTAAGTTTATCAATCTATTTCATTTCCATTTCACATAAGCCAGCCATAAATTGCTGATTTACCTCACATTGTTCTTTAACATCTCAGTTTTTGTTAGTAAATACAATGTCTACTATTTTTTGTATTCTATATATATATATATATATATATAATTTTAAGATATTATAATATTTATTTGTATTTTGTTTCATATTTACAAATTTTAAATATTAGAAATGTCTTCTTTATTATGACGGATCTAACTGTTGTCCTGATAATTTACATGGACAGAAGGCAGTTGCTTTGTGCAGGTAGACCCTGGTAAAATGGCGGTAATAGTCAAATCTTGCAGGTGTCATGCCCATTCTTTAGTTGTTTCCAATGGTTGCAACCTCGTGCATTGCAGGTCATCAATTACATTTGACCAAGGGCCAGAATGTACCCAGCAGACATCAGTAGGGCCACTCTAGTAACTTAAGTCTTAGCTGCGATTTGATGTGTCAGCGAAAGTGAAGTGTGTGTGAAATAATGACAGACTTCCTCTCGAGCTGTTGTAAGTCTATTTTTGTTCTTAAGTTACAATCTAGTCTAAAGCAGGGGTCTCAAAAATAGCTGTTGAAAACACACATTTATAATCTTTTTTAAAACATAAATCTATATATTTTCCTGTGCAACATGCATTTCACAGCATGACTGTCAAAAGAAAAGTTTAATTCAAAATAAGAGACAAGTCCACCATGAGAGACATTAGGTATTTATGTATTTTTGACCAGCTGTCCGCGACCCACCCACTACAGGTCCCGATCCACTAGTTGAGAATCGCTGGTCTAAAGTACCCCCAACATAGATAACTACCAGACCATAAAGTCACTATTTTTGGAGGCTACAAATTTACATTGAGGCTAAAAAACAAACACGTGAGACATGTGCAGTACACTCATTGGTTTCACTGGTGATGGTAATATATATTAATGAGCTCATCGGAATGTTAAAGAAAACCAGTTGGAGCCTGTGCTCCAAACAATCTATAAAAGCAGATGATGCAACTATTTCTTTTGACAATTCTTGCAGTTGTTCCAAAGTACAAACCCAAATTATTAGGTACTACAGCTGATCAGTTGTTCCCTGTCACCATTATAATCATAATTTTGGCTAAAAATAGTACATTTCTTTTCTTCTGTTGTCTCATTTCCTTGAAACTTCTTGAAAATATTCACACATGTCCTATCCAGGAGTGCTCTCCATACGCTGCCCACCTCTACGATGCTGAGGATCCCTACACACCAGTCCGAGAGCTCCCCGGCTTGTGCTTTGGCTACTGCTCCAAGTTCCACAGCAAATGTCTCCATGTGCTGAAATACCTGACGGAGAACAAAGTGCTGCTGCAGGCGTCAGAGCGAGACTCAACCACCTTCTGCACCACGGTCGACCTTCCCGATCAAGATTACTGCTATCCCAACGTCTTGAAGAGCACCGACCTCAACGGTAACCTGGGACAAGTGGTGGAGGACCCCAAGGGGTGTCTCCAGCTGTGCCTGACTGAGGTGGCCAACAATCTCAGGAACCCTGTGTTGATGCTGCACAGCAATGACGACACACACCGCATGTTCATAGCAGAGCAGGTGGGCTTTGTTTGGGTCTACCTGCACGACGGCAGCCGGTTGGAGCAGCCTTTCCTGGATATTAGCGGGGAGGTGATGACCACTCCCTGGCTGGGCGACGAGAGGGGTTTCCTTGGTATGGCCTTCCACCCAAACTACAGGAACAATGGACGCTTCTTCATCTACTACTCCATTCAGTTCAATTATAAAGCGGAGAAAATCAGAATCAGTGAGATAAGGGTGTCTGAGTCTGACATGAACATGGCTGATCATCACACAGAAAGGTGAACAGAGCGAATGTTACAGCTGTAATGTAATGATACCCCAAAACCACTTTTTTTTTCTGCTGAATACAAATGTATTTGGGTATGAAGTAATGCTGTTGATTGTTCCTGGTCCAACTCTCAACATTTTAGTCAAAGTATTTCAATTTGGCATATTTTGTTGTCAAATGTCAGAGTGACTGCCCTCTATGGGTTGAAACCAGGCTATTACAATTGATTTTTGCTATTGGCTGAGAACAAGATCATGTGACATTTTGGGACGATCTTGCATCACAACGAAGCACTGTTAGCCCCGCCCCTTTTATAAAAACTAGCACATGTGGGCTCTACAATCTGTGATGAAAGAAGAGTGAATAGAGAGTAGGGATGTATATTGATAAGGATTTAGCGATACCGATGCTTTATCGAGTCCTGCTTATCGATCCGTTTTTTTTTTGTTTTTTTTTTTGTCGATTCTCTTATCAATTCCCAAATAGGCTGAAAAACAAGTAGTACATGAGTACAGAAAAGAATACAATCTGGTTTATTAAAAATGAATATCAAGTTTATTGATAATTAATCTTAATTATTCACCGCTGAGAATAAACACTACTCAAATGAGTAAAATGAGTCCACAAGTCAAGTGGCTATTGGTTTAGAATAATAGGTTAACCTAATTTTCAATCATTATCACACAACGTTAGCCAGTTGTTTAATTCTACCTGCTGTGCTAGTGCTAGCACTGGTGCTGCTAAGTGTTGTGTGGCCAATTGTTTGGACATATTGGTTGTGTGACGCACAGATCCCTCCTGCGGGAATTATAGGTGACGATCCCCGAGGTGTCGTCCTTCTTTGTGAAATGCAGTAAGAAGCTCACCTCTGCTCTGCAGCGGCTTGTGTGTGTGACATCACCGCAAATTTGCAAGTGGGGCACTTTTGTTTACAGTTGCGGCGCAGCCCGGGAACAATTGACAGTGGAATCGTAAAGGGTTTTTTGTTAGCGATTCCAAAGAATCGTTTGACTAAGAACCGGTTCCCAAACGAAACCAGTTAACGATGTGTATCCTTAATAGAGAGGTATAGAAGGTAATGAGTAGCTAGTTAAAGGGCCCATGTTGCGCTAAATTCACTTTTCTGTGCTTTAAACATCGTAAAAGTGTTATTTGGGCCCAAGGATGCCGACGTTACGAGAGGATTAGTCAAAATGTTTGGTTGTTGGACGTAGTAACCCACACGCTTCATTACACCGTCTACCAACATCAGAACCTTTTCGAAGTGCCTGGTTGAGTTTTATTTTTTATGGAAATGTACCCACATCTGTGGGTAAGGTCATTTTTGTGTGCGCGAAGCACTTCAAGGATGACTGCTTCTGCAACCTCCACCAGTATAAAGAAGGATTTGCCGCAAGACTTTGTCTGATTGAGGGTTCAATTCCTTCTATCTTTGGAGACGACGAACAGAGCACTTCGGTAAGCTGTAAATAACGCTAAAAAGTGTGATGATAAGACGTCCCTGTCATTGTTTTGTTAGCATTAGCAGTTGCACCGTCTTCATATGTTAGCGCTGTGTGCTCGTTTTAGATCCTTGATGATATGGCCTACGTGATTTAATTTAAGTCTAAAGTTTTCATTAGTCATTTCATTTTGCCATTTTTGTCTCCGAAAAGACTGTATTAAAATGCATTTCGTGACGTTAGCTTGGTGCAAGCGTTAGCTCGGTGCTTGTGTTAGCTCACTTATTAGGGTTCTGGAGGTTCATCATCTACATTTTCATCTTGCTTCGCCGGGTCCGACTCTGGCTCGAACATGTAATGCTGGATGGACAAGTCTTCTGTTGTTGACATTTTGTAAATAACGTGTGAATAAACTTTTTCTGCGCCGCTAGATAATCGTATCTCTTCTATCAAACTACAAAAATGGCCAAACAGGGTGGAGTTGTACCGAGTGTCACCTCTGCAACCTGGAGAGGGGGCGGGGTATGGAGTGTCTCATTTGCATTTAAAGAGACCGCACCAAAACGAGTTGCTCTCAGAAGCACATCAGAAAAGGGGGAGAAAAGGGGTCTGTGGAGCTATAATAATGAGGAATTCAGACCCAAGCATTGCAGTTCCGCTTTATATTGACCACAACTGTATGATTTATATGTAAAAAGGAAGGATTTAAAAGCATGATATGTCTCCTTTAATAGTTCTTATCATGTAAGAGTTCAGACAGGCTTTTCTCGGGAATCAATTTGCAGCAATAAAAATAAACACAAAGCCATAAAGTGTGCAGTGAAAGATGGCACGAGGTGACTGAGGTCAGGTATGCAGATCTGCATCATAGTGCTTGAGGACAGATCTGTGTATGCAACTCGACCTCTGGGGCGTATTTCAAGTATCTGGATGAATGGAAATCAATTAAAGGGGAAGTGAAACATTTTAACTAATGGATTTACATTTTTAAATAAATGGCAATAAAGCATTAATGTTTAATTTTGTGACATCACAGGATTGACAGACACCGTTCAGTGCATAGACACTGGTCTTGAATGATTTAATGAGCCATTCACAGTTTCACTTTACTGGCTGTGTGTACTTCTCCTTTTCTGCATTCTGGACTAGCAGCTCAAAAAAGGCCGGTTTGTTTATGGTTATCAGCTGTTAAGGGATCAGCTATTCACCCCTGCTAGTTTAGCTACGCAGTTGGTTTGTTTGTCGTAAAGATTAAACTTGCATTGCCCTCATTAACAAAAATCCGACAAAACTAATAAACAATAATGCTTTATCACCATTTAATCAAAATACATCCATTTGACAAATTGTTTCACTTCCCCTTTAGTTGTGTTTTTCTTCCCTGCCTGTCATTGATAATCATGTCTTATGCTATTGATCATAACTTTTGGAGTTCAGCGTTCACAGCTTGGATTGTTTATGTGAATATATTTCAGCTGTGTTGAAATGTCTAGCTTTATATTACCAAACCACAACAAAGACACACAGAAATGAATCTAAAAACACAAAATGACAACAATAATACACACAATTTCTCAAAAAACAAACAAACAAACAAAAAACCTTGGATCTTTTTTGTATTAATGCTCAGATTGGTCCTTATTCTAAAATTCTGACGTCAATGTTGATGACATGGCCCCCAGATGTGACGATCACATTGTTTTGCACCCTACAGTCACAAACTCTCTTGATCAAGAATGTGCACGGTGTGGTGAAACCTGATCGACGTGCGTTGGCCCGTGCCTTGCCCTTGATTCCCTATTCCAAACTGAATGGTCCGAGGACTGTTCGGGGGGTTTCATCGAGTCCCATCAGACACATTTACCCATTCACACACTAGTGGTGATAGAGGTATCATGCAAGGCGTTAATCAACTTTTGGGAGCAATTTAGGGTTAGGAGTCCTGCCGATGAACATTTCAACACACAGACAGGTATAACCTTGGGATTAGACCTCCAACCTCAGTAGATGACCCTTCAATTAACCACCTGAGCCTGTTATACCTAAAAGGGAATGGAGTACAATTGTTTTTATTTTCCACCAGTGTGTTTAGTAGTTTGGTAGTTTGTTCTGATGAGGTGATTTTTTTTTTGTACACAGAGTCATTTTGGAGATTGAGGAACCTGCTGCAAACCACAACGGAGGCCAACTGCTGTTCGGTCTGGATGGTTATTTATACATCTTCACCGGAGATGGTGGAAAAGCCGGAGATCCGTTTGGAAAACATGGCAATGCACAAAACAAGTAAGAGTCTACAGCCTGTAGGGGATCTCTGAAGAGACCAGCTCGCACTTTACCTGTTTGTTAAAATTAGCATTTAAACAACCAATGCAGGGCAGAGTCCATGGATTCTTAGTCAAGCTGGCCAAAGTAGAGCAGGAGAAAAGTTTTGGTTGATTCAAATGGTAAAGTAACAGTTTTACCACAAGTAATTTAGTCAGTGTTTGCGGTTTTTTGGAACCCTTACCACCATTGAAACTTATTATTGCTCTAAAAACCAAGATTTAGGGCTGACCTAAAGGCGTGTTGTGTTCATGTCAAAGGAATTAATGTATGTGTTCTTATCTGTTTGGCTGTTTTTCAGGAGTGCTCTCCTTGGAAAAGTACTCCGTATCGATGTGGATGGAAGCAACACCAGTTTAGAACCATACAGCATTCCACCCGATAATCCCTTCACCACAGATGCACACGCTCGACCAGAGGTGTTTGCGTATGGCGTCCGAAACATGTGGCGGTGCTCTGTGGACCGAGGAGACCCAGTGCACCGCCACGGCAAGGGGCGGATATTTTGTGGGGACGTCGGTCAAAACCGCTTTGAAGAAATAGACATTATCGAAAAGGGAGGAAACTACGGTTGGAGGGCCAAAGAAGGCTTCGAGTGCTATGACATGAAGCTGTGCCATAACTCATCCCTGAGTCAGTATTCGGAGATTTGTTTAAATACAATTTTTTGATGCTTTTTGTTAATTGATTTTATTTGAACTTAAGAAATCTTTCTTTGCATGAACAGATGACATCCTTCCTATATTTGCATACAGCCATCATGTTGGGAAGTCTGTGACAGGAGGTTATGTGTACAGAGGATGTGAATCTCCCAATCTAAACGGCCTCTACATTTTTGGAGACTTTATGAGTGGGTAAGCTTGTTTTGAATTGAGCCAACAGGGATCGAATAAAACTTAAATTAATCTCAGCTGTTTTTAGCAGCAGGGCAAAGGCAGACGGTTTTCCACAGGTTTAGTTAGATTTTATGCTTCTTTTTTTTAACCTCCTGTTTTAAAAGTGTGGGTAGTCTACAATTAAGGTTCGGAGGAAATTCTTTTAGCAACATTGATACATTATAGTATTGCTTCCTACATCTACTCTGAATAAAAGGTTTATATTTATGGCCGAGACCTCTATTTGGAATTACTACAGCACAGCAGCTTTGTGAGAAGGAATAAAAACATATATATCAAGGGAAAACGGACAGAAATGAACATTTATCTATCAAACTATTACATATTTAAAACTTAGATTAGTTGCATCTGGAAATACCAAATGAATCCTTTAAAATGTTTAGGTTTTTGTTCATAGCTAGAGTTCACAAAGGGAGATATTTCAGAATTGGACAGACAAACTAACCTAAAACGACTACACCACTCATACTCGTTAAACATGCTCTGCTACTATGGAGGTCATTTTAAGAAATTCAAGTAGATTGTTTTCGGCAGTTTGATTGGAAGAAACAATGTCAGTTGTGTGGAAATTCAATTCAATTCAATTAAACTTTTTTGTATAGTGCAATTTACAACAAAGTCATCTCAATGCGCTTATCAAAATATAAAATTCATAATAAGAAAGAGTAAACCCAACAAGATCCACATGAACAAGCCTTTAGCGACAGTGGGAAGAAACAACTCCCTTTTAACAGGAAGAAATCTCCAGCAGAACCAGGTTCAGAGGTGGCAGCCACCTGCGGCGACTGGTTGGGGTTAGTGGACAGAAGGACCAACAGAACAGGATAGAGAGATAGAACATCAGAGTGTCCCAGACTAGTTGAGCCGTGAACCACAGATCAGGAACTGCCATCATCTTCACAACACCTGAAATAGAGACGACAGAGAAAGGCGAGGAGAAGGCACTGACTGCGGAAAAACATGATACAGTATTATCAAGTCAGCCTGCCTTGGCCTTGGACCTCACTCCCAGTAGCCTAGTCAATACTTAAGCTAACAGCGTCTCCAAGGTGTGTAAATGCAACCGTTCACAGACGAGCCCATGTCTGCTCTAGTGGTTAGGTTATGTTATGGTTCAGTCCTGTTTATGCGGATCATAACCAGCTGCATCAGAATTTGAATTTCTTCCTGAACCAGAAAATTCCACTGTTTACGGACAAGCCCATGTTCGCTCTAGTGATCAGATTGTTGTGATCCTTAAATACTTTAAGGTTAGTTAGAGAAACATTTCTAAGTTGCGCTACACATACAAATGAAAATGTTTTTGTTTGTAATAAGAGAACAAGATGGACAAAATTGGGGTTTATTTGATTACTAATGAATTAGAACACAAATCTGAATACTTGTTCTGGTAATTAAGTTCCCTAGTCAAGATTACTATTGACTCTGTCTTCATACACCACAAATAAGGTACTTGGGGGTCTTGTGTTTGTGCTTCATGACCACCTATAGTTAACATAATGTAACAACAGTGTAGATGCAAACTTCTACATCTTTTGGTTTATTTTGCAATATCTATATATATGTATATTTGAATGATTACTGCTGCAGCTACACATCATCAGTAGGTAAAACGCCCTTGTGTAAGCTTACCTCATGTCCCCTTTCGCAGAGTGACTAATACTACAAGAATTCCTATGTACCGTACCTGTATGTATGCAGATCGATATCGACTGTTACGCTATGTTGTACGCCTCTTTACATTGTAGTCGAATCATGGCATTAGAGGAAGACAGGACAACTGGGAACTGGAAAGAGAGGAGTGTGTGCATGGGCACCAAGAAGACTTGTTCTTTTCCTGGACTTATCAACCATTACCACAAGTTCATCATCTCCTTCGCTGAGGACGAAGCAGGTGATATTAGCCTCATCTCTCTCAGCGTTTAGCATTGCTTTGGGCAAATACACTGACAAGCTGTTTCTGTTTTTGCAGGGGAGCTGTATTTTCTTGCCACAGCGAATCCAAGCAGCCTGTCACCTTATGGCACCGTGTTCAAATTCATGGATCCTTCAAGGTGTTCATATGTATTTTATTTATAGGAGTGCTGGTGGGTGGTGTTTGCAACAACCCCACTGTTACAGAGATAAAAAAAGATGTTCATGTTATAGTGTTTTAGAGTTACCTTTCTCCAAAACAACATTTAACCACTGAGAAATGCAGTTATTCCATGTTCCATATTAATAGGATGGGAATACGTTAAATGACAGCTTAACTTCTCAGTAAAACATGAGCTGTATCTCTGTTCACCATGCGCAGCCGTCGACCTCAACTCACCGCAGAGTCACAGCCAAACACGTGTTGTTAATGTGCAGAAAAAACCCAGCTCTTTCCAATTGCATCCATGTCTTTAAATGGGTTATAAGAAAACAATACTCAGGAACTCATGACTTACAGGATTACTATTAGACCAAAACATATTATGTTAAAGCTGTTATCCAGTGTTTCTGAGAAATGTCTTGATGTCCCGCCCTAAACCGCTTCACTTCCTCCCACTGCCTCTGCCAATCTACCTGAAGCCACACCTCTTCTTTTCTGCACGCGCATCACGGAACATAACAAAGTCGCATTGATTTAGGTCTATGGGTCAGGTAAGAGCCAAAATCATATTTACCTGTTTGCTATTGTGACACACGTCTTTGTTTTCGTGCACAGTTCCACATTCACTTTGATTGACAGTCTCAAAAACAGGAAGTCGAAGCCTATTGGCTGGGCGCACTCAGCGATTGTTTTCATTTGTATAGGGGTCTATAGGACGAAGGAGGGACTTATATATATACATTAATGTATATAAATGACCACCGGCAGTAGATCATAGTAAAAGACTAGTTAGGTATTTTTTCGCATTTCAAATTAATCATACATAAACATAGATGTTTCAGAAACTCCGGAAATCAGCTTTAAGGTTAAATATGAGGATAAAAAAAAAAACACGAGTTCAGGTGTCCTCGTCGAAGGTGAATAATGCAAAAGGACAGCGTCTGCGTACCGGGAGTGTCAGAGCATAGGGTAGGCTCTCTGTGCCATGTTGCAAGGTGTAGATTAAACTGAAATTATAATGGAAACCTTGATATGAATAAAATAAAAAATAAAAAACAGGTAGAGCAACTGCCTTACGTTGCATTAAACATGGGTTCAAGGGAGTTTGCATGGGTTTAATCTAGATTCTTTGGTGTCCACATTCAGACGAGAAGGATGATTTTATAGTCACCACAACACTGTATAACACTGGCACCTAAATCAAGTAAATTATAATAGACTCATAATCCTTCAATTCTCTGTCAATTCAGGCCCTGAAGCCAATCTCTAACATTTCTGCTGCACCACACGTCCAATCATGGACCATAAGGCAATCTTGACTTACATTCCTACATGATGGTACATTATTGCCAGACAGCCATCAAGTGTCTGTAACCACTGTGTTTCTTTAGGAATGCAGAGTTATCTCAATGATGCCCCCATTTTTGTGAACTGTCAGAAACCTGCAGAAAAAGCACGTACTGTGATTGCAAAGCTAAGTCTGGAAGTAAAAGTTACGATGTCTGGAGTAAAAACACTAAAATCCATTGTTTTCTTCAGAATTTGAAGTTATCACTTATCGGGATAACTCTTATATGTAGTCTTTGGACATTTAGCATTTTATATGAACAGATATGTGTTGATTTCAAAGTGTTTTAATACATTTTTTAAAAATCAGCATTATGAAATACTCTAGAGGATGAAGTTCTTCTAGAACAGAAAATGAAATAACTCAACAACTGCAACTGCTGCTCGAGTTTGCTTTTTTGCATGTATCACCAAGTTAATGAAAATTCATTTTCACCTTTTGCAGAAGAGCTCCCCCAGGAAAATGCAAGCAGAAGCCGCTCCCTGTAAAAGTTAAAGGGAAAACATTTTCATTTGTTCCTAAGGAGTGTAAGTAATCTCTTATCGCCTACACATACCAGACTGAATGAAACATTGTTTGAAAGGGACATTTTATCTAACTTGGCACTGAAATCGTACGTTTGGGGTTATTGTTCCGATGGCATTAAGGGCAGTTTTTTCTGATGAGCCATATACTGAAAGTGCCACTCTTTAGAAAGCTAGTTTTACATTTCACATATGCCAAATTGTATAAAAGTTGGATCTTGCATAACACCATGCAAGCAGATTCCAAGGTTACATCAAACTTATTTAGTCATAACAATGGATTTCATAAAAATGCGTACTTAAAGACACCCGTGTCATTTCAGTGACTGTGTTGGACATGAATGAAAAGCCAACGAGACCACCACCGAGAAAAATTAAAGTCACTGCTAAACCGAAGGTGACGAACGTCCAGGTCAAGCCCAATCTTGCTACTAAGACCACGAAGACAACCACAGGGAACAAATGGAAAACGTCAGACAGCGGAGCGAGGAATAAAATCAAGCTTAAGCCATGGACGAAAGAGAAACTGCTGACCAGGCAAAAAGCTAATGCCCAAACGAAGAAGATTATGTCAAAGCAAGGAGCTAAAGAACAACCAAAGAAGACAAACCCTGCAGTGAAATCTGCCAACAAGAAAACAAAAGCTGTGACGAACAATGTAAATACTGTAAAGGTCTCGAACAGCCTGAAAGACAACAAAATCCACACAAAGAGGAAGACGCCTCCAAACCAAGTTGCACAGAATAAAAGCAGATCAAAGATCAAAGGGGCTGCTTGGCAAAAACCTCTAAATAATACAAAGATAAACTTAAATATAAGAGGCAGCAAATCAACAAGAAGGAGAGTAACACCTAAACCAGCCAGAGACACAAAAGCACTTTGAAATGATCAGTTTTATCTATAGTTATGGTTATGTATATATAGGACACTCTTTAACGGCTTCATCAACATGGCACTGACCCACATCCACAACTGTAGGTTCCATTTATCAATAAAATAATTTACTGTATTAATTGTACCAGTCACCAAAGTGTCTATGTGCTTGTTTTGTTGACGCTATGTTGGTGCTCATAGCTCCAATCTGTAAAACTGCTTCCTGTTAGTTTACTGTTCCTGTGTTGGTCCACTTTTAAAGACTCTGCTACCGGCTCAGTTGCTCTGTGTGGAGTTGGAAAGGAATCACCTGAGAAAGAAAAACAATAAATATTTTGGACACCTTCATGTCATTAAAAATGCTAGAACTTTGCGTTTTCTATCCACCCCCAACAACAAATTTTTGGTCATGGACATCTTGATCACAGGGGGCCAAAATACACTTCTTTTACATGATAATGGATTTGACACTGTTTAGTACGGTGGCTGGGAAGTGTCAGGTGAATGCATTTACAGAAACGAACACGAATGCAAACAGGTCACAACACGAATGCAAACCGGGCACAACGGAAGTGTTTCCGACGGACCGGTATTACAGTCGGACGGGTATTATGATATGATAGCCTGATATGAAAAATATAAGAGTATCCTAATCAACTTTCACTTACTTTCATACGCGTAAACATCTGCCAGAAACGTGTCCGTCTGTAATACCGGTCCGTCGGAAACACTTCCGTTGTGGCCATTTTGTGTTGTGACCTTTTTGCATTTGTGTTCATTTCTTTAAATGCATTCACCTGACACTTCCCGGCCACCGGGTTTCCGCAACGGAAGTGTTTCTGACGGACCGGTATTACAGACGGACACGTTTCTGGCGGATGTTTTTAACCCACCAGAACAGTTAAGAACAAGAAGAAGACATCGAAACGCGTATGAAAGTAAGTGAAAGTTGATTAGGATACTCTTATATTTTTCATATCAGGCCATCACATCATAATACCCGTCCGACTGTAATACCGGTCCGTCGGAAACACTTCCGTTGTGGCCGGTTTGCATTCGTGTTGTGACCTTTTTGCATTTGTGTTCGTTTCTGTAAATGCATTCACCTGACACTTCCCAGCCACCGTAGTTTAGCATTGTAGAGAAGCTAAAAATAGAATTGGTAGTCCTTTTGTATCAAGATGAATCTGCTTTTTGTTTGGAAATGCACCTAAGATAAAACCATTGGATGACCCCCCTTGGATGGACTCAGTGGGTAATCAATCCCAGGTGTGGTGCATGTGATTAATCACACCTGTTTTGCATGAGCTAGACGTGCTATCTGATTGTCTCCACTCCTTCAGAGGAGCTACACAGAGCTAAGCTAACTGAATGAACTGTTAACTGTTACTGAGCAATAAAACCTGGAAACCCATCTGTGTGCTTTTTTTTTTTTTTTTTTTTTTAACCCTTACCTGACAAGGAGCATTTCCCCAGTTGAGCACATTTTAAGAAAAAAAAAAAACCAATCAACACTGAATCATCCTAAAACATCTTTTCAGAAATAACACCAGGATTAAAAAAATAGTTCAAGAGACATATTTACTTGGTTTGACAGGTTGACTCATTTGACAGCCAGGTCAAATGGGTTTATTTCCCAAAGTGCAAAAAACTCAAAACGCATACATGCATTCATACACGTAACTGCTTCTATTTGCATGTCATTTCTGATTGTGATAAAAAGTTAAACGCTGCCCTTGGCTGTAATTAAAGCAAACATACATACACAATGTCCATTTATATTCAGCAGAATGCTTTGAAAAAAATAAATAAAAAAAATGAGCGCTATTTTAAAACAAAATGGTTCTGGTTTTGTTGCACTTGCTAAGGTTAGAACTAAAATATCAGAGAAGTGTCCAAAAAATCTGTTTGTAATTAAACATCACACCACTGATCATAACGGAGAGAGTCGCCATATTGTGGCTTACAAACTGTAACAGGCTTTTTTAAATGTAGTTATGTTAAACTGAGGTTACACAGCGGTTTACCATTTCTTCTGCTGACACACTTGGTGCATGAGTTTCATGTTTTATAATCCTTAAAAAAGAACTCTGAGGTGGCCTGGATCAATGAAGACATGCAACCACCACGGTTTCCTTACCACCACATGATGCTGGTATATACTATTCTGTCTATGAACTGGTTAGTGCCCAGCTTTATATTAGGAAGGTCTCAAGAGACCACTTTCTACCTCAAGCATAGGTTTTAAACTTTTGGGGCGGGCAAATAAGTGTTTTTGTCCCAAGCATTAATACTATTTTTTATTTATCTATTTATTTTTTAATTAAAAATGGGACTTATTTCCTTTTACATGTATTCAGCCTTTCACACCAAGTGGCAATAATTTACTAACCGATTTGTTTGGCTGTATTTCCAAAAAAATTGTAAATTGTTGAGTAACTTTTTGTTTAATTGAACTTCTTATTTGAATTTTTGGTTTGTAATATGTTTAAGAAATAAAACTGTTGCTTAATTTGTGTTCCTAAGATGCATTTTTTGGGGTAAATATTGACCAGCAGGTGTTCTCAATGAGCAACTTTTGTAACTAAGGTGAGTAATAATAATAATAATAAAAAATTGTGTGTGTGTTCAATTCAGAATTAAATTTGCATTAGGAATTAAGTGTTTACAAGGTCAGTTTAAAAAGGATTGATCTTTTCTTCTGAATTAAAGAGGAATTCAAGCTCCAATGTAAATATGAACACCTCAAAGTGTTTCTCCAGGCGTAACTTCATGCTGGTGTGTTACTTTTCCCAATTTATTCATTTAAATATATAAAAACACGTTAGTTATCTCTACACATGTCCCTGACGTCCCACCTTCAAACACAACCTCATTTGGCCATCCATGAAAAGGCAACTTAACCTCCCACTTTTTTATTCAATTCAATTCAATTCAACTTTATTTATATAGCACAAATGACAACAAAGTCATCTCAAAATGCTTAACAAATAATAGAATCCATAGTAAAAAAAGAACCCAACAAGATCCACATGAACAAGCATTCAGCGACAGTGGGAGGAAAAAAACATTCTCTCTTTTTTATATGAAGAAATCTCCAGTGGAACCAGGTTCAGAGGTGGCAGCCATCTGCTTCGACTGGTTGAGGTTAGTGGACAGAAGGGCAAATAGAATAGCATAGAAGGATAGTCCATCTGAGTGCTCCACATGCACATTTATTAAAAAATAACTAGAACAGAACTGATGGGAAGCAGCCATTTTTGGCCCGATGTGACATGAAGTTGTCAATTCTGTGTTATCTGCTGCAGATAAACATGACTTGTTTTGATGCAAAAATCTGTGTAAATCGATCTATGCACACCAATCTATAGGTATTCTAGTGATTCAAAGAAGAAAAATGCAACAAGAGGTGCAAGAAGAACGCAGATGACATATCCATGAATATTTGGTGTTGATGTAATGCCACCTTCCAAGTGGTCCGCAATGAGTACAATAGTAAATCTCCATTTCTGTTCTCATGACGGAACTCAGCATGAAGGCCGGGGGGGTCTATTCTCTACAAATCTTCCCTGGAAATGGTGTTTATTGACGGGATGATAGAGTGCCTGTACATCCAAAGACCAGCACCGGACGGTAACCTGACAAACAGGGAAGTTCTGTTTCTCAGTCAATTCACAAGTTTCTCCAGATCACGCTGAATAATTTGAGCTAAAACACTGTTAATCAGACCAAACAAGAAGCCAGATCCTTTTAAGTCAGTGTTTCTCAAATGGGAGTACGTGTACCCCTAAGGATACGGGATGACACTATAGGAGGTACTTGAGTGATTGCAAAATTAACAAATGAAAGCATTGAAAATATAGGGTTTCATGATGTTTATTATTTTGTTAGAAATTATAATCGTAATAATGATGATGGAAGTGATCTTGATTCGAACATGAACTAAAAATACAACGGTCAGTCTTGGTCCCACACAAGGCGGGAGATGACCGAATTTATAAAAAACTATATCAATAAATCTGTTCAGCAGCCACTAAATACTGTTTCATTCCACTTATTTACATGATATTATTTGAAGTGTGTGTTATCACTCAGTCATTCCATCACTATGGTCTGTATTTGTTTTCTCACAGTATTCTGAGCAAAATGTTGTATTCGGACAAAGGGGGTACTTGGATTTAGAAATAAGAGAAATGGGGTAGTTGAGCTAAAAAAGTTTGATAACTACTGCTTTAATGAGTGATGGTGGTTCGCAAAGCAAAACCAATTGAGAACTTCTTGTTTAAATGTTGGAAAAGAGGGTGGTTGGGTTAATCAGCATGAAAAGAAGATAAAACACAAAGTGTCTATAGTTCCGGACCCGGACCTCAGACAAACCTGACTATAGTTCCGGCACTTCCTGTGTGCATACGTAATTCCATCACTGCCGAACCTTTTATAAGCGCAATGTGCCTGTGTTTCTACTGTGTTAGGATGGACGAGTGGTCAAAGGCGCGCGACCTGTGGATTTTTCCTTTTCGCTGATGTGGACTCGAATCCCACTTCTGACTAATTTATTTATTTTTTTCATTTTAACAAATTTAACACGTCAAATTCCACCTACAATAACACAAGTACAAAAAAAAGTTAAAATAAATATTTCAGGGTATTTCCTGGGTTAGGGTTAGGTTTTTTTTCTTCATTTTAACATATTCCACCTTTAAAAATACATATACTAAAAAAAAAAGAAACACTTTAGGGTATTTCCTGGGTTAGGGTTAGGTTTTTTTTTTTCATTTTAACATATTCCACCTTCAAAAATACATATACTAAAAAAAAAAGAAACACTTTAGGGTATTTCCTGGGTTAGGGTTAGTTTTTTTTTCTTCATTTTAACATATTCCACCTTTAAAAATACATATACTAAAAAAAAAAGAAACACTTTAGGGTATTTCCTGGGTTAGGGTTAGGTTTTTTTTTTCATTTTAACATATTCCACCTTTAAAAATACATATACTAAAAAAAAAGAAACACTTTAGGGTATTTCCTGGGTTAGGGTTAGGTTTTTTTTTTTCATTTTAACATATTCCACCTTTAAAAATACATATACTAAAAAAAAAAGAAACATTATTTCCTGGGTTAGGGTTAGGGATAGGGCTAAAATAAAACTGACGTAACTATAGCTAGAAGGACACGGGTCCGGCAGTGACGGAACTATAGACATTTGGACTAATGAGCCTACATTAAATGCACCACACACTGACACTTTCGAGCAAGACCCTGTCTTTGTAAGGAGCTTTGTATTAGAAACCGACATGTTGTGATTAAAAGAGAAGTTTAACTTGGTTTTAATACATGCTGCCATGTTTTTCCTTCAAAAGCATTTACACAGGACTCTAAACCTCAGCTGAAGCCATAAAACCCTAAATTACACTCAAAGTGGCCCAGAGGGTGTTTAAAGTGATTGTAGGTCATTAGGTGGGTTTGCTATGTGTTCTCAGAGTGTTGTACATACTGTATGTTGTTCCAAAGTCTTTACACCACAAACCTCCTAAATGACAGACTTGAAAAGCTTTGAGCTCACATGCCATCAGTTTAAACAGATGGGCGCTGCTGCACAAAGCACTTTTCGACCCTTTGGACACACGCATGCAAACCTGCAGTTTTTGGATGGACTAACCGGTTCCACGATGCTCTTTTATTACCAGCTTGAGTTTGCATGGTTTGTCATTACCTAAGGTTCCAAAGAAAGACTCTTCGAAGGTTGAACAACAACGAGCGCGTGTCTCAGGCTTGTAAATGGAGCTTTCGGTTCAGTCCTTCTATGTCAGGGGTTCTCAACTGGTCTCACCCTGGGACCCACATTTTACTACTACTATCATTAAATCGTGACCCAGTTTTTTTTTTAGAATTCAACCAACCAAATACATTTTTTCTGAAATAGCTGTTGAAAACACACATAGATAATCTTTTTAAAAACATAAATCTATATATTTTCCTGTGTAACATGCATTTAACAGCATGACTGTCAAAAGAAAAGTTTATTTCAAAATAAAAGACAAGTGCAACATGAGAGATATTAGGAAATTAATTTATTTTTGACCAGCTGTCCGCGACCCACCCGGTACAGGTCCACGACCCACTTTTGGGTCCCGACCCACCAGTTGAGAATCACTGTTCTATGTGATTATGTTTTAGATTGCTGCTAAATTTCTCACTAAGTTGAGGAAGGTTTTTTATGGCAGTAACATGAACGTGCGAGCACTCTGGGTTCACTTTAAAATGACTCTTTGTCTTTCTGCTTCATTTCAAATCTAACTAATACCCCAAGTTACTTTTAGCTCCTCCTCATCATTGGCAAACACGACTGTGAAATTATGAAATATTATATTTGCAGGTATTATTGCAAAGGAGCCCCTCATAGGATCAATGCTATGCTAATAGTTCCCAGTTTCTAACTGAATGTTTTATGAGATCCGCAGGCATTTTTGCACATCAGCACAGACAGGAAGAAAATGACGATGATCAATATATGACTATTCATCCTTGGGGAGGTATGAAGCTGTTGCTGATTAGTTTATCAGATGATGGCATTTCAAACTATTGGTGACAGATTTGACTTGGGTGCAGTTAGGAACCGACAGAAAATGAGGCTTGAAATTAACTACGCTCAAAAAAAAAAAAAAAAAAAAAAGGTTAGGTTTCTCTCTCTCAGGTGTCCAGGTTGTTAATTTGATGTTAAACAACAGGTTGAAAACCATTTTTATGTAATACAGTTGTTTTAAAACGATATGTAATCCATGCACTTTAGATGATAATAACATTTTCTCTGTTCCACTTCCATAGAGTTTTATATAGCATTTCAATCTGACGTTTAAGTGCTTAGTTACATGTCATTCAGTTCCCTGGACTTTGCGATATTATTCCAAAGAAGACCGGGAACATTAGTGCGGATGGATTTTGACATTGCAGAAAAGAAAAACTGGGACCGGGTTTCCATTACATATTTTTGCAAAATAAAAGCGACATTTCTAAACGTCGACAAAGTATAATTGCGCTTTGAACATGTTTCCATTGAAGGTTGTTTTGGGCAGGAGCCTCGCAACTAATCCTGCAAGACGAACGCTCAGAACATCCTCCTAAAACTCTGTATTCCTTTGTTGTTTCACGTCTAATGTGGCAGCAATAGGGATGTAACGATTCACTCAACTCCCGATACGATTCGATTCACGATACTGGGTTCACGATACGATTCTCTCGCGATTTATTTTACAAAATGGGACGGTATATAAATGACTGAAAAATATTCCTTTATTTTTTTGGGGAAAATACTGTACTATTTTTCATTGACAAAAGAATCCCTTGATAAACTATTCAAAACAATGCAATTTAACTAAAAATAAATCTTGAATGAAATAAATAAAGGAATAATAGAAATAAAGAAGAAGCTTATTATTTAAATTCTGGTTCTATAGTAAACAATACAAAACTGCATAATAGTTATTTTTCTTTTTAAAAGTGCAACTGAATATGTATTTTGTGCCTTAACAATTGGACTTTAAAAACAAAACAAAAAAAAAAACTGTAATTTTACTGTATTTAGGTCAGATATTTGTTTAGACCAGCAGAGGGCGCTGGTAACCCAGTGGTCGGTTGGCATGCAGATATTTTGCAGTGAAGAAGAGATGCTATGCTAGCAGACAGAGCTAATAGAAAAACGTGACTTTTACAGATATTCACGTAATATTACAGATATTCTTTCGGTGCTAAAGGGGTAAGTAATCATTTATGAATATTGTTAAGAGTAGAAGGCGGCCAGAAAGAAAGTATTAGCAGATTTCGCTCGCCGCCAACACTTCTGGGTAGCGCCCTCGATTAATCGTTACATCCCTAGGCAGCAATAATTGAAATTATAATGCTAGGAAATGTCCTCCTGGTCAACTCTTCTGTTTACACGTTTTTAACGACAGAAGTGGTCGTGTGACCAGGTGGGGAAAAAGCGTTTCCATCGCGCTTTTGCGACACATTTCAATATAGAAACGTCTGAAATTCATCCTCGTGAAAGCGTAAAAACCTTTTATTGATATTTAGTGTTTTTTTTTTTAAATTCAGGTGTTTCCACTACCAGTTTTTATTGAGCAATCTAGAATTTGCGCATTTCCAACGGTATTGGAACCACAGCTAAAATCGTCCGTCTTAGTACTGATCTATGCGTGCTTTCCAGCTGAACAAGGAAGACACCCTAAAACAGAGACGTCTACACTAACATTGACCAAAGATTGGATGAGTTTAACCTCAAAAAAAGTGACGTGACTGGAGCACTTCCTTGAGTAATCACTATGTCACAGTTTGTCAAACATGTCGACAAGTCCACAAGTGCTTTTTATTGTAGTAGTAGCTTCTAAATCACCTCTTGTTTGTGTATATAAGTTATATTAGTCTATATGTCGTTCATTTTGGTCGAGTATCCTCCTAAGTTTTCTCAACAGTGCAGTTAAACCAACCAAAAAGGCTTATAAGATCAGACTGATGTTAAGTTCCGAACCTGATTAACTGACTGTTAATAAAGCAAATATGACACAGAAGTGATAATAATTCTTCTACAGTCTTGATATTAAAGCAAAGCCTCTATTGAAGCTTGTCATGGAAGCGTGACATCTTGCTTTAATGTTCCTCAGTCCGTGTTGACTAAGTGTCTGTTCTGGTCCCGCTGTTGATTTTTAGTTTATTTCTTCTGACTCCTTTGCGTTGCCCAGTATTAAACAGTGTCCCAAAAAAGCACTCCAAAGGGTGATGGAAGCCAAAAGCTAATTATGAAGTTAATTTGATGATCTTTGTAAACTCAAAAGTAGACGCGCTCCAAATGAAATTGCTTTGATTTGGCTTCCGATTACCAGCAAGGATAAATGTTATAAATGGCAGCTAATTTACTCTCTCCTGTGCAACAGCTCACGACTCCAAAGTGCACATAATTGGTGGCGAACAGAACACCAGATTATTTCATTGTATATACTTAATCACCACATGGGGAAATTAGCTGCGTTTGTTTGGGAAATATTGTGAGGCAAGCTGCTGCAAGATGATTTGATGCACCATCTGCGAGTCCCGTGAACAAACGAGACAGTCCTCACCTACAAATGTCCTCCGGCTGCATCGCCATGCTGCCTTTCTCTTGTTTAAGTCACGCTTTACGGGGATAAATAAAGACCAGAATTCACGATGTGCATCGATAGCCTCTGCAAAAACCGGATACGATACATTCAGAATATCAGAAACGATAGTGATTGTGACGGGGCTCAACTTTTAGTTCACGAGAACAACCAAGATGATCCAGGTGGCAAGTCGACTTTTCTTTGTTGTCCCCGAAAAATGCAGATGCTCAGTATTTACAGTGGAAAAATATTATTTACAACGAGAGAGGGAAAATACAACCTGATCTCAGTCCTGCTTTTAAGTGTCAGGTTAAAACATCTCGTGTTTGTCTATTGCCTCTACATGCAACTTAAGGGAATAACATCAACGCTAAACCCCTCACGTGAGTGTGGTAGAATTAAACCAAAAACAATGATCAAAAAATGCAAACAAAATAAACAGTCACATCCTCTTTAAGGGCCTGTACTACGAAGGTGGATTTCGTCTTTTTGCGCTAACTTCCGGGATCTATTCGGTGTGTCCTGTACTATGACGCTGGCTAACCTTGTACCGGGATAAATCACCATGGTAACTTAGGCTAAACACCAGGGCCGGCTTTAGGTATTTCAGTGCTCTAGGCAATAGTGGACTTTGACCCCCCCCTGCCGCTCCGCCCCCCATGAATGAATAAAAATAGATACATTTTTTTTTTCAAGTCAATTCACAGTGTGCGCACATTGTTATTTATTTTAAATAACAAGACAAAACAATACAATTCTGCGACACAACAAAGCGTTGGAAAAAAATAAATAAAAATACAACCTATTTTGAAATTTAGAATAATGCACTATAATATAATGTAACGCCTTCAGGTACAGTGCAAATGTCTCAAGGAAACAACAACAAAAATGGTGCAAAATCCAAAATCAATGCAAAACAGTGCAATTCAAAAGTTAAAAATAAAATATAAAAGTTTCAGTACGAGGACATTTCTGCTTTCCTCTTTGGTTTCAATAGTCAATAACACAAATCTTAAAATAAAAAAGAAAACAATGTGCAAACAACACAATAGAATTATATTGAATAGAACGAGAATTAAAATACAATAGATTAGCAGGTTACAGATTTTTAAATATTCAATTAAGAGAAAAAATGCACAGTTATTGTAAAGGGTTTGTTTCACGTTTATTATACCTTTTTAAGTTATATAAAAAAAAAATAAAATTAAAAATTAAAAAATTGGGGGGTGCAGGAGTAGGTTTTGTTCTGGATAAGATCTCAGCGAGTACAAAAGTCCCGCCTCCTGACTAATCAGTTCTCTTGGAAAATGACCTGCTCATTGTTAGAAGATCCTGGTTGGTGCAGATCTGACAGCTGCATTTAGGAAATAATAAATATTAATGAATAAAATCAAATCTTTCATTTACCAATGACATATTTTAGGAAAGGTATAGATTTACATCTGATGGACTGATGTACAGTCAGCTGATGAAGCCGGAGTCGGGCACTCTCCTTATGCGCGGACGGATCAACTCATTTATTCATACATGCACTACAGTGACACAGGTTGTCTGTCACAGGAGCACGTACTATTCTGGCTGAAATCACCTGTCTTAATTAAACGTGTTTATATCCCACTTTGTAGGACAGGGGATCTTTGACAGAGAATGTTGGGTCAGGTGAAGCCCGCTAACGGAGAGATATCCTGGATGTACTTATCCAGCTTTGTAGTACAGGCCCATATTGACTCCAAAAATACACAAAATAACTGAAGAACACAGAAGGACAATAAAAATAGACAATAAATAAATAAATAAAAAATACACAGAATGACTACAACAACAAGACAACACAAGGTTGACCTCCAAAACACACAAAAGGACAATAGGAACACGCAAAATGACAATAAAGACATACAAAAGGACAGCAAAATCACAAAGGACAACAAAAATAAACAATGCAACAAAAATACATAAAATGTCTAAAAATCACACAAAATGACAGAAAAATACAGAAAATGATTTAAAAAACATACAAAACAAAAAGTATTAATAACTCCAAAAACAAACAAACCAAACCTTTTGTTCTTTCCTGTTTTAATGCCCAGATTGATCATTAATCTAAATGCCGTCATGATGATAACGTGGCCCTTGGATCAGACAATCACTTTTTTGTGGCCCCACTGTGTTAAAAGGAGTCCTTTTCTTGTACGGAGGAAAAGACCAAATCTCAAAAATCTCCACCAAGTAAAAACCATGTGAAGTAAACCAGGAAAACTATAGAAACTATAGCCTCGTAACACAACAGTCGTTAAAGCAAACTATTGTTGTTATTAATGATATAATAACACAATAGGCATGAGAAAAAGTAGTTCAATTTACAATAAACTTTGCAATTAAGTTAACTTTCATAACGGCATTTTCCATTCTGTTTACTTCACATTTCTTGAATAGAAAATAAAAATGGTTATCAACTACAAGCTTCATTTTATCGAAATGGTTAGTTCACATGTGAAAAACATGTGTTTATTTGTGTAATGAACTAAAATCTGCTACAATGTGTGCATAAAGCCTGACCTTCTGTGTGTAGGAACACTAATAACCACTAGGTGTCAGTCATAGCACAGGGAATGCGTTTGTTATTTGTCAGCCTTGTTTTAAGACATCATACGATTATTGAGAGAAATACTTTTTAAGATATTTTCCTTTAGCAAAAACATCATCAGATTTTTATTATATTTTAACTGGCGTCTATTATTTATGTATAATTACAAATTACATTTTTTTTAATTTTTTTTTTATCTCCACACATAGCTGAAACCTGCTTTCATTTTGTAGATGTGCAAGTCATTTTGCTTTGCCCATGGTGCAGACTTGTGTTTTTCTGTTATTATTAATAATATTAACCCTGATGATGAGTGAGAAGGTAATCTGTTCTGTTAACTGTTTTGTGAAAGGAAGCAACCACTGATATTAATTTTGACAATTACAGGGGTGGGAATTTACAAGTTTACTTCCTCCCGCTCCTTTTCGAGTTCATGTATTTTCTTAATTATGTTTCAACATGTTTAAAACTCTTTGCAGAGGTGTTTATTTACTTATTTATTTACATCAGAGACTGCTCACTTTCAATCACACCAGTCGTCTGTAGTGATTGGCACAACTTAAGACTCTGAGTACTCCTTCTTGGCTATGGATTGTTGTGGATTGGTCGTAATAAAATGGCCGACTGCTTGTTTTAGACGTTTAGGTGGGGGATGTAACACATTCAGCCACTGTAATCCATGTATTTCTGAGTGTGGGGTATGGCATCAGGGCTGAATCCACTCTCAGTAATGCTGGTCACTGTTCCCTAACACATGCTTAATCCATGAATTGATGTCACACACACACAAACGCACACACACTCGCACACACACACACGGGTGATGTACACAAATGCATTGTCACATGTAAAAAAAAGACACACACACACAGACAGCACCAACCACCCCACCCCACCCCAAACCAGGTCTACAATCTCCTTCTGAGCTCTCAGAGAAAACCCAGTTTGTTGCTTAGGAACAGTTTGTCTTGCCTCCCATCAGGGGGTCTCCTTCGGAATATCATTATGTCCCTTCATTCGGGAAAACTACACATTTTTCCTCCATGCCAATATTTGTCCTCGGCTCGCGTCCCTCCCCAGAGGACGGTGCAATGCTTTTGTCAGTTATAGACAATAAAAGTTAGCGTAACGCAGAGTTATGGAGGCGACTTTACGAGCTGACGTTTTAAGCATTGACAGTCATTTTTGAAAAAAAGCCAGACATCTAATTGTTTCATTCCTCACACACTGCAAAAGTGCTTTTACCTCACAGTGTAAAGGTCAGGAATAAGGATGTTTAGCTTTGAGTTTGCAGGTTCTCTGTCTACATCTGACACATGTGGCCCCCAAAGCAACAGTATACGTCCCTGAAAACACAAAATCTTGGCAAAAATACACAAAATGGAAGAAAAATACACAAATATAGAACATGAATACACAAATTGACAACAAAATGACATAAAATGGCATCAAACAACAACAAAAGCAAAGATACACTAAATGAAGATACAGAAATGACGACAAAAATACACCACAAAACGAGGACAAAACAACAGAAATCACAAGTCTACTCCAAAAATACACAAAATATAATCAAAAATACACACAAACTGAAAAAATACATAAAATGATTTCAAAAACTCAAAGAATACACAAAAATAACAACAAATAACTGTTCTTTCCTGTATTCATGCTCATGCTAGTCATTATTCCCAATGCTGACATGAATTTTGATAATGTGGCCCTCGGATCAGACAGTTTTAATTACTGTTGGCCAATGTGATAAGTCGCCCATCTCTGCTCCACATCGTCCATATTATCTTTTTATGAGCTAGACTAAATGCAAAAACTATGATTAAAGTGATAAAACTTTTGTTAACTAAGAAATAATGTATTGCCTACAAATACGCTCTGTCCACTAAAATTCATCCCAACTTCTGTATCTGTGGAGTAAAGCAGGAGAAAGGCCTCCAAAGGGCATTTTAAAGCAGAAATCCTCATAATGTGACACATTTTAAGCTATATTTTATGTGAAGATGGTGCAAAATACTTCCTGACCCATTTCAGGTTGTACTAACACAGGAAACTTTAGCTTCTGCTTGAAATTTATTGTAAAAATGAGATAAATTCTAACATTGTTGGACATTCTTCCCTGTTGTAATCTAACCGAGAACTCAGTGCCAAGCTGTGAGTTCGGAAAACTCAGGCGATCAATCAAAGATACTCAATGATGCTCAAAGATGAGTGTGTGTGCGCAGCCCAATGGTTACCATATGAAATGCAGAGAGCACCCAGAGGACGCAGCGAGGGGTGGATTAGCCCCCGCCGGGCCCCGGGCCTGAGGACGAATGGATGGGGGGATTGTGTTGACAAGGAGGAAAGACAAAGAGGATGCAGCTCCACATTCAGCAGGGAGGCCCAGAGCAGCGGCCAGAAACTCATCAAACCAGTGGAAACACCTCCAACCGCCCAGCAACAGCAGGACACGTGCACGCGCCAGAGGCTCCTGAGTGTGTGTGCACGTGAAAGTGTGTGTGCATGCCTGGAAAAGTCAGGGATGTTCCTGGGTGATGAATGGGAGCATTGAGGGAGGCTTCATTCAGCCATTGTTCATTAGCAGAGTATACAACTGTCCTGCCTAATTGCTCAGCCATAATGTCAGATGGTAATGAGTGATTACAAGCAGCAGTGACCTATTCTTTACACCAGTGCGGAAGAAAACTTCACCTTCTCATTCCTCACCGGGACAATGGAGGTGACAACACACTGTGTGCTGTTTGATGGTTTCGTGCACGTTTTAAGACTCTTCTTTTAACCTTTGAGTCTTTGTCTTTTAAATGCATCCCAATACAGACACACATGACGAGACCTGTTTTCTATCTCTTTTTTAGACTTTTTTCACCCTGTATAAATTTGAGCAGGGGTGTAAAACTCGTCTTTGCTCTACCTTCTGCTGTTCACACTTTTCTGCTATTTTTTAATTTTGTTGTGCTTCTAAAGAGTAACAATGACAATAAAAGGATTCTGATTCTGATTCTGACTTTAGTTCAGGGGCCAAATACTTTATCTTCATTGGGCCGTGGAATTAAGGCGGGTTCATACGTGGAAGTTGGCACTTCCACGTATGAACAAATGATAAAATATGTAAAACCGGAAATGAAAACACCTGAATTTAAAAAAAAAAAAACAAAAAAGTTTCTATGCTTTCTTGAGGAGGAATTTCAGACTTTTTGATATTGAAATGTGTCGCAAAAGCACTATGGAAAAACTTTTTCCGCAAATACACGCCACAGAATGTGACGTCCATGGTCACATGACCACTTCTCTCAGAGAAAACATGGTGCGGTACGTGTAAATAGAAGAGGAGAGCAGGACTTTTCTTAGCATTATACTTAAAAATCATAACTTCCACATTAGACAGAAAACAACAAAGGAATGCAGACTGCTATAAGGAGGTTTGGAGTTGCGAGGCTTCAATAGAAACACGTTCAAAGCGCAATTATCCTTTGTCGACATTTAGAAATATCGCTTGTACTTTGCAAAAATCTGTAATGGAAACCCAGCTAGTGACAGATATCAATCAATGCAGGATTTTCACTTTCAAGTTATTTGGTTTTGTGACCCATTTTTATGTAATTTGGGAAAAGTTTGTGCAATAACTTGAAAAAAATTGCGGCGTTTTGTAAAAATCGAATAATTTAAGATTAAATATGACTGCCATCATGTGATATAAGCATGGGGGAAAATGTGAGCCCTGTTAGTATGCGCTTTCAGTGAATTTGTGTATTAATTTGGAGATATCCACAACTGAATTAGTTGGTAATATACTCAACGATTCAAAGGACAAATAAAAATCACACCAGTTGTGCAAAAAAAATTATAACACGTGTTATCACTGATTTAATGTATAATATCTGTATATGTGCATAATTATTTACTAATGCCAAATAAAATGTGACTAAGACAACTATATTACTATTACTAAATATTTATTAACGTAATGTTTAAAAAAAAATTTGCCTCTGTATTATGAAATGAGTGCATACAAAGTAGTAAATTAAAAAAATAATTATTTTTGTGTAGTTGTGTATTGCAATAAATGTATGGTTGTCACAAAAATCCTATGGCCCATTCGGACTTGCCTCACGGCACACCAGTGTGCCACGGCACACCGTTTGGGAACCACTGCTATAAAGGGCCGGATTTGGCCCCCGGGCCTTCAGTTTGAGCTTTAATTTAATAAGAGCTTTAATTGTGTCCCAAAAATAGAACACAGCCCAAACCCGATCTCCATTTAAGCGCGAACCCATTACAGCACGACACTATTCTCATCCTTGCATGCACATGTAGAATGATCCGAGGTGAGTTTCTTTAATAACTCAGCTTTATTTACTAGCCACTCATTCTGCATGCAAGTATAAACATGACAAGCAGCTACATGTGACGCTACACGCTACGTAGCGGTTTTTGTCTGCTGTAGAACACGTGGTAACGCTGCTGTAACACACACAACTCAGAGACCTGCTCTCTATCATGTGCATACAGTATGTGACAGCACACAGCTACAGAACGAGTCAAAAACGAGACGTTTATGCATTTTTTCAACATCATTTATTCATTTTTTAGAAGTCAGCCTTCGATTCACCTCCGCAGCATCCATCAAAACACATCTCATGACGGTTTGTTGTGCTCAAGCCATGTTAAAACAATATAAATTAAGCCTGAACATGACCCAAAGACCCGGGTTGTGTTGGGGAAAACATTTAAAGCTCTATCCTGAGTGTCTTTGGTGGACAGTTTGGACCCAAATGGACATTTGACCATGTACCAGAATAGACCCTGTTGGTGCTTAAAATGTTAAGGGTGGCAATTACTGATGGACCAATAGAATAGATAGAAATATTCAAAAGAAAAACATATAAAAAGGGATTTCCAGGTGTGACACAGCCATTTTTAAGCTACAAACTTAAACTCTCACAGGTTGAAAGGAAAAAGTCAAAATGAGGAACAGAATCTGCTGTTATTCGCTCTTTTCTTCACTGTTCGTTTTCCAAAGAAAGTTGCTGCTTCAAAGGGCTTACCTCACACGTGGCAGAAAAAATACCTAAATGACATCACATTGCCTGTAAAGTACAACATCTTAGCTTTCAGAAACTATTTGATTTAAATAATGACAGAGATACGAATAATTTAAAGTGACTGGTGGAAAAACAGATATTTCCATGTAAAGATTTATGAAAATTCTTTCATGATCCTGTTTATTTTAAAAAGACTGTTTTAATTTTTCCATTGACATAGTCGTTCGGCAAACAGTGCAACGAGGCAACTAAAGGTTTATGTTTCCTATTCTGCTCTGTACTTTTGAAGCCTTTTGTTTTTGTTTTTTTTTTAAGAGAATGAGTGAAATTTGCAAAAATAGCTGTAAAATCTGCTTATGTGATACAAATAAATCTGAAACAAAGTCCAAATGTGTTTTATAAAGACTAACAAACTGCAACTTTTTTGTGAGCACATGAGGGTGTGTGTGTGAATGTGTGCGTGAGAGCCCAAGCTGATTTCCACCCCTTGCCCTCACTCTCCTGTAACTATGATAAAGTAGCCCTGGCCCGGCCATGGACGCTGCCTTGCTCCCACTGCCACAGCATCTGCCTCCTCTGCCTCTGCCATCCACACTGGATGTGGTTCAGGCTGCTTCAAAGAGTCGGCAGAATTCTCAAGAGTGGTCTTGGGCTCCAAACAAGTCCTGCGGTTGCTTTGGCTGGAGGAAAAGAAGGCAGGGTGGGATTTCTGGCCCACAGTAGATATAATGGAGGGCGTCGACAAGGAGAGGAAACCTCAGATCAAGGAGAGGCATTGGTGAGCGCATGCTGCAGACTTACGGGACAGAGGAGTGTCATCTGGAAGGACACACCTGAACACATGCAAGGGTGTAATGTCAGATATGATAAAGGGAGAGAGAACTAATCATCTAATTTGTCACTGGATGTAAAGAAAAGCATTAGCAAAGGTTCCTTAAACTCGTAATTCTAGTGAAATAGTAGAAGTAAGCTATCTACCAGTACTAGTAAAGCCATTTGCAGCAGCACTAGTGAACTAGTGATGGTAAAAGTGTTACTAGTGTAGGGAAAAACAAGCAGTAGTTAACGAGTTACAGAAACAAAAAATAAATAGATGGGAGGAGCATGCATCAAAGCTTCCTGTTGGCTCTTCAGTCCAAAATGAAACATGACAAACAATGAAACTCAGGATTTTGTTCTTATCCGATTCACTTACAATAGTTCACTAATGAACAGGTTTTCTCAGAACACGCAGCATGTTACCTAACTTTTGCATTAGTTGTTATGTGCGTTCACACCGAATGCATCTTCTGCGGCACCGGACACGTCTGCCGCACGAAACGGAGGATCAAAAAATGTCCCCATTCGCTTCATACACACGTCTGAAGCGAAGCACCGCCCACCAGCGACACATCCAACTCAGTGAGTTTCACTGCCTGCTGAAGTGAGGAGAAGTGCTCCTTTTTCTCCTCTCATAAACATAAACTCCCACTGAAAAAAAGCTGGTGTGATTCGCGGCTAATGCTATCCTAGCTCAGTGCTACAGAGAGAACTTTTACCTGCTACTACCACCTATTCACTGATTCTCCTCCACGCCAAATCCTTCCTCGTCCAGTCCCGGTTATAAAGGCTCATAAAGCTCCAGGTGGTCACACGCAGCTTCTACTCCATGGTTGAATGGGTGAACAGACCACTGTTCGTATTGACGGCCTGACGTCATCGTCAATGAAGACTCTTACTTGCTTTCTTCATGCAAAACAGTCGCATGATTTCAATATTTTCAACTCTTGTGAATGTGTGGATATGCGTAAAATTGGGAGAGCGCTCGCACAGCCAACGCACTTGACATGCGGATCGGACCGCACCGCTGCACAGGGAAGATTTTGCATCTGGGACGCATCTACCCATTGACTTTGTATGTAATCTGGACGTGCGGACATTTTGTGACGCATCCAGTGTGAACGCAGCATTAGGGTCCTACTAAGGCCTAAAGCTTTCTCCACTAGGAGGGAAATACAAAAAAATGCCTTGATTATGGGCGGGGCTTCTGAAGCAGTTAAGCCACGCCCAGTCTATACTATAAAATCTCCAATGAACAATCTATGCTATGCTAACTAGCCACTCATTACTCAATATACCTCTCTATTCACTCAATCCAACCTACTCACCACAGATTGTAGAGCCCACAGGTGCTAGTTTTTATAAAAGAGGCGGGGCTAACTATGCTTGTTTGTGATGCAAGATGGTCTCAAAATCTCACATTATCTTGTTCTCAGTCAATAGCAAAAATCAATTGTAATAGCCTGGTTTCAACCCATAGAGGGCAGTCATTCTGACATTTTACAACTAAATATGCCAAATTGAAATACTTGAGAGTTGGACCAGGAACAATCAACAGCACTACTTCATACCCGAATACATTTGTATTCAGCAGAAAAAAGTTTTTGGTTTAGTTACTCTTTAACTTAAAAAAAAAGTCAATATTTTTTGGCCTTAACTCCAATTTTTGGTGTTTTTTAGTTCTTTGTCAATTTCTGTACTTTACTTCAGTCATTTACTTCATCATGTGTTCATCATCCCATCCTTAAAGATTTGGTTAGTGGACTGTTATTAGGTGGTGAATAACTGCTGTAATGTGTAACAAAGGAATTAGTGCAGAAACAAAATAGCAGTATAAAATACATAGCAAGCACAAGTCAAACGTGGTGCATTGACAGGTTGCTTTCTGCTGGTTTCAGTCATTTAAAAACTCTAGTTGTTATCCAGATAACGTTGCATGGCGCTGGGATCCCTCTGACTTCCATTCAGTGCAAAGCAATGCAGACCTTCGTCAGGTCAGCAGTGCACGACATGGTGTCGAGGCCTTTGCTGCTCACATTGTGCTCTTGTATGGTGTGGAGTAGGATGGTGGTGTGAGGGTGGAGCAGTTCAGACGGACGGGGGGTGATGCAGGGTTGGGCGGCGCTGCCTTCATTTCTAGGTGATTCACGTTTGAAGTGTGCTTGCAAAATTGCTTTATGGAAAGTGGTGAGAAGCTCATTGGGAACATTATGCTGGGAGCAGCGGGAAGGCTGGATTTCCATTAGGGAGCTTTACTTCACCTTTATTACCTGGATTTGGAGTTTTATGGTTATCATTATTTGCAATGGAATTATCATTTACGTGTATCCACGAGTCAGCTGTTTAGTTAAGGGACGCGGGGACAAAGCATCTGTGTGTGAATACGTGCAGCTCCTGAGGTGATCAGTGCAAAGGTAGACGTGTGTGTGTGTGCGTGTGTGTGTGTTTGTGTGTTTGTCTCTGGGCCACTCGATACGTACTCATGTCAGTTCACCAGTGGCCCACAGTTATTGAGGTCTCGGAGGCTTGTGTTGCAGAGTTGAAGCAGCTGGCGTTGGTGAGGCAACGCTGAGTGATCTCCATCTGAAGCCTCACCTGGGTTTCCTTCAGAAACTCATCTTGTTTCTGAAACATAAAAAAAACAAAACCGTCGCTGAAATGGTCAGAAATAAACCTAAAGAGACAAAGGTCAGTGCTTCCCAAGAGGTTTTTACTTCGTGGAGAGGCTCCCAACTTAATCACATTTAAATGTGTTACTGTAGGTGAAAACTAAGCAGCCACTATTATCTCCTCTTTAAAAACATAAAGCAGTGATTACATTATGCAGGTTGTGTTTGAATCTAAAGGACTATGGTTTGACTCTCGGGCTGCTACAAGTTACTCTAAATTGCTTAAATAATAATATTAATAATTGCTTTTCTCAAAGTTTCTCAAATGGTGGTACGTGTACCCCTAGGGGTACGCAATGGCACCACTGGGGGTAATTGAGAGAGAGAAGGAGGAAAACAAACAAATAAAGTGTCAGTCTTGGTCCCACACCCAACGTGAGATGACAGGAAATGATCAAAACTATAAAAATAAATCTATTCAGGTTCTAGTCATGTTTTTCAACCTTGGGGTAGGGACCCCATGTGGGGTCGCCTGGAGTTTAAATGGGGTCGACTGAAATTTCAGAAAAATTAAAATAGATTATAGAACTTTTTTAAATTATTATAATATTTTTTTTAATTTGAACAACACACAGTCTTAAACAACTGCATTTCTATACTAAATATAAATGTAGTTCAACTAAAATGCAGCCAAAAAAAAAAAAAAAAATGTCTTTGAGGTCACCAGAATTATTGTTATCAAAAAGTTGGAGTACTTGGATTAGAACTAAGAGAAATAAGGTACTCAAGCCAATAAAGTTTGAGAACCACTGGTATAGAGCAGCGTTTCTCAAATGGGGGTACGTGAAAGTAGAAAATAAACGAATGAAAAAATAAAAAAATATGGGGTTTATCATTTTTATTTTTATGTCAAAATGATAATCATAATAATGATGACAAATTAGTCATAGATATTGATTAGAAAATTTACTAAAATGATAAAAACTCCACTTATTTACAAAATGAGATCCTTCATTGCATCATTATGCTCTATAGTTGTTTTTTTTTTTAATTTTTAAAATAATATTCCGATTAAAATGTTGGAGTTGGACAAAGGGGAAAAAAGGGAAACGGGGTACTTGAGCCAAACAAGTTTGAGAAACACTGGTTTAGAGCAATTTTTTTTTTTTGTGAACATTTTACAAGGTACTATCAGTTTGGTTGTGTATGTGAATGTGGCACAGTTTTAAGTATAAATATACATAATCGGTCAAGACAAAAAAAAATGTAAATATTCAATAAAGTATTTGGTACATTTTCAGTTCTGATCATTATATGATGTACATAGGATGGTTTAAATCCTCACAATAAGTAATAAACAAACAATTACAGCAGTTTATAGAAGTGCCACGTCTCCTCCTTCATTATTCAAGATATAACAAATTTTAAAAATGATGTTGCAAAAAAAAACACACACAAATAAACTCTTAATAATGCTTTAGTGGTCATATTCTGGCTAATCTTTGGCATTTGAAAATATAAGTTGTTTAAAGCTTGTTTTCTGAATAAACTTATTTTCTTTTCTTCATAAAAGCAACTCTGGCATTAAATATCAAACATTAAATATTCAAACTGACATTTAAAGTTTGATTGTTCTCAGTTTTGATGAAGAGATTCATGCAGAGAAAAACAAGACATAACAATAATATGATAGGATGTCACTACTTCCTGATTAGGGTTACAACTTCCTGTGAGATAAACATATATGTCTGAACACATTTACATAAAATACTAATAAAAAAAAAAAAAACGAACACATAAGGTTGGTATTATTGGACAGACAGTCATGTGCAATAACATAACAACTTCGGCTCTATCAAAATAAGAGCCCTTAATATAGAATTCAACAAAAATCTTCAACTCCTGTTTATTATACACTATTAGGAAGTAGTTTAAAACAAAATGTAACGCTATTTCTGCTTCCACAGAGGATGTTGTGCCTATATTCTTATCTACTGTAGCACCTCCAGGAATAAGGTGGAGAGTAACACAATTCCTGCGTCTATAATTTTAGTTTAATTTGTCTGTTGGCCATTTGATGGACTAGCAACCTGTTCAGCATTATTAGCTTTAATCATGATAAGCGTATATTTAAAAAAAAAAAAAAAAAAAAACCTAGGCCTGATCAAAGTATGTTCAAAACACCATTTTTCTCTGCAGTTTTGCTTTTTGTGCTTTCACAAAAATAATTTTTTTAATTCTAATCTGAAAAAGGCAGCAATTTGGACTACAAAAATACAAAAAAAAAGGCAATATTTAAGATGATGCCTAACTCTGTTTCTTCTCCTCCCTCCTTCAGTGGTGGTGGTCTGCAGCAGAGCAGTTAATAAAGAGATTGATTATGGGCCTGTCAGGAAGTGACAGTTGGACAGGGCTGCGCTGCGTGAATGACAGAGGGCATGCTCACCACGCAGCAGCCCTCCTCACACACACACACACACACACACACGCACACACACACACACACACACGCACACACACACACACACATGCACGCCTTTGCCAACACTCAGGGTAGGTGAGCTGGTGGAAGAGGAGGATGTGAGGGGCGCTGGATGGGTGAGAGGCAGGCATGTGGAGAACAGAAACACAGCCTTCTGCTCGTGGTGTAGAGGTGTGTGCGTGTGTAATGTGTGTGTATGTGTGTGTGTGAAGAAAGTGGGGGGGTCAGGAGTTCACAGCTCCTGCCTTCTGGTGGCAGTGAACGGCGGAAACCAACGATGTCGCTGCCTGGAGCCAAAGGGGTCAAAGGAGGCTGGGATCACACTCTCACCCTGGCAGACACACAGCATGCTGGTGAGAATCCACCTCACACACACACACACACACACACACATTTACACACACACACACAGGCACAAAACGCCACACAGCGTACCTGCACAGTCAGGTGACTAATACTGACCATCAAGACTCTGACGTAGACATAGATTACATCTTACACTACATTCACACTGCAGGTCTTAATGCACAATTCGAGTAAAAAAAAAAAAATCATTCATATCACATGTTAAATGCGTCTTCAATCAGTTTGGAGGATGAACGGAATGCGATCCTGAAGTGGCCCGCATGCGCAGAAGACGTCCTAAGGTGACCCAAGACCCCGCAGGCACGTACGGTGTTTTACGGAAGTAAATATGGAGGCGTCCATTGTAGGACTCTGTGTCCCGCTGAGAAATGTTCTTCCCAACACTTTATAACTTATAACTTTATAAAGTCTTGATGTCCCGCCCTAAACAGCTCCACTTCCTCCCCCAGCCTCTGCCAATCTACCAGAAGCCACGCCTCTACTTTTCTGCACACGCATCGTGGGACATCACAAGGTCGCATCGGGTCCCATTGATATAGGTCTATGGGTCAGGTAAGAGTCAAAATCATATTTACCTGTTTGCTGTTGTGACACGCGGCCTTGTGTCCGTGCACAGTTCCACATTCACTTTGATTGACAGTCTCAAAAACAGGAAGTTGAAGCCTATTGGCTGGGCGCACAGTCGGCGATAGTTTTCATTTGTATAGGGGTCTATAGGACGAAGGAGGAACTTATATACATTAATGTATATAAATGACCACCAGCAGTAGACCATAGTAAAAGACTAGTTAGGTATTTTTTCACATTTCAAAAGAATCATACATAAACATAGATTTCTCAGAAACTCCGGAAATGAGCTTTAAGGAGACTGAAAAAGAAGAGCTTTTTTTTTTTTGATTGGCTGATATCGGACCGATATCCGATATCAATATCGAATCGGGACACCCTATTTCTTAAGTGAAAAAAAAAAAAATGAATTCAAAGTTTTAGTTTTAGACAGAGTTAAATGGAATCATTTTACGCAGCATACCTGATGATCTCTACCTCCGCACATTGTAAGATATTGGCTTTGAATCGATGCATCAGAACTGATTTTGCTGCAGATGTGACGCAAACAATAAAGCAGGTCAGCATTATGCTTTGTAAATCCATACATCCCTGCTAAAACCTCACAAACATCTGAGTATTATGTGAAAAGAAGACAGGACTGATACAAATAGTAAAAAGGTCATTTTCAATAAGGCTCATCGATTAATCGCAATATCATAAAACACGATTTTGTAATCGCAAAAGCTGCAATTTTTTTTTTTTTTTTTTTTTTTTTTTTTTTTTTAGGATTTTTTTGGCTCTAGTGGCCTTTATATGACAGTTGCTTGACAGGAAAGGGGTCAGAGAGAGCAGGGAATGACACGCAGGAAAGGGTCCCAGGCCGGGAATCGAACCTGGACCCGCTGCAGGTGAGGAACTATAGCCTCTGTACATGGGGCGGGCGCTCAACCCACTGAGCTAAACACCGCCCCAAAAGCTGCAATTTTTTATCTGTTTTTTTTTTTTTTAGTAATAATTTATTTTTTGTTTGATGGGAGTTTGATTTACTTAAAAAACATCCAATTGGGTTTTTTTTTTTTTTTTTTTTTAAATCTATATATATCTGTTTATGTTATTTATTTATAACAAGAGGAAAGTTAACTTTTGTTAGGTTATTTATTTCAGGCTCAGTAATTGTAATTGAGAACCTAATTGAAATTGACATTCTGAGATTAAAAAAATAATAGTAATTCAATTGTAATCGGAAAAACATGCTGGTAACTGTAATCGTAAATTGAACATGAGTAATTGAAAAGGTAATTGTAGCTGAAAAATGTAATTGACCCCAACCCTGGTCTTGACCCAGCAGTTGCGAATCGCTGGATTAAGTAATCTAAAGTCATGATATCTATTCTTTACTTGTGACTGTAAGTGGCCATAATTTAGTTCTTGGTTTTTCTTCATTGCAAAGTTTTTCAGTATCTAATCTCATATGAATTGATTTTATCTTATTCGTTTAGGAAGCACCACACACTGGATTAATAAACTGACCACAAACATGGATGCCTAATGTGATTCCCATTCAGTGAGGAGGATTTAGAGCTATAGGTAGTGATGAGGATGAAGAGGAGGAGGAGGATGAGGAGGAGGAGGAGGAGGCGGGATGTGAGTGAGACACAGATGGACAAGTGCTCCTACGCCTGAGTCCTCCTCTGGCTCCATGCCACGGACACAGACTCTCTTTGTTTGCTCGGCTACTAAAGCTAATAGAGATAAAGGCAGGTTCCTGCTGGCCCCGAATTAGGAAGTCATTAAGGAGTATAAACACACATGGGACACACACACACATTTATACACACACATGCACATTCGGCGTGCAATCCACACACAGATTTTGCTCAGCAATGCAGGAAAAGCAAAGGCTCTGAAATGTGCAGGAAGCAGGACGATGCAGCGCGTCTGAAACAAAGAAACAATCGTTTTAATAATATGTGTGTGAACTCAAAGCTTCTCTAACCTCTGTGTAGTCAAGTGTAGTATGGATGAATCGCAGATCCATCGTGCAGCTCTGCAAAAAAGGCCTAATGATGAAACACTCTTTATGTTGAGGCAGGGAGATGTTTAAAGCATGCGGGACAGCTGTCCTCTAGATCAAAGCCACAACAATTTCATCTTTTATCCTCCTGAAAATGAGCCTTTATTCAGTTATGTCCTCTGTAGTCTACAGTAGATTTTCCTATACATCTTTTAACTATGAGTTACACTTCATATTCTTCATGGGATTTATAAAGGTGTTTTCAGTTACATGTAATGTGTTACGATGGGCTGTTGAATGTTTTTATTTTATTTTATTTTATGTTTTTACGTAGTTTGCACGTGCTGTCGAAGGTCAACGCTACAAGAAGTGCAATCTTTTAAAAACAGCAGTGCATTGTTGTTGTACATTTTAAATGCTGTGACAAAATGGACAATGCAGTGAAACGTCCATGCCAGGAGGGAAGAAAAAGGTAAATTGAATATTAAGATTTTTATTTTTTATTTTTTCCTAACTCAATACAAGCTTTAATCCATAAACATATTAAGTGTTGTAAACTTTTGACTTCTCAAAAGCAATAGGATCTTGTTTCATGATCTAATAATTCAAAATAAAATCAAAATACTCTAAAAAATTCAAAATTATGAGTTGTTGAGAGGCCGGAATTAGTTTAGAAAAAAAGTAAAATCAAAGGACAATATTTTTCCAGTTTTCAGGAGGAAATTTTTGGTACTAAAAGGCAAAAAAAATGTCATTATTATCAAATTAGTAAAAAAAAATATTACTGATTCAAATTTTTTTTCATTCATCTTATTTATTTATTGATCTATCTTTCACTTTTTCAAATGTAAATCTAGTTTAAAATAAAATGCAGAGGATCATTTCTGAGCTGGCGCATCTTGTCACATGGCTTCTCGTAATAAAATATAACAAAAAAAGTAATAAAAAAAATGTCTCTGGGGTCGCCAGAAATGTGTGATGTGAAAATGGGGTCAGGACCCCAAAAAAAAAAAGATTGGGATCCTTTGCATTATGGAATTCTTGGCAAACATAATTGTTGCTTTGAAAACTCAATTATGTGAAATAAAAAGAGAGAAAAGAAACGTACATGGTGATGTTGTAAATAAATAACTTTAAAAAAATTTTTTTTTTTAATTTAAGCAAAGATTTGAGAGGCAATGGCAGCTAAAACTAGCATCTTTTGGCTAAATCTGGCTCATTTACAGCATGTCTGTTTATTAATGTGCATTGGTACGTATAAATAATGAATAAATTCAAAGATTTAACTTACATTTTAACATTTATTTGACCTTAAACTGTGTTTTATGCTCACTCGTCGGAAAGGAAACAATAAAAATTGAGTATAGTTGAATATCCCGATCCTCTCGCTACGTGTTTCCCTCTCCTCATCCAGTTAAGATGGCAGCCGATTGGCTGACGCTAAACCCAAATATGGAGCATCGAAGAAGTTCTGAGGAGAGGAAGTAAGAGGTCAGAGGGGTCAGAGTGAGTGAGCGTAAACCAAACCTGAGCCTAAAAAGCACAGTGTTCACATCCTCCACCAGAGGAATGGAGCATATGGAAGCCCCGGCAGAGAGTTTTCTATCTGTGAAGAATCATTACGGCCTCTCACGACGAGCAGCATGTGTGAAAACTCCTCGTTTGTTCCCTCGTGGAGCTAAACAAAGGCGCATGTGCTCGATTTTCAGGACGCCACGCCGTGCGTCCCTGTTTCAAAGGCACAACTTAAAAGACGACAGCTATTTACAATATTTATACCTTTAGGATGCTGATAACTGTGCACAACGTGTGGCTGTGTTTTAGCACATGCATTGCATATGTGTGTGTGCGCGTGTGAATCTTGTGTGTGTTGATAAAAAAAAAAGGCTACTTTGAAATTCTCTGATAATTGGCGCCTTAAAAAGGAGCTCATTTTTAACTATGTCACCACGACTGCTCGATGACAATTAATCTGTTTGCGGCTGCTTCCTTGGCATCTGTGACAATTACTTTATATGCTAATGTATGCAAATGACGTCTCACATGCCAGTTTCAAGTATTACGCGAGTGGCGTATTGTGTCTTTTTTTAAAAGTCATATTGTTAAGGCGGATCGACAACGCAAAAGGCTTTAAATTTGGAGGTGAGTTATGAGTTTCACACAATGCACTGAAAAGAAAAACAAGCCTTAAACATAAAGGCGAGCATCACCTTTCTGTTCCCAGTAACTCATCAATACAACACAGGTGTTTTAAGACATTTATCTGCTTTTACTTTAGCTGTGATATGTTTTTAATAGATTAATTAATTCATGTTTACATCAAGTTCATGGAAGACATTAACTTTATCAAGAATAAATCACATTTACCAGAGGTTAAAGATTTATCGACAAGCGTAAAGTATCAAACAATCAAAATGTGCATTTGTAACATTAAAGGCTGCAGATGTTGCTTGAGTTTATTTTATTGTATTTTAAATATATAAATAAACACAAAATAGAATGTATTATCATATAAAATTAAATTATTATTTTAAAAAGTATTTAAATAATTATTTTTTTAAATTTATTATTCATTGGACATAAATTTACAGAGAAAATTATATTGAAATCTTTATTTAATCTAAATTATTTCACAATTAAATACATTGCCAATCCTGCCCTGTATATATGAGTGTGTATAATTAGTATATTTTAAAAACAAACACTAAAAAAAAAAAAAACCATTACAACTTTATTCATTAAACTCCCTAAATTTGCATTAATGCATCACAGAAAACTGTGAGAATACATCCACATTTTTTTAATATTGTTGTCTGAACAAAAATGTAAATGTGAAGATCCAAACATTTGTCAGCACAAGTGTGACGTTATATATTCAAAGGACGAAATGTCAGAATGTGCTGCATTCATGCACGTAAATATCATCCACATGCAATCAGGAGAGATGCAATCTGTGTCTAAGTGTGACATAACAGTCAGACAGAGCTGCACTCCCTCTCTCTCTTTATGATAATTCTTTTTAAAACCCTAATGTCTGATATAAGCGCGGCTGCCAATAATAAATGCATGTGCATCGACGAGGAACCCTGCATGTGTGTGTGTGTGTGTGTGTGTGTGTGTGTATGCTGTCGTCATAGAATTAATACAATAATGGTGATTGGCTGCTGCAGTGTATTGGCTTTTACTGTGTGAGAGTAATTCCACTCCTTATTATCAGAAATTCAAACCAACACTACCACTTCACACTGACTGGATCTGATCTAAAATATTATCACCTGATCACTTTAGAAAAAAAGATGACCACACACACACACACACACACACACACACACACACACACACACACACACACACACACACTAGTGATAGACCGATACATCGGCCGGCCAATATTATTGGCCGATTTTTGCGTTTTTAACGTGTTGTTCTTGTTCTACATCACCTGTTTTTAATATTTGTTAAATATTTTTTTAAATGTTGTGGTTCTACCTAAATTTGTTAATTTCAATAAATGTTCCTTATTTAAAAAAAAAATTGAGACTCGTACCATTTGTTATCATCATTGTGTAATTTTTATGATGTAAATTGAGGGAGAAAAAATAGCATCGCCTCCAAATATCGGCTCAAGAAAATCGGCAGTCCGTATCGGTCGCCGGCTAAGGCTGATGGGAAAAAAAATCAGTATCGGCATCGGCAATAAAAAAAAAAAATCCTTATCGGTCTATCTCTAACACACACACACACACACACACACACACACACACACACACACACACACACACACACACACACACACACACACACACACACACACACACACACATTATTTATTAAGTTAAGGGACAGAAATATTATTATTATTTATTCTTCTTACTGCTTCTGTCCAATCATGAAAATGTTTCATTTGGACTGTGATATTATTTAATGTAATAATCTATGTTGTTTGGCATTTTCATGAAAGGAACAAATAAACAAACAAATAAAACTGTATATTTTTATACAGCAAGACCCTGAATTCAAAAAATGCATTAGAGCACAGAGACTTAATTTCACTGTAAAGGGATGCATTAAAGATAATATTACTACTTCTATTTATGTAAAATATTACACCATATATCATTTAAAAAAATAAAATAAATAAATTAAAGATATCTGTGGAAGATACACAATCATGACAGAGATTTATCAAGTTCAAACTCATGAAAGAAAGGATTTTTGTCCCTGTTTTTACGACACATTTTTTCATTAACATTTATATTTCTGTTTAGTGCGTAAAAGTAACATTTTAGTGAATTAACACACTGCAGACGTGCAGAGATTTGTGCTTTTGAAGTTGGGAGTGGATTTTTAAGTCTTCCTGTGACAGTAACTCACAATAAACCTGTCAAAGTGAGATGACACACTCTCACAGTGCTCGAGCAGCAGAGGATCTACATTTTAAAGATGACAGCTTGGAGTCGATCAGCTTTTCACTCTCCTTCTGTACATTAGTGAGGTTTTTTTTTTTTTTTTTTGTTTTATATTGGAGTGCTACGATGCTGCTAAATGCTAATGAACACGCTTTGAGAATAACTCACACACATTCTTCCGTTTCTTTCTATAAATGCCACTAATTACCAACATTTCCTGCTTCACACAGACTTTTAAGGATGTTCACTATCTTTCTTCGCCTTGTCCACCTGAAGATGTCACTGTTGTATGAAGAATAGCTGCTCTGTGTGTGTGTGTGTGTGTGTGTGTGTGTGTGTGTGTGAGGCAGAGAGAGGGAAGGGTGGGATTTCATGTTCCTCTGTAGGGATACAGCAGGTAAGGATGGAAACAAAGCTGCACTAAGTTGTTGTGTTTGTGATGTTTGACTGTGTGTGTGTGTGTGTGTGTGTGTGTGTCATTCATGTCAGTTAAAAACCACTTTAAAATGTGTATGGATTCAATCAATGAGTGAATTTGCAAACGATTCATTTGAACTTTAAACCCACTGTCTCTCCAACCTTTGTCTTTTATTTTGATCGTTTGAATCTCAGACACTTCAGAATTTTTCCAATACCTATGATCGAAAATGTCGTACAATCAATTCAGTTCTGATACTTTTGACTATTGTACTAATTTTGTGACACTCTTGTACCGCTCTACCGGCTGGAAATACTTTTACATCGCTGAGTGATCATCAGGAGTTACGAGAAAATATTGAATATATTGAAAATTAAGAGAGCAGATTTGTCAGAAATTCAAACATTTAATACAATTTAATATAAAATCAAAATTAACAATCACTTATTTGGATTTTGTTGAAAAAAAACCTTATGGAACAAACTGTAGTTTACTTTTTAATTAATTTTTTTTTTAAAATCTAATAATAATACATGACTGTCTTCTATAATAATACTACAACTAATAACAACAATGTTTTAACTATCTTACTCACTACATGAAAAAACTGTCAATGGATGGATAAAGTATAAACATTGGTTTATTTAAAGATGATTTATTAGATGTATTCTCACTATATATCATGCTAAAGACCATGTTTTAGTCATAATTAAGTTTAGAGTATAGATTCACCTGAGGTATTTCTGAAAACAGTGACTTCATGGCAGTTTAAAAAGGTGTTAAATTAGGGAATGCAAGTTTGCTTGTAATCATCCGTCAATAAATATTGGTATAATGTATTAGAAAAATATATTTCCGGTGTATAAACACTTTTATCTGTCCATTTTATATCGTATTATTAACAATTTCAGAATAAAATACCACGTATTAGAACTTAAACTAAATACTTTCTCTGTTGGGAGGTTTAAAGATGTTCTCCCTGTGCTGATAGGAGTGAATGGGAGTGTGAGAGGTTGTCTATCTGTGTGTGTGTGTGTGTTGCCCTAACATGCAATGGACTGGTGCCGTGTCCTGGGTGTACTCTAGCACCCAAAGGATGCTGAAGATAGGCACCAGCAGACCCCCGTGACCCTGAAAAGGAGCAAGCGGGTTGAAACATGGATGGATGGAGTTTAAAGACAGTAGACTGTGTGAGCAGATGTCGGCTCCTCCTTAGAGACACTCACTTCTGACTGTAAAGCTCCTCCTTCCACAGAAGCACAGGCTGGTTGAATGAAGCACAAAACAATGCTTTAGACCAGTGGTTCTTAACCTTCTTGGAGCTATTGAACCCTGAAATCTTCATCAAACCTGAAACCTTCCTAATTGGAAAAATAAACTATGATTTCTTCAAAACATACTGTATGTGGACACACACGTGAAAGCCTTGGCCGATTTTGTCTCTTTGCTTGAAATTCATTACAAATGAATGCTTAAATTTGACATTGTTTAATAATTTATCTTTTAATAAAGTAGTTTATGATGGAAATGTATTTTGCGTGTGTGTTTCTTGACCCCTTACTGAACCCTGAGAGGGACTCAATGAACCCCTAGGGTCTGATCGAACCCAGGTTAAGAACCACAGGTTAAGAACCACAGGTTAAGAACCACAGGTTTAGATAAACTATGAAAGCATACCCAGCCTATGCAGCAGGTTAGTTATTCACTCAGATATAGTTTAGCTTTGGTTTAACCATCTTCTCAAATGTCAAGAGCTGGGCCAGGATCAATTAACAACAAAATAAATGTGTTTTCATAAAACAAAAGAGGGTTTGAGGTTTAGTTCGTCATACATTTTTTTTTTTTTTGACCAAACACAAAATGGGACAACCCAATCACCTTGGGTTGAACTACAGTATCCTTCTCCCAGATAACTACTTTTGATGAAAATATCTGCCGATGTATGGGTTGTATTGTAGCACAGCCTCGGGGATCATGGAATCACGTCAATGAATTCATGTATTCTTCCTCGCACGCCAACATGATTTCCTCAGTTTATTCACGCTGCAAGAAAATTACCTTTATTTTGTTCTGCTTGGAACGAATCTCTAACTGATGTATTTCAATGGGAAGTTATTCACCCTAACTTGTAATCATACCAAATAACTTACAATTTAAATACATGAGTTTGAAATTTGCTCCCCACAGCACACACAAAAAAAAATGAGGAAATTGTGTTGGCACAAAAAAAAAAAAAAAAAAATTTACAACTTCCTGTCTCCATTGACAGTGTTCCTCGTCCCTCCCATTGGCTTCGAACACACAGGTCAAAGTAAAGGCCCATAGATCAAATTTGTCACTGAGTTAAAAAAAAAAAAAACAAAGAACATTTTTTATTTTAGGTTAAACTTTGTAGCATTCAGTTACAGATGTAACGGAGCAGTCTGAAGACTAGCTTACGTCAAGTAATGTTAGCTGGGACACAACATTGTTAAAAATGCACGAGTTCCAGTGACATCATTCTGGTTTGGCACAGAAATAGATCTACCTCCGTCCTCACAGGTGACACAACACTGGTCCTGATTTTACGATTCATTCATGTAAATATATATATATATATTTATACAGTAGTCCGTTGCTATATCGCGGTTCACCTTTCGCGGCCTCTGTGTTTCGTGGATTTTTTTTACAGTGCAATTTTGTATGCATTTTTTTTTACAGCGTATGACCGCGCATTGTGTTCTGCGTCCTAATTGGCTAATGCTGCGTTCACCCACCAGAGACACATCCAACTGTGTGAGTTTCACTGCCTGCTGAAGCGAGGAGCTGCGCTTCTTTTTCTCCTCTCATAAACATAAACCACCAGTGAAAAAAGCCGATGTGATTAGCGGCTAATGCTAACCTAGCTCAGTGCTACAGAGAGAACTTTTACCTGCTACTACCACCTCCTCGCTGATTCTCCTCCACGCCAAATCCTTCCTAGTCCGGTCTTGGTTATAAAGGCCGTGTCATACAGCTCCAGGTGGTCACACACAGCTTCTACTCCATGGTTGAATGGGTGAACAGACCGGTGTCCGTGTTGACGGCCTGACGTCATCGTCAACAAAGACTCTGAATGCGTTCGACATCAATGTCTGATCGCTAGCAGTGTGACTCTGAAGTGTTGTATGTTTGAGAACAGGTTTATGTTTTAAAATCTACGAAGGTTTGAACTTTGAGAGTGTTTAAAGAAGAGAGAAATGTTCATTCCTGTCTGAAAAAAGTGTATAAAGTGTGTGGTGAGGGGTTTTACAGCCTTAAAACATGTATAATAATTGTAAAAAATAAAGCTGACTACTTCGTGGATTTCGCCTATTGCGGGTTATTTTTAGAACGTAACCCCTGCGATAAACGAGGGACTACTGTATATATATATATATATATATATATATATATATATATATATATATATATATAGATATATATATATATATATATATAAACTAGTTACGACTTCCTAAAACATAGATAAAAGAGTTGTTGCATTGATCAAACAAAATTGAACAAAACCTGTCAGTTTTTCCATATCTATGTTGACTCCAACAACCAATGGATGCACCCACTGCTCCGCCCTCCCTCTCCCCCTCTGCCTGCTCTCTCCATCCTGTATTTATCTGGCTGTGTGACTTTCTAATCCCTCTCTTTAGCGGCGGTGTGTGAAAGCTAACACTTCGCCACGTGATTACATGGAGGGCCCAGGGCTGCTGATTATCTGAAGAGACCACCGCAGAGACCCCCGGCCATGCTTTCCTCAGCCAGCACCGTTTCCACTCTTTAACTGATCTTCACACTTTTACAAGTTCCCCAACATGCTGGAAAACAGATAAAAAGTCAACACAGGTAAACTCGCACTTCCAACTGCAAGTGATTGCACTTTAATTTCAATTATCTGTTCTAGTTTTTAAGTTAGGTTTGTTTACTCCCGTGATGGACCGGAGATCTATGGAGGGTGTACACCTTGAGTTACACCTTGAGCGAGCTGGAATTGGCAGGATAAGTTGATGGATGGGTGCCATAACATCTCTTTGAAAATGCTCAAACTTTGTACACACTGTCTTTTCTTTGACTATCAAGAAATGAAACATCTTGTAAAGTTGGAGTCAATAGAAGTGTGTACATAAGTCAATTTGCAGATGTTATTCATTCATTCATTCATTCATACTCCAACTTTTCTGTTCCTCATCCCAGTTCAATATGAGAGAAGTTTGTATTCTCTCCTCAAGCTTTAAGCGTTATTTAACAGCTGTTTACAGATGCCAAACATATTAGGTTGGCCCTGTAATACTCATAATATACATGTTTCCCCAAGGTTTACAGCTTTGTGGACAACTGTTAAAACAAGACGACATCGGTATGTTAAAACTAAACCTGACAGTGGCCACGGTTACACGACGTTTTTTTTAAAAATTACGAATGAATTAATCAGAGTGAAATTATTTGGAATTCAAGTTTCTGCTTCGTGTATACATGTAAATAGTAATTCCAAATTGAGACTTATTAACCTCAATTATTAAAAAAATAGTCTCAGCTCGAGTCCGGGCAGCCATCTTGGATTATGTCGTCACCAGCGTGTCATCGTGTCAAGTCAAGCATGGACAGAAAAAAAGGAATTTACTTCAAGCGGAGTTAAGTGTTTACAAGATCGATTAATTATTTAATTTGGAATTAAAATCAGAATAAACCAGGCAGCCACCTAGTTCAGATTTAGGGTAGATTCGGAATTACATGTGCATTCGGCATGAAGTGTTTACAAGGTCAGTTTAAATAGGATTGAACTTTTATTCTGAATTAAAGGGGAATTAAAGCTCCCGTGTAAACGTGGCCAATGTGGAACTGAACCCACCTCATGTTCCCAAATACTTAATGAACAAACCAATGCTTTGGTAAGTTGTGCTGATGAATCACACATCAAAATGGTCTTTACCCCACAGTTACTCCTTAAAACAGACTGCGAGCTTTTAAGTACGTCAATTGATTTTCCATTCTTGTGTTGATGGCTTGAAAAACAAATTAGAAAAACTTTTTTTTTTTTTCCAAAAATTCAAATTTTGGTCATGAATTTTTTCAGTCAAATTTATTAACCTCAATTATTAAATAAATAGTCTCAGCTCGAGTCCAGGCAGCCCACCATTGTAAATCGAACCAGTTAAACAATGACTGCAGCAATACCTAAAGTTCACACTTTGCCAAAACCTCCTGTCATTGTGACGGCTGGTAGGACCTAACTACAGAAGTGTGTGTGTGTGTGTGTGCGTGTGTGTGAGGACTGTGTTTATCTGACCTCTCCAGCAACACAGAGGGAGGCTGACATCTGCTATAATAAAGCTGCCCACTCCTCATCTATCCACACCCCAAGCTGTGGAGTGTAAACTTGTGCAAAGAGAAGGTGGTGGAAGTAACAGCTGGCTGCAGCCATGGCATAGCGGGCAAGGCATGACCATGGCTGTATTAGTAATGTCCAGGAAACCAGCTGATCCTCTCCCTGGGTCCCTGTCACACTGATGTCTTCATCGCTAAGCCGAGGAGACAGGCCAGACCTGCCAGCCACTGGAGGTGACAACAAATCCAATTATGTCCCCTCCATGGTGCCCATTGCCAGACTTTGGTGGTGGAGGGAGAGGGAAGCTGGGGTGAGGGTGACAATGGGACGATGGAGCACATGTGAGGCAGAGATGTAGGACATGTCAAAGACTAAAACCAAGCAGATGCAAAGCTACAAAACACCATTTTTGTTTCAAATAAAATAACTCACAATAATCTGTGAGTGCACCATCCACCAAGTCACATTCCTTGTATTGTTTTTATTTATACTTGGCCAATAAAACTTTTCTGATTTATGATTCTGATTAATATCTGTCAGTAGGTGTATTTGCACTGATGCAACTTTCCCCGTAATTCAAAACATTTGTACAGGTGTCTACTTGGATTAAGCATACAACCTCTACCTTATTCAATAAAATTTTGACTGGTGAGCAGAGATTATATTCACAAATATATCCTCTAAATCTGTACGATGGAGGCTTCAACCATCAATGGGATCCACTGGGGACAGATATTGAGGTCCAGGTAATCCTAGCCATATTTAGTGCTAAAGAACACGTTTCTCATAATGCCATCGCGAGGAATGCCGACAATGCAGACCCTGAATGGGACAGGTGGGAAATATAATTTAGGGGAGAAAAATAACAAAAAACAAAATGGTCAGGGATCTGTCAGACAGAGGTGAAGGCTGTATAGAACTCGGACATGTGAAGCAAATGTGGTTTTGCGAAGTTGCTTCACACTTAGTATGTCTCTACTGGAAATGCCAACTTAAACCTTCAATTTTATCTTGTGTGTATGGTGTAAACATTGTTCCATAGCTGGTGTGGCTAAATGGTCCAGTCAAAAAAAAAAGGGTCAGGAAATCTTTTCCAATCTGGTACTTAACTTTTTAAAACAACGCTCACTTTCTCAGGGAGGTTATTACCTTTAGGAAACAAACAAAAAAAAAAAGTTTACATTGCAAAGTTCTCAACATTAGCTCCATTCTAAATGCAATGCCACAACTGTTAGAAAGAAAGGGTTTATAAGGAAAATATGTGCTCTATGTGTCACTTGCTTGTGTGGGTTTTTACTTTGGTTTAATTCAATTCAATTCAGCTTTATTTATATAGTGCAAATTAACACAATATTCATCTCAAAGCACTTATCAAAATATAAAATTTTAAATTTGTTTTCCATCTGAACATAATTTATCGGAATTATTGTGCATCGTCATTGTTGGTCTTAACTTGAATTAGCAACTTTGATAGCATCTTTTAAGTCCTTTTATATGTAACTGTTTTTTTTTTTAAAATCCCGGTGAAATTTACAACAACAAAAGTTTTTTTTTGCAGCACAGGAATCCATCCCAATCCTCTGTGACTTAAACACTCAAACTTTTCAGGCAATAGTACACCAACCTGAACCTGTCAGCAACAACATGGAAAAGTCATACAGCCTCGAGCAGATTGTTATAATGTAATCAGGGCCTCAGGTTTCCTCTGCAAAAGAGACACAATGGGGGGTAATGTGGGTGATGTGTTTTCCCCTGCAGTGCTAGTTCAGTTCGATAAACCTTGGGCTATCACAAATTGATGAGATGGATATCTGAGAAATCCATTCCTGATTAAGTATTGTGAAAGTCAAAGCTGAGACACTGTCGAATTACGCTGTTGTCCTTCCATTAAGTGAGGATTGCAAAGCCAGGACACAGAAAGCAAGCTTGACCGTGGACTTGAACGTGCCCACGTCTAATTCCATCTATTTACGTGTTTTTATTCCCATGTGAAGCAGAAGGACTGGGGCAGGTGGTCAAAGCACATACCCAGTGAGACGATGAGGGCCCGTGGCCTGCTTTTAACCATTAACCCAATTAAATTTCTATAAACAAATTGGTTCCTGCAGATCAGCAGAGACAGGACATGTAAAGTGTGGATCAATTTCATGTCAGTATTGATCACTGGTGCCCTCTGTATAGATTAAGGTCAAGGAGAGCTGGAAAGAGAAGTAAAGCCGCAGGAGGTAAACAGTTAAAGCAGAGCTCCACAGCTGGGATGTTTTTCCTCACTCTGCCTCATTTTTTCCTGGAGAAGTCTGCGCTGTGTTGAGAGAGTTTCACCTTATCACCCACAGGGCTTCAGTGTCTGAAACTCTCCCTCCAGTTGTTGACTTTGGTGCCCAACCGGAAAGGATCATTCTCCATTTCCCTTCCTGACATCCACCCATACAGGGGTGGAATGATCGATTCATGAGTGCAGAAAAAATGAGGAGAAACCGGAAGGGCGATTGTGTGAACTGGAGTGGCTCGTACTCTTGATGCTGGTTGAAGCCTTGCCAGATATTTCATATTCATCGTTAAATATTCAGCTCGCATGGTGGACGGGGCAATTTCTGCAGTCAGCATTCCATTCAAAAGTGAAGGGGATGTGGCTTGTGGATGAAGGGAGAGGGAGAGATAGACATGCACAGGGCTTCATGGTAGTCAGATGAGAGGCTCCCGGCTGCTGATGGGTGACCGTTTGTGCGTGGCGCTTCAGGACATGCCTGTGGAAAGGCGATGCAATCCAATACTCCCACTTATGCAGGGCTGATATACATATGCCCTCTCTTATGCAGAAGAGGCCCATATCACTTGCCGAAACTCCAATGTTTTGGTCATTATGCCAAGTTGTCTGTGTGAGCGTCTTGTATGTCTGAATAGGGAATGTGGATTTGTCAGGCTATGACCACGGAGAAAAGCTTTGTCTACATAAAATGACCTCAAAGCTCTGAGCAAAACTGGTTTTCCACACTAACTGGAGTGTGTCGGCAAAGTGAATAAAGAATGAAAAGTCAATATTATTCTATACACTTTTAAGTATACCTAGAATGTCTGGCCACAGTGCACACTTTGGCTGCTTTCACACAGGATAGTCTGGGACTCAGTCACAAGATGACGTTTTTAACACCTTGATTTGGGTCTTTTAAAGTGCTTTTAAATTCCTCCAAATCCCTTGAAAATCTGATGCAGTTGCATAAGCCGCCAGTATGGAGCACTGCTTCTCAAGAAGAAAGTAGAAAAAAGAAAACAAACAATAGAGAAGAAGAAGCAAGTTTTTCAGACCCAATGTCCACAAAAGCCTGGAAACATCTTCTCCGTCCACACACCTTTTTACGTTATTGTTGTTGATAGTATTGACATTAAGCTGAGAAGCTAAATCCTATTTGTCAGCATAGCATTCTCACCTAATGACCAAATATTAGCTTCCATTCACCTCAACTTACTTGGAGGGTAAAAACCTCCATCTTTTTAAAAGAAAAGTTATTCCTTAAACAGCTTTGTCTCGACCCTAACAAAAATAAAAGATCAGAGCGTCTTGGTTACCTTCCGGCCTCAGTCCAGATCAGTTCAAAAACAGTGACACCCTCCCTCCCTGACTGCACACTGAAGTGATTACACCACACCACAACCCCCAAACAAACATACAAGCATTCACACACACAGAGACGCACACACACGCTCAGAGGGGCTAATTAAAGCTTTAATATGCAAATGAGAGCTGCAGTAAATTACACAGCTGGCAAATATGCCTGTTTTTGCCTGAAAATACATCAGGAGTGCAGCGAGAAGTGTGTTTCTGCAGTTGTTTTTGTGTTTGCAGTGAGACAGGGGATTGCCCCCTCCCGCCCCACGTCCCCCTTCTACAAACGCAGCCCTTATACATTTGCAGGAGAAACTCGTCTAGCTTTGTTTCTGTTACAGATATCAGGAGGTAGCAAAGACCAGCTACAACATTTTGAACAATACAGGTGAGAAAAAAATGTGTATGTAAAGATTTGAGATCAATGCAAAATAGGAACAGTCGATGGGTGAAAAAAGCATGAGATATAAAGGGAACAGGTTTTTTTTCGTTTTGTGTGGTTCTTTATGGTAGTTGGGTACAAATGGAAAATATCTCTGTTAGGAAGCAAAAGCTCCCTCACAACTAAAATGTGGAATATTTGTTAAATGTAAATTTCAAACATGTATTTAATTTGTTTTGCAAGTGAGAAATTGTGTTTAATATATTTTGTAAAATTCTTGTTTTATTACAATTATGAAGGGTTCAGAAATGAGAGGCATTGATTGAGGAGGCGGAGCCTCGGGCCTATAAAAGCAGGAAGTGAAGGTGAGGAAGAGGAGCACAAGCCAAGATGGCTCCTGCAGCACACATGGACAGGGAAATGTCTGAGCAGGTCTGAATTGAACCCTTGATGGAGTATTTGTTTTGATGATTCTCTCCTTGTTTTTCCTGTTGTTTAACGAAGGACTGAAAGCAGAAAATAAATGGACTTGTTTTTTTGAAACCTGAATTGCTCCCAGTGACTTTGTCCTAAGTTTGCCATGACACAACCTTTTGCCTTGTAACAATCTCATCAACAACTTTTGACCCAAGCGTCCCCATCATTTTGTGAGGCACTGAAGATTTGCCCAGCCATGGCAAAAAACCAGGGCCGGCCTTCTCGCCAGGGAAACCAGGCGGCTGCCTGCACGCCACCCCCCAAAAAATTATTATCTATATATTATAGTGTATTAATTTAATTCTTAAAATAGCTTGTATTTTTTTCAATGGTTTGTTGTGTCACAGAATTGCAATGTTTTGTCTTGATATTTACAATAAATAATAATGTGTGCACACTGTGTATAGACTTAAAAAAACAACAACTATTTGTTGTCCACTCTTGCCTAGGGCACCGAATGACCTAAAGCCGGCCTGCAAAAGACTCAACCTTGTTCTGTTGTAGCCTTGGGGAAATTGTTTAAATTGTGACTGATTACCCAAAAGAGACTCAAGTTGAGCAAAAAGTAAATTAGGAGTCATTTTATCTTAGTGTAACATATACTGTATATACACTACCATAATCCCTACTGATAACCCCAAAACTATCAAGGAAAAGGCAGAGTCATGATGAGGTAATAAAAGCAAAGCTCTCTGGTTTGTTTATAGGTGACCACCTGAAGTCAAAATAGCTGCAGCATGGTAGAGGTCCCATCATGCTGTTCGGTTGCTTTAACTTTTAGTTTTTATAAGATTAAAAAATATTGAAGAAATGTGATGATGTGACGATTTTATGGAGGAAAGGTCAGTGCAGAGATAAAAGATGACTTGTAAGACAACCTCTTGTGATCCAGGCAGACAGTGAGTTAATGAATGACCATTACACTCAACTAACTTCCCCTTTCCCCATTGCAATCTGTCAGCTTGTCAGGTGAAAGACGAGTCGAGCTGTTTCCCTTTTCTAAGACTCCTTATGATCCATAATCCAATGTTTTTGGCTGTTGTTTGGTCAACGTTTCCAGCGTATGGACCAATTGGAAGTTACTTACTCCTGGTCATTCACCTGTCAAATAGTTGTTCAAAAAAAAGTGTTTCTTTTTTGCATTTTGAGGCATGTTGTTGCTGTTATTCCTCAAAGAAAGTGGAGCATAAACTCTGGTCCCTCCAGCAGCTCCAAGCCATCCCTCCGCTGCCCTCTGAGCCGTTGCTGGGAGGTTTGTTCTGCCTGGTTGCTGATGTCTGCCTACCTACCCTTATTCCCCAGAGCGGCAGTGTCATCATGATGCGAGCTGAAACCCGAGTGCTGACTACATGCATGGTCAGGCCGTCCTGTCACCTAGCCACACTACTGGGACTGACCGTGACAGGAGGGGTGCCCAAACACATCCCCAGGAACCTCTGTGTCTCATGCTGCTCCTAAAAAAGGAGGCCTTGCTTCAAGGCTGTGCATTTGTAACAGCGATCTCTCCACAGACCCAAACAAACGTGTCTTTGCTCAGGTGTCACATCACAAACTTAACCAGGAAAGGTAAAGGAAAAGTGCCGACGAGACATGGCCAATACTTCACAAATGCAGTTAGAGAAGGGCTTGGTTTAAAAATATTCATTGTCATTTTGTTTGTCCATTCTCTCTACAGCTGGTAGAGCCATAGGGAGAATTAAGATGCTTCTGCCCTACACATTTTACCGCAATTTTCCAATACGTTTCTACAAGCATCCTGTCTGCAACTTTACTCAAACAGCAGTTCTACTCTCAGAACTGTAAATTGAAACAAAAAAAATTCACATTTTCCATTGAGTAGAGTTTGCTTGCCTGATGTGCTCTAGACTTTGTTTGAGTACATAGCCCCAAGTAAAGCTGACTTTTGTAAACAAATCAGTTTGCCAGTGTGAACGTGCCTGCAAAAAAAAACCAAAAAAAACCCCAATATATATATATATATATATACGTATCTATATACGTATATATATATATATATATATTTGTTGTTTATAGTTCTTTTAAAGTTTTTTCCTTTCTTAGAAACCAAAAACAAATATGCGTGAATGTACTTGGCAAATTAAAACTGATTCTGAAAGAAGGGAAATGAAAGATTGTTTAGATATCCTAAAACCCTCTCGGACAAAGAAAAACAAGATTTAGTTGGTTTCATGTCAATATGTTTGGATCAGTGACTTCATTCTTGTAATCAAAGGCTTTTAAAATACTGATCAGTTTCACGTTGAAGGTACGCTGCAGTCGACCATGAAACAGGAGCAGCTTGTTCTCAAAATGAAAATTTTTTTTTTTTTTTTTTACCAATTTCTGAAGTTTAGGTTTAAAATTGAGACAAAGAGCATATGGTGAGTTTAGAAAGGGACTGGATGCTTCAGCATAACCCATAAAGCTAACTTCTTAATACTCTTCTTCGTGCCTTTTGTTATGTGTATTGACAGCACCTTTATGAGACAACATTATCATGAAATTCTTGGCTTTCTTTAACAACTCAACAGATATCACTGACCAAATCCAGTGCCAAATGTTTGAACTTCAAACAGGTAAACAGGGTTGTGAGGCGACTTCGTCCAACTGCGATTACCAGAATGCAGATCGGGGGGAATCTGCTTAATTAGCTGGGTTAACACAGTCCCCTGACGAGGGCGTGGAAACTGTTCCGACTTGCAGTGGCTACACAGAGAACTTGCCCCTCGGAAAAGACGTCTTTCCACTTGGGCCAGGGTGCATGAATATTTTAAATGGGTAAATAATGAATAATTAACAGCAAACAGGCCACTGATCAAATGGAGAAATGTGGCAACAGACATGAAACATCAGACTCGGGTAAACAAAGACGAGAGGACCCAGATTTCATCTCCTCTCTTCACCTTCTTTCCTCTCCTTTTAAATATGCGCATCGTCAACAGCTCCCCCACATCTCAGAGCCACACACAAAGGGAACATATATGAACACACAAACACACAAAGTGGGGCTCTAACGCCCCCCCCACCCTCGCTCACTTTCATACCCACACTTATTTTCCTACAGAAGAATGAAATTTTCACGTATTCCTTGGCGACCCGGGGAATATGACTGAGCGAGAACACTTGATCTGGCCACCCGCTGTTTTCTGATGGAAAGATTTGCTTTTTAATACAATCGTCACTCCTCCCACCTGGATATGCCACGCCAAGACAAATCCCAGCTGTGCGGCTCTAAAACCTGACAGAGCTTAAAAATTCCCTTATTACAATTCCCTTAAAATGCCCGGCCACACTAACTCCCAACAATGGTAGGAATGCTAATCACATCTCTCAGCAGCTTAGAGAAGCATGAAGACAGAGACGGCAATATGCAGGCTTCTGGTGTGGAAGTGAGGAAGACGAAGATGAAGAAATCTCAGTTTTAATGACACACACGGAAGCGTCATGGCTCTTCAAAGCTGCTTCTCAAAATATCTGGCACATTTCGCTGCCTGACTTTAGCCAGAGGAGACATTTCATAAAAATCAGGCTTAATCGTGTAAACAACATGCGGACAGAAAAAAAAATTTGTGCAAACAAAAATAAAACAACTTTGGAGGCTATGCACGGATTGCCTTCAGAGTTCATTTTAAAGTAAGCTTTTGCTTCCTTAGAGATTTTAATTAATGCTTTAATATGCAAATAAGTTAGCAGAGATAAAATCATGACAAACAGATGGCAAGTGTGGGTAATTATTTTGTGAATCCAGCAGGGGCATGTATTAAAGTTATGGCATCATTTTCCTCAGGCCTCTGTAGCATCGGAAGGTGGAGAGAGACAAAAGTATCACTGCTGCTACAGCAATGACAAATGTGTGACCGCAGACCAAAAGCATGTCTGAAAATGTTCATAACAGGCAATCCTTGAGTCAAACACAACATCAAGGCTTCCAATTATATTGACAAGAGCAGTCATGGTGCACCAATCAGCCATAGTAATATGACGACGGAAAGAGGAATGGAATAACATTCAGGCTCCTGTTAGTAGGTGGGATATTTAAGCCAATGGGTTAATACGTCACCCTCAAAGGCAATGTGTCACAAGCCAGAAAATGGATACATTTATTTGATGGCTAAGTTGTTTTTTTTGTGAGAAATTTAAAAAGCTCACACCCAAAAAATTATGAATTGCACATTGTACATTGCACAAATTGGCTTTCAGTAGATGCAAGCAAAACAGAGAGACCATGACAGTAACACTGCTGTAAAATGCTCATCAGACACAAACATTATCATTTGCACTCATTAAACCTTGTACGCCCTTGTTTAGCTAACCTCTGAACTGTTGAACAGACTGGGAAGAATTGCTGAGAGAAAAAGTGTTTCGCTTTCAGCTATAGGTCAATTAAACATCGACCTTAAAGGACCCCAACCGTCCTCCACCTTTTTTTATAGACGTCAAATCATTTAACATCAAATTGTAGATAAAGGCTGGTTGAGTCTTCTCTGAAGTATACATGCACTAAGATGCTGTTAAAAGGGCAAGTCAACAGAGGTACTGTATGTTGTTTCAAGCCAAGAACAGTGTTTAAGTGTCTAATGTGAACGTCTTTTTGCCAGCTATCACTGTTCTATCAAGACCGTTGCTCCTACCTGCTCTTGTGGTGCTATGTGGTCCAACTCTAGACAGGTAAGGGAGCAGTTGATTCTCAGGGCCAGACTCAGAGCCATCAGTCCTCCGATCTTCACCTGGTTCTCGCGTAGGTCTAGTTTCTGGATCTGACGACTTTCTGCCAGGAACTCGGCTAATGCCACTGTGCCTGAATCAGAGATAGGAAGTAACTTACCAACTGAGGTTAAAGTTTGAACAGGACAGTTTACCTCAAAGATTTAATTTTGGTTTAATTTGATGGCCGTTTGGCTTTTTATGGATTGCTGCAGTTTGACCAACCATATCTAGGATATGCAAATATATGTATGTATGTATGCATGTATATAAAGTTGATTATTTGGAAACCAAAAAAAAAAAAAAAAGATTGTACCTTCACAGGTGATGTTAGTTTGGGTGAGGCCAAGCTGCAGCACTGAGCAGTTCACCATCAGAGGCTCCCTAAGGATCTGCATCCCTTCATTCCCCAGGAGGTTCCCACCCAAATCCAGTATCTGCAGTATCTTTAGTACTGGCTGCAACACAAGTGGTAAATTACAACCATCAGGTAAGGTGATTGATCCAATGATTGATTGCCAGTGCAACAAGTGTGTATCTTATTTTTACCAAAATGACTAGAAAGTAGTTAAACTCACTGCTGTCGTATCTTTGCTTTAGTAGCTTTTATTTTATTAAGTCAATCTGTGTGCCCTGGAAGGGTTACTACTTATTTTATATAACATTTTAACTTTCATTCTGAGCTGCTTTGTCTAGTTAGACTTCATCTCAACTTGTTCCATAGATAGTTTTACCCATGTCATCATTCATTAATATCACATAATTGCTGAATATTCTGCTGTGCTAACAACAAGTACTGGTTGGGAAATACTATGTGCATGTCCTATGCAAAAAAAAAAAAAAAAAGTTTCTTCTCAGCATTGTACTGTAACTATACACATCATTGCTTAAATATGAAAGTGGCTGGTCGTTATTAGAATAGAAAAAAATAACTTCCATCCCTTGTGTGTGTGTGTGTGTGTGTGAAGACTAAGTAGTTAAAATTTTCATTGTTAATATGCAAGGATCCTCATTCCCTATCAAATTTCTTCCTCTCATGTTTAACGCTCTGAACTTCTGTTTCCTCTCTCCAGAGCCGCATTAGCATGGACGCTTGATTAGCTGCTGCATGAAGCCGGGGGTGTCTGGGTCACCAGAGGCTTACAATTGTCCAACAGCTTGAAGAGGAACATGCCACCCACTCCTTGGTTGCCCCCTCGCCTCGCCACCCTTGTTAAACTCCTCTGGTCACTGCTGTGAAGAGAGAAGGAGCACGGGGGCGGTAAAGGAAGCCGGTAGAGCGCCTGACAGACGTGGGGAGCATCTTCTTTGCAGTTAATTTGCACTGCGGTGACAACAAACACACTTGAGAGGGCCCACCCCGCTTCGGCAAGTCGCGACACACCGAGGCACGGCTGTGCAGCCAAGAAGCTTCTCTGGTGAAGAGAGGTAGGAAGGATTGTCCCGAATGGATATGCACGAGGGATAATAGCAGGCAATTAGAGAGGCAACTGCGTGGTTGAGAGTGTGTGAGAGTCAAGCATGGTTGAAACCTGTCAAACGTAAACCGCGGGAGGGTTTAGAGTGAGAAGTTTGAGGGGGTGAGGGGTACGAAACCACCAAAAACACAGTATGCTTTCACACATGACATGATGGCTCCAAAAGAAAAAAACATAACAAAGAAAACACATGCAAAACAAGCCCAGCAACTTAAATTCACCTCAATTTGGATCACAGTTAAACAAAATATCCTCTGAATAAGACACGAGGACAGAAAGGAAAGAACAGACACAAGCAGAAAGGTTAATAACAGCTTTCCTCCTCGTCATATTCGACACAACCCGTTACGGCTCTAATTATGGTCATTATGGCCTGCAAGGACATCTATTTATCCCTCTGACTGGCAGGCTGCATGATCGGTCCTCCTTAACACACATCTATTATTTAATCAAACTGTTTCTTCTTTCGTTTGGACTCGGGGAAGAAGTGTGTGGATGTGTGTGAGAGTATGAGGCAGGCTGTTAATTTCTAGCCTTTTGACTTGTACAGTCGCCAATCACATGACAGGAAGGTGCAGTTTATGTTGACAATCAAGCGGAAGGACTGCATGCTATTAGGAGTGTGCTGAGGCACGAGAGGGGGATTTTTAAGGAGGTTTTCAAGGAATGCAATTCATTGTTGTGAGTTCAGTTCACATTAGGTTTAAAGTGCCTTCAAAAGAACTGGAGGCTTTTAGCTCAGAGAACTACCATAGCCAAAGGCAGGATCCTCCCTCCAACAAAATACCCTCTACAGTGTAGAACAAGAGGGTTATAATGAGTTTGGAGTAAGCTGCGGGCTAGTCTTGGACGTCTGGGAGGTTCTCAGAGTAGAGCTACTGCTGCAGCGTACAAAGGAGCAAGTTGCAGTTGGTTTGAACATCGAGTAAAGAGTTTCAGTCAGGTTCCGATACCCAAGATACACTGTTGAGATTATATCAATGAGCGATTGGAACACCCTTGAAAGTGCTGGTGCAAGACTAGCTCCCCCAAGACCGAAACCCAGATGTACAAACAGCAATGACAGAGAACAAAGAGTTATGTCACTTTATTGTGGAAGATAGTAAAATTGGACAACTGAATGCAGCTCATCGAGGATGAGATGCCTCTACCTTAAGGGCTTTAGCTGTTTCTGGGTCAAAAGTAGAGCGATGTTGACAATTTTAAGGATTCCCTTTTGAGTGAGCTGATCTGGGATGAGGATCCGTGATTCCTGTCTCACACCTGAGAAGGAAACTGGTGCCACATTGCATTGATTGTACCAGAGATCCTCTGATTGGTCTGACAAGTCTCACGATAAACTAAATAAATAAAAGCTCAAATTACCAGAGCTTTGGCCAGATGGTCCATCCCCTTTGCTGTGATCTGGTTGTTTCTCAGCAGTAAAACCTTCAGGACTGACGTCTGACACCTCAGACCATCACACAGCTCCTCTAAACCTGAGGATGGAAAAAAATCATTCAATTATCAAACTTCTGTGAGTTACAACACCCCGACAGATGTTCAGTGGGAGTGTTATTGTCTTGCTATGTATACAGCACGTTGATCTTTCTGCATATCCCGATCATTTTAAAGCTGGACGATGCATGTGTAAAGGGCTGTTGCACTTTCATAAACACAATAGCTCTTTTGTTGTTTTTTTCTCATACACAGCTGCCAAACAGTCACTGGGGTCATTGCCTAATTAACAACATCTTCTGTTCTACTACATCCTCTTTCTACTCTCACAATACATCTTTTCAGTACTACCTACCACATGTATCCATTTTCCAAAAAACACGAGTAAACGGGGCCAAAGTAGGCACGTGTATAATTTTAGAAATTATGAAAATATACCAAGAAAGTTTTTACCAGGGTCGGCTAAAGCATTGTTGCTGAGTTCCAAGGTCTGCAAAGTTTGGTTGTATCGCAGCAGGTCTCCCAGCTGCAAGGCATCCTGGTAGCTATTCAACGAGTTGTTGGCCAGCTGAAGCTCTTTTAAGGCCCGGTTCGTCTTCAGTGCACCAACTTCAACAAACAAAAGTTTTCTGTCACCTTTTGTGAACATTTTAAACTTTTGGCAATAGACAACAGCATAAGAGTGTTAAATATGTATTTGTTATAGTTTAGACAAAAACATTGCTTTTGTAGAGTTTAGATGCTGCACATAACAAAGTATGAGAAAAGAATATACCACCACTTTACTAAAGAGAAAAAAAACACATCAAAGATTACCTCATGAATTAAAATCATGGGGTTAAAACCCCATTTAAAGATATTTTTGTGTTTCAGGGTTTAGATTCTTCCTGCAGTTGTTTTTGTAAATGAACAATGACCTACAGTATGGTGTTATGATCAATATGGACACCCACACCTGAAGTAAAAAAATAAATCATGTGCATCTATTTGAGTGTTAACAAAAGCACCCAGAGAGCGCAAACTTCAGCCAAGAGCTAAATATTGTAGTTACTGAATCTGGATTAGTGATCTTGATCATAGTACCACCATTAAAGGCTTGTGAGAAATTTCTATCACCATTGATAACAGTATAGAAGGTCCAAAAGTTTATTTTTTTATTGCGATAAAATGCGCAATCTGGATCCAATACGGATGAAACTCGGTGGGGTAATTGAAGAACCAACCAAACATAATTGAGTCAGAGTTTACAATTTAAAAACATTAAATTTCTATAATGATGAGAGATAGGAATTTTTAGATTTTTGAAACTGATCTAGAATCAGCTATATTGATGTGGATCACCTCCCAAATTTAATGGAATCTTTCATGGCATGAGGTCTATCTTAGATTCAAGTATTGTGCTCACAAATGTCTCCTAAGTCTAAGACTTTCTATTTTTACAAGTTGTTCAATTTTAGAACAAATAGTTATTTAAAAAGTAAGCATGGTTTTAAATTTAAAAAGGGTCTCATCTATGCTAACTATAGGGAAAGTAAATATGTTAAGAGTTGTGTTTAAACACGATAAAGCCACTTTTAATCAAATGCAAATTCTATGAAAACCTATTTATAATATTGGAATTAGAATAGAAATATAACCATTTATTAAATACATATATTCCTTCCCTGGAGGATTTAGAACATATGTTGCTTTATTTTGTTGACATACAATGGTCTTTCAGCATGTGCGATGTGTGTTTTTTGGTGTGGAAAAACTGTACTTTGTGTACACATGTGCCCATGTCGCCTGGGCCCCAGTGGCCGTTCCATCCAGATCGATGCTGCAGATTTGATCAAGCCTGTTGGGCTGCATGTGGAATGCCAACACTGTCATCAGGCACAGTGGGAACCAAATGGCAAAATCGGTGGGATTGATCCGGTCTGCTCCGCCGCAAGCGCCCCATCCCACAATCATGAGCCTCTCTGATCGAAGGCAATGATCCTCAGCGTAGACCCCCTGCTGACAGGGAAGGGGTGGGGGCTGCCGGCGGACTCTGAACAGGCAGGGACGATGGATTGGGGTATAGGGTGAGCAAGGGAGGAGGGGGAGGTATTGTTGTGGAAGTTTGAAAAAGATCTAGGATTCAGCGGAAAACATTGGGAATTAAGTTTGAGCAGCACGTTGCGTTTATGTTGGTGATTCTCTGCTCTAAGATGATAAAGATACAAACCTGGTGTCCATTTTTTTAAATAACAACTAAAAAGGTAAAGCTTTGCATGAAGTTTAGAAATTCTGGATACTTATTTTGGTTAGTATGCTACTGACCAAGCAGTTGACACTAATAACAGTACTACGGTTAAATGAAAATACAATTTATGATGCTACAAAGGTCAAATTTGTATATATGTGTGTGTGTGTTGGCTGCCAGGGTCTATGAAAATGTGTGCAGTGGTGTGTAAAGTGACAGGTAAGAGATTAGTAGTGTAATCCAGATCCAGGCCTGCTGAGTCGGTCACAGGTCAAAATCTGGTCCTGCTGGCCCCAGAAAATACACACACTCACCTACATTTTATGTGTGTGTGTGTGTGTGTGTGTGTGTGTGTGTCATACCCAGTGTGTACAGGGGCCTGCCACTGAGTTGGGCATTGTTGAGGTGGAGAACAGAGAGTCGACTGGTCAGCAGAGCCTTGGACAGAGCTTGAGCTGGATAGTCCAACAAGGCCATGTTACACAGATCCAACCTGGTGAGACCCACACTCTGAAACACACACACATGCATGCACAGTGAACGAGAGGAGACGAAAACAACACAGTGTATCATTTGTGTAAAGTGTCCTCGTGAGACAACACTAAAGTAGACTAGTCGACTATGGTGTTATCTCGCGAGTCTGTCTACGTGACGTTGACTAGTCGCATTATCTGACTTTTGCCCAAGATGGCGGTGCAACACAGCAAACGAGGGTCCTAGTACCCCTGCACGGCAATGCAGCACAACATCAAGCGTTTCTCCTCAAACTGCAGCTGGTAGGCAGATACTACGGCTAATATACATGCAAACGTTAGCTGTAATGGTAATATGTCTGTGTATTAAGCAGCGCAGGACGGAGGCTCCGTGAGCGGGGGAAGGCACTCGGCTGCCACTCGGTTCGGTTTTGGCTCTTGGTGACGTCATCGACTATTCAACGTCGACTCGATTAGTATGCACATAGAGTCGACCTTTAAAATTTTAGTCGTTGTTCAACCCCTAATCCACACTGATATCAGTGGCTTCCACCATGACCCTTTAACGCTGCAGCTTTAATTGTTAAACTAACATCAGAAATAGCTAATTTGATCCTTTTCGACAGTTTCCGTGAAGGAGACCAAAGAGCTTAATCCTTCAAACCAGTTTTGCAGATTCCAGCCATCTGGGGTAGAGTGCAGGTTTAAGTTCCTTTCAGTTCTGAACTGATTCATCATCTATTCGTCACTGCTTGGTGATGCCTCCTCCTTTTGTACTCTCATGTCCTTTGCTGTTCCAGGGATCCATCCTGGGTGTCCTCTTCTTCATAATCTATAAGTTAAACCTCAGGAAACTGATGCTGTTCCTATATTTGATCTATATCCTATTATTCTTTGCTATGCTGCGCTAGACTTAGTATTTCATAGTCAAAACTGTAATTAAAGATATCTAAAACACTGTTTGTCAAGTCCATTTCTGAGATAGGAGATAGAGTTAATAGAAATAACTAGAACTCTAATTCATACTAGGCAAAATAACTTTTTAGATATCTTCAATTTCTATTTTGAACTGCAGATTTAGTTAGTTAATCAATGGTAAAATTGATTTATAATACATCCACCTCTACAAAACATGCAGTGGTTGTAAAGTGGGTGCTGAGGCATCCATTTGCCAAATATTCTGGACTTAAGGTGACCAGGTGTGACAATGGATTTTTTTTAAAGTTTGATTGAAGTTCTGTAAATTTCAAAAAGGATGATTTAAAATCTTTAGATGACATATCGGATTTAGTTCTGGATCACCCCGTGAGCAGTATTTGCATTGCGGATCTTTACTCGACACATATTGCCTGTGACCTCACAAGGTAATATTGACCATAATCCATTTTTCAGATTCATATCCACAGGAAGAAAATCCACAAATGTAGCTCTTATCATCAAATGTACTGTACATTTGCAAACTTGTAAAGAATTTTTCATTTGCGTATAAATATTTACGTGTGTACACACAAAGTTTTCAATAGTGACCTCACACCATCCATGAAGGGGGAAAAGTTGTGCAAGTTCTAAGAAATGTTTGCCACACCAAAACTTCATCTGAAAACTATACGATCTGATAGTCATCGAATCATCATATGAGTAGCTTCTGCAACGTGTGTGTTTGTGGATGTATTCATGTTTGCATTCACTGAGGGAAAACTTGTTTGCTCCATCCTATGTTCCCGATTTATGGAACTCCCTTTCCCAGGATGTACATTACTCCCTCAGTGAAAGCTTACATGAAAGGATTACTATTTCACCACGTCAGCCCACCTGCTTTATCAAATGAGCAAGGGCTCTCCAACCCAATGTTCCCATGCTGCTGTTGTCAGAAATGTCAAGATGTGCCGTAGATTCATAGTACAAAATCATATCCAGCAAGGATGATGCTCCCTGGAACACAAAAATAGGGATGAGGGAGAAATGAAAAAAGCCAGGCCTTAAATTTGACAGAAATGTTATGAAGTTTCTTATGGAGAAAAAAAAAAAAAAACCTTTAATCTGATACAGACCGAGGCCTGAATAATATGAAACGGTGTTGGACGGGGGGGAAAAAAAAAGTTTTGCTCATAAAACTCACATTTTCCTCCAGTTGGGCCGCGTGCAGACTGATGAAATCAAAGTGTAGCGATTTCAGGACAACTTCTAGAGCTTCACAGGAGCGGTGGTCTAATCGCTCACCTTGATGGAGGCAAGCAATCAAAGGGAAGATAATGGGGAAGCTGTTTGCTAACAGGCAAAATTGCTCTTGCTCGAACAGAGCTCCTCTTTTTCGAAAATGAACATTTGGGCATGAAAATCACAACAAAACAACTTCCTTTATAGACACCGTGCTTGTGTTTGTTGTAATACAGTTGTGAGACTCAATCAAGAAAAGAAAAATAACAGCAGCTCCATATTTTCATGATTGGACTTTTTTTTTTTTTTAAAGATGTGACAGCTCGAGTGTCCATTGATTACTGACTGGCTACCGACTGCCGCAATCAATAAACCTACCTGATGGAAGCAGATCAGCACATAAACCAAAAAAATACAGTTTGATTATGAAAATCACAGGGAATGTAAGACGAACAAAAGAAGCATTTGAAGTTTGTTTTTTTAACTACAAACTCAAAAGGTTTGACTGAGAATTACTACTAGTTCTATATACATTAATGCTCACACTAGCGTAAAGTGGATTGCTATACATTTGACACAAATTATAGAATACAATCACACTTCCATAGTACTGGTTTAATACTATTTATTCATAATGATAGAGAATCACACTCAACAGCTTTCTTTGCAGTCACAGACATCAGTGTTTGCGACATAGATCTATATGACAACGTGTAAGATCCAAGCAGCATTACCAAAGATCCTCTTTCAAGTCCTTACTTCTATTATAGATGTGGATTGTGGATAGTTCTACAACACCATCAGACCACTCAAGAAACTCTGCTTGTTCTTGTTGGGTATAAAGTTTATTACATTTCAATGCATCGTCTATTTTGGTTTTTGCCGTGTTTGGTAGCAAAATTACAGAATGGGAGTACCGATATTTATCACACAATTTAAGTCTTATGGCTATCCATCCATCCATCCATCCATCGTCCATCCACAACACAAGGAATGCACGTCTAATTAGAGATTTTGGGTTCATAGCAATACTGGGGGTTTTAAAAATCTGAGCACGGCACACTTAAAGGTATGTAAAGTTGGGATGATATATTGTGCAAGATATCGCGATAATAAAACATCACAAGACGTATCGTCAAGGGTATGAGTGGTATCGCGAAGGTGGGTGTCGGATGAAAAAATCCACACAATCTACTACACATCAGATTATTATGGTTTATTTTGTTGTTATTATTCCCTATTGAGTCAAAAAAGTCATACGCAGACCAAACTCCTAAATTTCAGTGGACATGGTTTTGACAGATAACGTTTTTTTTCCTCACTTTTTCCTGGTAGTCTAGTGCATGCTTATCATGTATCAGGGGCGTGACAATTGATATCTGTTGGGCAACTCATGATATTAACCCCTTTCTATATCAGATACAGCCAAATTCTGAAATACGTCAGCTAAAACAACACACAATCTTAAACAACTGTATTTCTATACATTCACTTTGTGAAATATAAATCTAGTTCAACTAAAAATAAAAAAAAAAACGTGATCAAAAACTAATTCTAGAAAAAAAAGATTGGGAACCACTGCATTAAATACATATATTAGACTCTTTAAAAAGGTTTTTTTTTTTTTTAACCAGCCTAATTTAGACATCTTTGCTCCAATGACCTTAAGGAATAAACAAATGCATTTTCAGAGACAAGTAGCATAAGAATAGCACCACATGATAGTGGCTTATTAAACATATATAGATGTAGTGCGTGCTTGCATCCAGCAGGTGATCTTCAGGTAGTTAAATCTGACTGTTCACACTGTTGAATTCTGACCTGCAGTTTGATTCCTGCTTCTTCTTCTTCTTCTTCTTCTTTTTTTTTTTTTAACCACTGTGTCAAAACACATTTAGGCAATTACTGTTTTGTAATCTGATTACTACTGCTCACATCAGAAGCCACACGCCGTATCAGACTGTGACTGATCAGACAAATTCATGAGACTTTTGGGGCTCGGAGAGTCTCCGCCCCCACCCTCTGCTGCTGCTCTCTCTCTCCTGGGTTAATTCTTATCTCCACCGCCAAGAAGGGGGAACGATAATTACTATCCTAATTATTTCCAACGTGATTTTTTCCCCCCTTCTGTTTTAACAATAATCACTAAACGGAGCGATGGCAGAGGGAGTGCGATGTGGAAGGTAGAGCCATCTGAAATCGCATTTTTTCTAATCCGCCCTGCGTCGGGAAGATAATAAGGCAGTGACACTCACAGTCAGATGTCGTCAGTGCGTGACGATGATGATGCCCATCATGAAATTACACATAACTTTACACAGTCCTCCCTTACCTACTGTTTGGCTTTGGACTTTAAAAGGAGTATGGTTTTCAGGGGTGAACATTCACCAACTTTCATCTTAATAGAAAGTTCATTCGAATGCAGGGTTGCCAGAAAGCTCCGGTATAGCAAATCCCTTTTGGGATTCAGTTGTAATTGTGCATGGTGATTAATAACATTTAAATGAACAATATTCCCTGATAGCATTTCATACAATTATGGCACACGAGGGCGCTCACATTTTATTCAGCGTAATGTGGAACAGAAACAATGTCATGTAGGGATGTCCCAATACAAATTTTTCATTTCCGATATGATGCCAATATTGTAGCCTTGCGTATCGGCCGATACCGATATTGATCCGATACAATATCAGCATGAATCATACATACTTTTACTACTTTTTTTTTTTTCAATTATAATGACTTATTTTGTAGTGTGGAATGTTAGAAAAGGCTTGATCAAGTGATGTTACTCAAACAGAGAACAATAGTCAGGAACAGTAGGTATGAAAATAGATTTTTTAATTATTATCAATCAATTGGTTACATTAATTTTAATGTTCAACATAATATCTACAGTATTCTACAATTGAATAAAATAAATTAAAAAAAAACGAATTACCAAAAAAATAAAAATAAAAATAAAAATAAATATCTGAATTTTGGATCTGATATCCAATATTAGTTTTCAGGCTGATATCGGACCGATAACAATATCGGATCAGGACACCCCTAATGTCATGGAGGAAGTGGTATCGGAACCACCAACTTACTTTATTTTAACTGCCTGACCAGTGAACATGTTGCCCTAAGTCTAGAGCCCCTATCTTACATTTTTTCGATGCTACCCTAATGGTCCACCACAGCTGATTGCAAAGAAAAGCTTATTATCAGGCTTTCTGTTGAGATACATGATGACACGTCATTAGATATTGAAGCTGGGAGACAAAACATGCAGGACACTGGCTCTCCAGGTGCAGGCTTGAGCAGTCCTGTGTTTAAAGTGGGGGAAAAATGGGACAGATACTGTATATCTGGGCAACTTCTATCATAGCGGGGCCCACAAAAATGTGATTCTCTAATCTGAGTGTCACATTATCAACATTCATGTCAGCTATTAGAAGAATGACCAATTGGAGCATTAATACAAGCTTGAAAACACACATTTTGTGTTTTTAAATCCATTCTGTCGTAGATTTTTGTTCTATTTTTTTCTGTTCTTGTTGTCATTTTGTGTATTTTTCAGTCATTTTGTGTGCCTTTGATGTCCTTTTGTATATGTTCTTGACACCTTGTGCACATGTGTTGTTACCCAGATGTATTGTTTTTAAAAAGGTTACAAGTAACAGAAATAATAAGAAAGTAAGGGGGGAAATATGCACTGCAAAAATCATTACGGGGTAATGTTTATATAGGGGTTATTAATATAATAATTGCAATATGGATTGTAATTTCTTATTAGTTGGGTTCTAAGGGATCAGATAAACTACTTTTACAGTATGTGAGTAGACAAGAAAAGGAGACAAAGTAAAAATTGGATCATTTAAAAGCACACTGTAACTTTTGGCCACTAGAGGCGCTAGACCGGTAACTTTCACGCAAGTGCCCCCAGTGGCCACAAGCACCGCAGCACTGTCGCAAAAATCAACAAACAGTCAGTCGGGCCAGCCTTCCTTGTCTTTTGATTGTGTATGCAAACAGTAGTTGACCTGTAACTTTGGGATGTGGATTGGCTCTAAGGGCTGGGTTGTTCGGGATGGGGTGCGAAGCAGGGCTGGGCTCGCGCCGCAGTTGGAGGAGCAGCTGCCGCCACTGCCGGCCTCCTCTCCCCCTACTTCTTCGCCTTGCCGTCATTGTCTGCCTCCTTCGCCAAGGGTCCGTGTGGCGGCCAGGGGACGGGCGACCCCGCGCACGCTCGAAACTACCATGTTGTGCTCTTTTGGCTGTAAACAGAGGCTTACACTTTACAGCTGCCCACAGCAATGGCGCTGGGTTGGGAAATGCCCGTATGTTGTGCCGTCACGTGGGAACTATATACAGTATATCTGAGCCTGTGGTCACGTGACCAGTGTTGGGCCCCAACGTCACTTTTGACAGTAACTAGTATTGTAACGCAATATTTTTCTAAAGAAATAACGCCATTACTGTTACAATATGGTGCATTTGTCCGTTACTTTGCTAGCTGCAGTGTACTTCCTGTTTACAGTGGCACTACATTCTTTAATTCTAAGTAACTCAAAAGTTACTTTTTACAGTAATACATTACTTTTTGGTGTAAGTAATCACAATAGTAACTGAGTTACTTTGTTAATGAAGTAACTAGTAACGGTAACTAGTTACTTTTTTTCAGTTACTAGCACAACACTGCACGTGACTGCCATAAAGTCAAACGTTCTCAGGCATTCTCCAGGTCACATGACCTGGCCAAAGACAGTCTTTCTCTCCAAACTTACATAGTCGATATTTCAAGAGGGAAGCCTCGCTCTGAGCATTGACACTGTCAAGCACTGTATATTGGCCTGAGGAATAATTTAAAATAACTCATATGGGTCAAATCTTTAGGTCAAAAAGTCAGCTGTGTGCATTTAACTCGCTCAGTGCCATTGACGAGATAACTCGTCATTTCAAATCCAAACGCTCCGTGCCATTGACGAGATAACTCGTCATTTGCGTTTTTTCACGGGGATTACTAGAAAACACCCTGGCGGAGGTCCCTCATCAATATCTAAGCTGTGGGGTGTTGTAATGACCAACTGTGCTCTGAGGATGGCAGCAGTACACCTTTAGATGAGAGACTAGCCACTGATGCTACCCAGCAAAGGAGGAAGAAGCAGGGACAAGTCAGATTATGGCGCTACGAAGTGATATTGTGATGTATTCAGCAGCTCACAGCTCCACATACTAATACAGAACATGTGTGGACCTGAGTGGATTATTGATAATGTTGAGATGGTGAGATAAAACCATCAACTAACCGGGCCAAACTGGTCATCCCTGCGTGTCGGGGGGAGGGGGTGGGGGGATCAGCCTGATAACGTTGGGGTAGTCAGTTACCAGTTCGGTCGAGTGAAGTAAAAATGGATGAGTGAAAAATGTAAAAAAAAAAACAACAACAACAACTCTCCCATAATGCGATTCCATATTTTTTCTATAATTATTCTTTGACTAAAAATAATAAATCACTTGAGCGTATCAGGGATGTCACACAAAGCCCTCAATCATATTTAATAATGACAGGGTGAAGCGTTCGTCTTACCTTTGAGATCCAGACTTTCCACGTTGCCACCTACACACACACCCTGCTGGGAGAGAGAGAGAGAGAGAGAAAGAGAGAGAGAGAGAGAGAGAGAGAGCAGAAGCAGGAGGTGAGCAGGAAGGCGTGAACACACACACGCACACACACACACACACACACACACACACACACACACACACACACACACACACACGGCCTCATCTTCATCCGTGCCCCACTGTTCTGGTCTTATTATTGGATACGAGTATGAATTATGAATTTCACACAGTTTACCGCCGCCGTGATGGTGACACTGCGTCCTAATTAACCAGTGTATAATAATTAGAAACAGCTGGTCATCAGTTGATGTGTTCATTTGCTGGAGCCAGCGTTCCACATACAACTAATTTGACTGCATCAATCACTGGATGTGGCACATTGGTAAGGATGGAGGAACACACTGATCATTTTAAAAATAAAAAAAACAACAACAACAACAACAACTGACAGGAAACTTAAGGTGTGTTTTCTCAACTTTTTTGGCTTTTTCTTTCCATACTCAGTAAAGATCGTACTGCAGAACAACTAAGTCTTGGTTCATGTATGATGTCATTTTTTCTAAATTTCAACAACATTAACCACATTATATGACTGTGCTGCATATTTATATAATATGTAATGTAGAAAGGAATGTGATACACCGCTGATGACTGAGGCAAGTAGAGGTAAAGCTACAAGTATTAATATTACTAGGGGTGTGTATTGCCTGGCATCTGGCGATACGATTCATATCCCAATACATATGTGACTATATAACACGATACGATATATCCTGATAATAAAGTAAGGCTATTATTGTAATTTTTATAGATGTATGTATATATATATATATATATATATATATATATATATATATATATATATATATATGACTTAAGAAACAACTAATCTGTAAATGTGCACACCTTCATGAGAACGTTATGTATGAAATATATTTTAATGGCATATTTTACACTAAAAACATTGGCTTTAACATGCATGGCATGTACAACTTAAAATTAAAAAATAATATACAATCTGCTTGTGGCTTTTAAACCAACTTTGACTTTAGTGCTACATGGCTTTAGTGCAACTTAACTGAGGTATATGCCTAGAACAACAAATAAATGTAGAAAGCTTCTTTTTAGTTTTTATTGAAAAAACACAAGCTGGTCAACATGCCCAGGTTTCTTCTTCACTTCTTTGTGCAGTTAAAATGTCTCCTCCATTGGAAAAGACTTTCCTGGTTAAATAACGGTTAAAAAAAACCCGATATGGATGCATTTTGAATCGATCCGAGAATCGCGCGATGTAATATTGCGATATATCGCAGAATCTATTTTTTTCAACACCCCTAAATATTACCATTACTGTTATACTTAATCTGACACTGTAATGATTGAACCATTGTGAAACAATAAGCCTTTTCACCCTCTCGGAAATCTCGCTCTCGTTCAGTTCTCGCGCATGAGGTCAAAGGTCAAGAGGGATTAACTGTAGCTGATGGCGTAAACAGCAAGTCTGACAGAGATTTGCATTATTTTTTCCCCTTTTGGAGCATTGATTCTTTGAAAAAAAAATTGCCGAAACATGGTATCGGTCTCCAAGGCAGAAATGCCGAGTTAGCTGCTAAAGCTAAAAATGCAGGTTTTTCCTGGCTTTTTAAACAGAGACCAATCAGCTGATCAGTGCTGTTTCACTTATGCTGTTTCGTGTCCATCTTGTGCACTTCATTCAAATTTGTAAAATTTAATTAAAATAATAGCTCAATAAAAATAATCATTGACCCAGTTAGTGAATGGTGTACTTCGTAAATGTACCTTTTCAAGAACTCATACTGTCCTTTTCACACTCAGTCAATAATAATAATACATTGTATTTTAAGCGCTTTTCAAAAACTCAAAAACACTTTACAGTTATTAAAGCAACTACAAAAGTGGCATCAGCGGAAAACCCTGGCCCCTCCTCGAGTCCGAATATGTGTAATATTAATAATATAAACACTACTAAAACACTAAACATCTCTGGAATACAACTACAAATGCTGTTCGGTTGGTGAATGAGCTTGTTGATGTTTTTATCCCTCTCGACCTATGACCCCCCCAAGGTCACGCATGCATGTTTCCAGAGTGTGAAAATGCTTATACCTAAAATAAGTTTTTTTTTTTTCTCTTTTCTGTTTTTTTAAAAATTGGGACTAGTATATCAGGGTTGGGGTCAGTTACATTTTTCAATTACAATTACATCTTCAATTATCCATGTTGAATTACAGCTAAATTAAGATTATAGTGACCAGCTTTTTTTTCCCAATTTACAATTAAAATTAAAATGATTATTTTTCCACTGAAAGTCAATTATAATTACGTTCTCAATTACTAAAAATTTTAATTCAATGAATCACAATTACTGAGCCTGAAATAAATAAGCCCATAAAACATAACTTTCCTCTTATGTTAGCTTCCTGTTAGCATCTCTAATGATAACGGGTCAGTTTTTACCCATGTCTTAAATCAGCTGTAAAATACACAAAAAACAATAGTTATTGTCCATATTGTTTTTCATTTCTTGATTACATTGTTAGGCTTCTTTATCCATAAAAATATTGTTAGAATTAATGTCTTTGGTGTGAGCGCCTGAGCCTTTTTTCTGTCAGTATAGGCCCAGTTTTCAATTTTTTTTAAAAGATTAAATGATATTCAAGAGACCTGAAATGTAGTGGGAAAACTTGATATGAAGATACATATGTGGAAGCCATAGAACTGTAACATGGTTCCCCTATTTTGTGTTTAATTAAATCATAATTGACAGTTTTTGTAGAATTTCCACTATTACAATTACAAAGTGAGTGATCTGAACTCAATTACAATTCCAACAGCAACAGATGTTTTCAGTTACAGTTACAAATATAATTATACCATAATTGTAATTAATTGTCAATTACACGATTACAATTATATATATCTATATATATATAGATATATATATATATATATATAAGTATATCTACCATGTTTAGACAACACGATTTAAAATAAATAAATAAATATTATATATAACATTTGTCGGTGTAGCATTAATTAGATCGCAAATTCCTTTATTAATCCTTAAAAAAAAAAAAAAATCACAAATAAAAGAATAAAACATTTAACAAAGACAAAAGAAAGAATAAATGTTAAGTAAGTGTATAATTAAGTAAAAGACTGTTAAAAATTAAGGATCAGATACACACACATTACAGTAGTAAAAATAAAGAGTAATAATAATAATAATAATACACATATACAAATTATTTACAAATATGATACAGATATTTACAAAAATAATACAAATGTACAAATATGTAAAAATATACAAATATGATACATACTAGTCAGACTAGTCAGACTTGAAAATTCAAATGAAAGGAATTTAGAAATCTTCATTTAGGATCACACATCCACCAGGGGGCCCTAAGAGTGAGCAAATGAAACCTGGGGTGTAAAGTGGTTTCTGCTTGTCTTTACGTCTGACTAAAGCAGCCTGTATTTTCACATGATTACTTTTTTTTTTTTTAACTTTTGTCTAATCAACAAAAATAAAATGAATCAAATCCACGCTTAAAATGAACTTTTCCACATAATATCAGTCACACATAGACCGTCCACCCCTGCAGGCCAACTGATGTTGTTGAGCTCCCCTAATCGCTGTAGCGCCTTTGGTTTCTCTCTTTGTAGCTAAATATGATTCATTGTTCAAAGGGACACTGGGAGTATGAAAGGACCTGAGAAGAGCGAGGCGGGCTAGACAATAGCAACACATCCACAATGTGTACATCCATAATGTGCTCCAGTTGAAAGAATTCAACAGATCAGTGGGACATGAATTGGACTGTTTATGGATACAAGAGGCTGGCGTGTAATTGTTCGATGTGGCTGAATTTACCCCAAGAATCATCTTAAGTAACACTGAGCATGCGTTTGTTTACATGTACACATGTGTGTGTGTGTGTGTGTATGTGAAGAAAGGGGGGGGGGGGTCAGGAGTTCACAGCTCCTGCCTTCTGGTGGCAGCGAACGGCGGAAACCAACGATGTCGCTGCCTGGAGCCAAAGGGGTCAAAGGAGGCTGGGATCACACTCTCACCCTGGCAGACACACAGCATGCTGGCGAGAATCCGCCTTACACACACACACACACACACACACTCACATTTACTCACACAGGCACAAAAGGCCACACAGCGTACCTGCACAGTCAGGTGACTAATACTGACCATCAAGACTCTGACGTAGACATAGATTACATCTTACACTACATTCACACTGCAGGTCTTAATGCACAATTCGGGTAAAAAAAAAAATCATTCATATCACATGTTAAATGCGTCTTCAATCAGTTGGAGAATGAATGAAATGCAACCCTGAAGTGACCCACATGCGCAGAAGACGTCCTAAGGTGACCCAAGACCCGCAGGCACGTACGGTGTTTTACGGAAGTAAATATGGAGGCGTCCATTGTAGGACTCTGTGTCCCGCTGAGAAATGTTCTTCCCAACAGAAGTCATCACTTTATAACTTTAAAGCTGATTTCCAGAGTTTCTGAGAAATCTATGTTTGTGTATAATTTTTTTGAAATGCGACAAAACACCTACCTAGTCTTTTACTATGGTCTACTGCTGGTGGTCATTCATAAACATCAATGTACAGTATATAAGTCCCTCCTTATATAAATGGAAACAATCGCTGCATCCAGCCAATAGGCTTCGACTTCCTGTTTTTGAGACTGTCAATCAAAGTGAATGTGGAACTGTGCACGGAAACAAGGCCGAGTGTCACAACAGCAAACAGGTAAATATGATTTTGGCTCTTACCTGACCCATAGACCTATATCAATGGGACCCGATGCGACCTTGTTATGCTACGCGATTTGCATGCAGGAAAGCAGGGGCGTGGCTTCTGGTAGATTGGGAGAGGCAGTGGGAGGAAGTGAGGCTATTTAGGGCGGGACATCGAGACGTTTCTCAGAAACTACGGAAAGCAGCTTTAAGGAGACTGAAAAAGAAGGGTTTTTGTGTGTGTGTGTGTGTGTGTGTGTGTGTTTACTGTGTGGGTGGGTGATCGTCTGGCTCCATGCATGAACACGGGAAGCCTTCAGACACAGTGATCTCGGAAAGTTAGAAAGCTGAGTATTTTAGGGGAACACAAAAATAACAAAAGATTTTTAAATAATAAGGTTCATGTCAAAATTTCTGTTTGTTTTTCAGGAATATTTATTTGCATGATTATCATTGGATGTTAGACATTATTCTCTCTCCATTCTTATCACACTAATGGTGTTTTGCATCATGTATCAATGTCTTGTGTGTGTTTAAACAAATGTGTTGTTAAAAGTTTAAACCTCATTCGGAAACACATGCATTGAAGTCAAATCTTCAAAAGTGTCTCAGACTAATGGTGACATCAATCCATTCTCACATCTAAAGACAAGCAATCATTTTTTATTCTTCAGTATGCTTTATATGAGTTCTGCATTGCAGACTACGTCAATCATCCCTGCAGTTTTCAAACTGTTTAACATCAATCTGTCAACTGAATTTGATTTTTACACTAAGCTACCCTTTACCTATGTCACAATTCTTGAATAACTCAATCGTTTTTTTTCCCCGTGAATGTACCTCAAATTCACATTTGTCAGTTACCTACTTTGTCTTATGTAAAAGTGTAAAAGCATGATCATTCTGTAATGTTTAAAACTAATAGGTCAACTGTCAGTTCTTTAAATTTCCTCCAGAGTTTTTTTTTTTTTATTTAATTACTTTTACTTTAATTACTTTTTAAACTCTAAATGGGTTTTTGTAAATTTCTCCTACTGGGAATATAGAGTTTTTTCTTTAATCATGTGTTCATAATCGTATAGGATCCACTCTAAAAAAAGATGTAGCTGAATGTGACTGCTAAGGACCAAACCTTCTTTTTTTTCCACTGATTTTAGTGCTGTTTTGAGTGTTTCACTAAAACACTTTAGTAATTGTCTGTCTAATTGTTTTTAAATCTTGTGTTGTTGGATTTTACATTATAACGTCTGCTTAAAGTTGATAACCGGAGTTTCTGAGAAATCTATGTTTATGTATAATTCTTTTGAAATTCATAAATTTACCTAACTAGTATTTTACTATGGTCTATTGCCGGTGGTCATTCATATACATTAATGCATATAAGTCCCGCCTTCGTCCTATAGACCCCTATACAAATGGAAACGATCGCTGCATCCAGCCAATAGGCTTTGACTTCCTGTTTTTGAGACTGTCAATCAAAGTGAATGTGGAACTGTGCACGGAAACAAGGTCGCATAGACCTATATCAATGCAACCCGATGTGACCTCGTTATGTTCCGAGATCCGCGTGCAAAAAAGTAGAGGTGTGGCTTCTGGTAGATTGCAGAGGCAGGGGGAGGAACTGGAGCTGTTTAGGGCGGGACATCGAGACGTTTCTCAGAAACTCCGGAAATCAGCTTTAATGTTGTATTTTTAAGCCAGTAGCTATCCGTGCGGTTGCCGTATCAATATACCGACATTCTATCTGTACGCAGCACCCCTATTTGGCCAGTTTAGGTCATGTGATCGGTCAGTCATTGGCCAGTTTAGGTCGCTTGATTAAGACTAGACTTAACCCTAAAAGTTGTTGCGATATTGGGTTATAACCTAACCCTAACCCGAACCCTAAGACGCTACGTACTTGTACTTCGGTAAACGTACCAATAGCACCGGAAGTTGCGTATGGCAACGATACAAATAGACACTTTCTATTTTTAATCATGTAAATCGCATTGATTTGCCTTGCCTATAACCTCAGCAGATCGTATTTAGCTGTATCCACCATAAAGTCATTTTGCTAACCTGTAGCGTAGCTGTAGCATGATATTCAAACCGCTATGTAGTACAATTAGTGTGCAGTTAGTGCTGTCGGCTATAACATTGTACTATTTCACCAGATAAATATACTGTATCTGTGTAACAATCGTTACTGTTTAAATTAACTTGCAGGGTAAATAAACACTCCTTTTGTGCTCGTGGGTAGGTCGTACAATGAGTTCAAGGGTAAGTTTGGTTAAAGATATGTTCAAGAGTGAGAGAGAATTGCAGTCAAAGGGTGGAGTATATGTTATGTTCAAGAAAAAGTGAAAATTGCGATCTTGACGGAAACAAGAAGGCTATCGTCTAATTTCGGTTAGCATCCCATGCGCACAAGCTCACATCTGCAAACACACAGCGCAGACCACAGACCAAAGAACCAAACAGTATGAAGGCTTAAGAACAAATGCCTACATTTTGGTGACTTTTTAACAGAAAAACTACAATAGCGTATGAAAGAAGTAGGCTTAATGTTAGCTGAACAGTTTTTTTTCATTATAGGCAATTGTTGGGTTTTATCTGGTCGGGTGCACATGACATATCTTTATTCTATTTTAATTTTAGTTTAAGATGTTATTGCTACACAATCTAATGCTGAAACTAAATGTAGAGAAAACAGCAAAACGTTTGTGTTCGGAAAAGAAAAACAGGAATTCAAACATAGGTATAAGAACTAGGCAAAAATGGGGATACAGACGATTTGACCATATCCAATACTAAGTATTATTTGGTACAGTAAATGTTTTTTGAGTTAAGGAAGTGACAAATGCTATCCTCTCCATTGCAATTTCAGAATAAAAGTCAAAGTGAAAGAAATCTTAAAATGTAATGTATGTCTCCCAAAGGCAAAAGTGTATTTCCCTCAACCAACTAAACTGGCTTTTTTTTTTCATTACGAATAATGGCTATTATTCGCCATTAAAATGGAATTGTTATGTTCACTACCATGGACCTGTCAGAAAACATATTTTTTATAAAATTTTACGCTGTAAGTTACTGTTTCAGCTTTAAAGAGGCATGACTTCAGATCTTTCACACATATTAAATGTTTGGATTATATTGTTAAATACATTATATGTAAGTCTGTCTTGTTGTGTTTTCCTTGTATTCACAAATCACAATAAAAATCACTATGAGTTGTGTTCTCATAGGCCAGAGGTCTGCAACCTTTACTCTTCAAGAAGCCATTTTGCCTCATCTCACCTGGATTAAAGTCTTCCCGGAGCCAAAAAAAATACCTTCTCAGTGAAGAAAATAGTGTATTAAATTCTATACAGTAAAAATTATATAGAAAAATGTTTGATTTAATTTATATTGATCATGTGAATGACATCTTAAAAACAATTTAAAATAAAATAAAAATAAAATAAATTGACATCAAGAAAATAAAACAATATCTTGCATCTTCAAATTCTTACACATCTCAGTTTACATGAACACAATGTTAGATAAAGAAGTATTTTTGTAATTTGATAACGTATAATCATGTGGTCAACACATGCTAATTGCTAATGTCTTGCCACACATACACAATTAAAATCTCTATTTCCTTCCAGAATAGTGTTTTTGTTGGTTTAGTTATCTTGTCAGGGATTTAAAACTTAAGGTTAGCCACAGGTGCAGGAAAGTTGATGATGTGTAGATGTTGCAAGAGGTGAAGTAGGAATGTGCTGAGTCATTGCACATTATTATTTTAGGTTAACAAATTGTTATATCTTGATTTTATTTGTCATTAATCATTAACGGCTTCTGTAAAAAAAATTACTATTTCAATATTTTTTGAAAGCTATTGGGAGCCACTGCAAAAGAGTCTAAGAGCCACATGAGGCTCCCGAGCCGCAGGTTGCAGACCCCTGTCGTAAGCCATATGAGTTTGAATCTTCAAATGTGAACCTAACGAATGCAACTGTGGGAAGTGTTTTCAATAATCTTATGCGTAAACCTACGTGTAATGTGTTCAGACTGTCTGTACAACAACGGCGGAGAGAAGTGCGTCCTGATGGCGATCCAAGAAGTTAACGTACACACACACGCGTGCAGACACACACATAAACCACAATATGGGGAAGGAAACGGGAGCACTGAATGTGGCGCTTCCTCCACCTCCTCACTGGGAATCCAGTGGCAGCTGGTTTTTCATCTTAATGAATTTATGAACTTGTTCCTCCTCTCGCCGCTTGCCTCGTGGCAAAAGACGGAAACCAAAGACGCAGGCTGCCAAATCAATTGATGTGTCAGGAGAGAAAGAGAGAGAGAGGAAAAAATGGAGTGATAAAAAGGAAAAGCGTTCCCGTTCCTCACACACGCACGTATTCACACTGGCAGCAGGGAAGGAGGGAGAGGGACGAAGGTGCGGAATCCAAAACTTCCAAAGAAGTCGTCTCTGGTGTTTCCACCATTCTTCAATCCACATTGTCTTCAGCTGCTCTGCTTTGTGTTGTAGTGATACTGTTAGAGCACAGCATCAAAACACACTTCTCTGTAAATACACCTGCATTATTTACCACCACATCTAGCCACACCTGCAATGGATTCATCGCCATGGTATCAGTTGGAGATGCAAACTAATATTTTAACACCAAATGTATTCATTTCTAAAGAAAAACCAATTACAAAAGAAATTAATGCAAAAATATTTGACATTTTCAACACATTCAACACATTTCAAACAAAGATAACAGCCAACAAGGGAATAAATAAGAAACAGTCAACCTATCACCATTAAGCCAACATACAGTGACTTATATAATGTAAATTTAATAGCATTGGTCAAATACACATCAAACAACAACATTACTATCAATATTTAATATGACTGTTGTTTTACTAGTTTTCTAATTAATTTTTTTTAATTCTTTAATTTCAGTGGAAAAAGTGAGATACAGACGCACACCTGTAGGCACACTGACACACACACACACACACACACACACACACCATTGGACTTAAGTGTGGTATTTCTTTTTTTTCAATTGACGTTTTTATTTGTGTGCGTGCATTTGTGTGTGTGTTTGCATACCCACGCACGCGGACACCCATAGACGTTTGCCTTTCAGCTTTTTTTCTGCTCTAAAGGATGAATTATTTAAAATAACACGACCTTTTATCTCACACACTTTGAAGGCAGCAAATTAAAAATGTAAATTAGGGAACTGATTAATATGCAAATGTATTCATGTGCTGTTAACAATTAGCAATTAAAGCCGCAGTGTCTAGAAAGCGCGCAGACGCGTTTAGTAACTTCATTTATCATTTAAAAAACAAAGATCTAAAATCAGACATAAAAAAAACCTAATTGACTTTCTCAGTTTTTCGCCCCAGCATCGCTGGCTTTGTTCTTCCACCGTGGGTTTAAACATACATGATAGAGTGCGTTTAGCCACTTAATTAATGCCACTCTGTGTAAAGTACACTGTCCCCTTTAATGGTGGATGTCAGATGTAATATACTCAGTCAAGAAGGAGGGGTGTGTGTGTGTGTGTGTGTGTGTGTGTGTGTGTGTGTGGGAGAAACAATGTCGTAACATCTAAGATTCAGTTTGAAAAGTGTTTTTAAGTCTTTTGTTCATTCTCCGCAGATTCACAACATGTGCTGATGCTATAGTCTTAAGTGTGTTGAATTTTACTGCTTATTTTAAAGTCATTTCTATTTTAACAACAACAACAACAACAACAACAACAAATGCAGTCTTGTTATTAATGCATGCACACAGGCAGCCAAAATTTAATTTCTACATCTGATTTATTTATTGACATGACGAGGATTGTTGTTTTCCCTGTATTTTTAATCTCCGTGACTCAATTTAGGATGTTCAATTAAAAATATTTTTACTTGTTGGGTTTTTTTATAGAATTATGAATGGCTCCTTGTAGTTTGATAAACTGGGGAGGCCTAAACAGCATAAATATGGAAATATGGCATTAACTATATCGTTCAGGAGTACAGCATTGAACACAGAAGTTATAATTTTCATCAAGATGAGAAAGCAACCATCCTTCAAATATTAATAAACCCCATCAGTGTAATCCTCATATTCTCTATATTGTTGTATTTAATATATTCACAATACTGAAGAGAACCTGGATGACTGTCCTTCTTCTGACTGTGATGTTTGGTGTTGCAGATATGTTGGCTAACACATCAACACCAGGGTTTCAGTTGCTGAATAAACCACATTTTGGCTGCACGACTGTGTGATTTATACTTTAATCATCGTTTTTTTTTTTCTTTTTTATGTTAATAATCAGTCATTTAGTACCGCCATTTTTCCAGTAGCTTAAAGTTTGAAGTCAACATGATTAGGGTTGGAGAGAGATGGAAAAACATTACATTTGGACTTTACTAAAGCAGTGGAATTTATAAAACTGTGTCTGTTTGTCCCACGGGAGGCTTTAAGAATGTCATAATAATAATAAGTCTATGAGTCTCATGTTGTTCATCTGTTTCTCTGAAATTGTTTTTTATATCTAAGTGAGCATGTGACATTTTTGATCACATGACGCCGAGTGCTCCCAGCCAATAGGCTTTGACTTCCCGTTTTTGAGACTGTCAATCAAAGTGAATGCGGAACTGTGCACGAAAACAAGGCCACGTGTCACAACAGACCAAACGTGTCACAAACAGGTAATTATGATTTTGGCTCTTACCTGACCCATAGACCTAATAAAAATGTGCTCAAACGACATTAAAATAACATAAATAAACTGAACGTATCTCTTGGCTTAAGAATAAAATCCTGATATTTAGAAAAGACTTCAAAAATAATCATAACCTTGTGTTGTAATGACAGCGTGTATAACGCCTTGCCCACACAGATGGTTGAAACTCATTTTCAGATCCCTTAGGCTACGTTCACACTGCAGGCAAACGCGACCCAAATCTGATCTTTTTGCCCATATGTGACCTTTATGCGATCTGTTAAAGACAGTCTGAACAGCACAATTCCGATTTTTTCAAATCCAACCCAGATAACTTTCAAATGTGTTCCTAAATCCAATTTTTTGCAATGCTACTGCAGTCTGAATGGCCGAGGCGCTTTCTATTTGACTCCTACGTCACCACCATGTGAAAACGTCATAATTCTGAGTCCCAGGAGAAGCCACATGGAAACACTCTTCTTTTTCAGTCTCATTAAAGCTGATATCCGGAGTTTCTGAGAAATCTATGTTTATGTATGATTTTTTTGAAATACAAAAAAACCCGTCAATGTATATAAGTCCTGCCTTCGTCCTATAGACCCCTATACAAATGGAAACGAGCGCCGTGATCACCCAGCCAATAGGCTTCAACTTCAGGTTTTTGAGACTGTCAATCAAAGTGAATGAGGAACCGTGCACGGAAACAAGGCCGCGCGTCACAACAGCAAACAGGTAAACATGATTTTGACTCTTACCTGACCCATAGACCTATATCAATGTGACCCGATGCAACCTTGTTATGGTCCCGATGCGCATGCAGAAAAGTAGAGGTGTGGCTTTTGGTTGATTGGCAGAGGCAGTGAGAGGAAGTGGAGCTGTTTAGGGCGGGACATCGAGACGTTTCTCAGAAACTACGGAAATCAGCTTTAATAAATGTTTTTTAAGATTGCCTTCAAGTGCCTCAAAAATCTTTGGAATAATGTATGAGTCCTTCTAGTAAACGGAGGTAGCTAAGCTATTAGCATGTCATGCTTTTAAAACATAAAATGAGAGAAGATTGAAACAAGTGAGAGGTTAGTCAATGGTTAATGATGCAGGAAAGTTGACAGGAAGCATCTAGTGAAAGTTTTTTTTGCGAGACTAAATAATAAGTTATGTCAACATACGTTGATTAAAATAGGAAAAAAAAGAGAGTAGGATCATCCATGGAAATGCACAAGTAGTAATTGTTTAAAATAGCTGAAATTTGTATTGCTTAACATGTATAGACTGATGGAAAGTTTAAATATAGTTTCCAGAGTTCAGGCTCCAGGTTTGGAATTTGATCCCACTGAGAAAAGCGCTCCGATTACACATGTGTCCATCCAGCCATGCAAATCCAATTCAGCCTAATAGAGCGAGCACAGCCAACAGTCGGCTACAGCCCACGTGCCATTCTCTTTAACTGCGGCTGTAAAAGACTCCTTTATACACAGATGAGGTCTTATCCTCTCCTCACTTTTCATGCTGTTTCATTACATGGAAACAGTGTGAGGATGCAGACGAGTCCTTGTCCTTGTGTTTTGGATAAACGTGTGTGAGTGAGATGCCGTTTGAATGACAGACTGGAGTGTGTCGGCAGCAGGTCCCGTGGTGATCCCCATCCCAAGCTGCACTTCCCCAATTCCTCTCTCCATGCAATGATCGCTTCGGCTGCCACACGACGCCATTTCAAAAGCACCACTAAGTGCCCTGTTATCGCCATCCCGGCCTGTAATGAGAGACGCGACATATGTCCGGTTCCCCTGCTGTTCCCTGATAAGCCAGCGCATTCACACACTCCTTCACCACCACCTTCCTCCTCCTCCCTCTGATTTTATTTTGCATGCAGAAGCTGCTAACAGCTACCAAGGAAAGCGGTGTGGCACTTACTTAGTGACATTTACCTCGCTGCCGTCGATTCCACACACAGGGGGGGAGCTGCAGTAACAATCAGCATGCACTTAATTTAAAAGGGAAAAATCTTTTCCTTCAGAATTACACAGGCAGACCTCTCTGTCTCCCCATATGCGTGTGCACCACGCATGTGTGTTTGCGTGTGTGTGCGTTGTAACAGTTGTGCCGGCAGACTTCCTCCGTGCAACATTAATGCTAATCAAACGAGCTGAGAAAGCAGCGGTGGTCTGTAAAAACAGATTTTCTCTTGTCTTTTCATTTCTGGAGGGACTCTCTCTTTCCTCCCTCCTCCCACCTACATCGTCCAAAGAATTTATTCCCAGAAATCCTATTTAAATACCCATGCTGAGTATTAAATCTGACCCCCAAATTTAGAGAAGGCACTTGTCCACATATATTTGCGTCCTACAGTTGAGGATGAATAATAAAAGTTAAGTTGTGGTAATGGATTTCTCCTCAGTCCACTCAACTAAATCATCTGCACCACTAAGCCATTCATTAAAAGATTTGCCAACATGCAACTAATTCCAAGCTTACTCTCCAAACATCACGACGAGAATACAAAACCATAGTTAACGCTTGCTCAGTAGAGAAGTGCATCGTGTTCACAGCTGCGGGAAATATCACTTTGATCATGGCACCTCCAGGAATGGGAAATGAAAAAAAAATAAATGTCAAAAACATGTTATGGAAATACAGTATATGGTAATTAATGCATGATAAAATAGCATTTACATAACCATGTAAATCAACAGGGTAATCTTTTTTTTTTTTGTAGTCTTTATGTGAAAAAAAAAAAAATATCACATTTTAGTACAACAACAAAAGTGTTTATGTGTTTAAAAAGGGGGTTGGAGAAGTAAAAAAAAAAAAAATAGAATATGTATATCTATATCTATCTTCTCTCACTTTGCAAATGCTTACAGACAAAAACAATGTTATACTGACCAACAATTGTGTTTATTTTTTACAGCTCTGAGTTTGGAGCCGTAAGATACACTGGTCTGACTGGGAGAGACACCAGCAGATCTCCATAAACTGTGGTCCAATCACTGCACCATTTAGTATAAAAAATAAAAATGTATTTTAAAAATACATTATTGTTTTTTGTTTTCAGGGGCATTCCATGGTTTTTTATTTTGAAAAATTGCCAGCCTTTATTTTTCCTAAATTACTCACTGGATTGGAGTTGATAAAATCACAGAAGTGAGGTGACGCCGCCAGTGTGGCGGTGGCGTGGTGGTGTGGCTCACGCCTTCGTTCTGAAACTGGGTTTATTATTATGATGTCACCAAAATGTCAAAGAAAATCCCCTGAAAATACAAACTTTTGACTGTGCGCAGATGTGTTTGTCTGTCCACGTGTGTGTATGTGTGTGTTTGTGCTGCTGACTAATTGGGCTTGGGTTATGTTTGCATTCATTAACTTGTTTGAGACGCACCACAGTGTTAAAGCGGAAGTGGGAATTTTTCCAAAATAAAACAGCCGCTAATAAAAAATGTCAGTACATGTAATAGTTAAAACTTTATTCTTTCTTTGAGACCCCACAACAAAAACCACCACGCACCAACCAGTGGTTGGGTGTCACTGGCCTAGAGGATAATGGGTCTCTCAAAGTAAGTAAACACATGTCAATTAAAATGTTACAACAAATATCATTCCATACAATCTTCAACTTGCTTTACTCCTTTTCAGGGTTGTAGGGTCTGCTGGTGCCTAACAGACATTTTAAACTAAAATAAAAACAATGAAAAATAGTATTTTCGTGATTGTGAAAATATGTAAGGATAAAGTTAGTAAATGCTGTTCTTTAGTCTGGTTGTCCTTGCTTTAAAGGTGCGGTCCGCAACTCTCAGATCCCTCTCTCCCTCTCCCTCCCCGCTGCTCTTTTGCCCTGCCTCCAAACTCTCTAAAGTCCGTCCCTCAGAGGAGCTAACAAGCTAACGTTAGTCCAACAGCAACATCACAGTAATATAACATGCACTGTTAAAAGCATATTACTGCAGTGCTTCTCTCTCTCAATGTGCACACAGTACACCAACCTAGCAGCAGCAACAACACAGTATCACTTACAGCAGCCCACACGGAGGCTGCTGCGCACACATGAACAACACATGCACCACAGAGTTCTAGTGTAACAATTACAAATCAAACATTATGTATATCAAGCAGCAGTAATTACCTTTCAAGCAGAAAAGTCACCAATTCCATCTTCTACTCCTCCAGACCATACACTGTAAAAAAGACGGCGCTCTAGCTCCGGGAAAGGGCCTATGAGAAACAGCTGTCAGATAGTCCATCAAACACAATCCTGGCTCAGACTGGTTCTTTTTGCTCGGTCGCGGTGCATTCTGGCAATCTGCCAAAGGCTGCAGGAGCAGCAGGGGGGACTCAATGAGCCTGTTTTTTTACACAAAGTACTAGTCTGATGTAAAGTTGTCCTTATAGTGTCAGCTTTAGCAAATATGACAAAAAGTCACTTTTATTAGAGTTGCAGACTGCAGCTTTAATGCTCCTGTAGCATCTATCAGGACTAGAGGCTAAATTGACCTCAGCGGTGACTGTGATTGTCTGTGCATTAGTACTGGGTTGAACCGGCCTCCTGCCTAGGGTGCACCCTGACAGGAGCTCTGCATCAGCTATAATAAATACACCTTGAATATGATTTGCAAACTCTTATACATTTGCTTGCATGAGCACTTGGGATTTTTATTTTTTTTCCAGGTGTATTTCGAGTTAAATATGCAAGAAAATGCTGACTAATAAAAAGCCTGCAAGAAAACAATTCTGCTTTAACTCCTGAGAGTTTCCAGTTTCCACTCACTGCAGTTAAGCTCATTCCTGCGTCACGACAATGAAGTAGGGGAGGTGGGGGTGGGGGTGGGGGGCTCAATAGTCTCGATTACGTTTTAAATCACAAATTGGGCAAAGAGTTTACACAAAGAAATCAGTGAGTTAATGCACGGTAGCCCAGCTCCCTCTGGCTCTAACCTATTATTGTTTACCACTCCTATGAAGATGTCACCGACAGCAGAACTGTTTTATCCACTTACACATTTCAAAGGAGTGCAAGAGGGCCCCAAGGGTCCAATAAAAAAAAGCTTTAAATAGTCTTCGTTGCTGAACCTTGAGGGGATTGCCCCGCACCTTAAAAGACCTAATTTAATAAATTTGCTCTTTAGGCGTCGGCCTTTTCCATTTGCATCGACTTATTATGAATTAATTCACACACACAGCGCTTTTGGTCTAAATATTGCCCCTCGTAGCTAATGCTTAACCATATAATTCAACCATGCAGGAGGACCACTTACATTCACTTCCAATGCAAGTGGGTTCATTAGCACCTCAGAGATAATATGGTGGCTGTATGCCTAATGTGAGCACAGCTAAGTCTCTAATTTGCCACAAATAATTCCCCTTGATCTCCAGTAAAATTAATGCAGGCACCGTAGGGTGGGGGGATGCTCATACATGACTAGTCCGAGTAAAGTAACTATGTACATTAAATTAATTATAAATTAGAGTGTGTGTGTTTCAAGTTTGGCAGAGAGAATGTTAGAATTAGTTTTAATAGATAGAGTGTGTGTTTATGTGTTATTAACAAAGGAAGTGTTTCTAAAATTGGAAATTAAAACTTGACCTTAAGGGAAAAACCTTCTGCTGCCGTTTGGTCACATTATCATTGATGAACCCAGGGCCATGGGGTGTTTTGGGTCTTTGATCGTTACACAGCCTCGCCCAGGAGACCCAATCCAGAGGTGTGGACTAGAGTCACAAATCTGATGACTTTAGACTCCACTTGACAAAATCACAAAGGATTTGAAACTTGACTTAGACCTGAGGACAAATGACTCGTGACATAACTCGCACTTGAGCTTGTTGACTCGAGAAGAATTTACTAAAGTATAAGGCAATTATTGCGATTTTTTTTATTATATGACTTAAGAAATAGCCAATCTGTAAGTGTGTACACCTTCATGAGAACATTATGTATGAAATATATTTTATTGGCATATTTTACACTCAAAACATTGGCTATAACATGCCATGTGCCAACAACTTCAAATAAAAAAACAACATACAATCTGCCTGTGGCTTTTAAACCAACTTTGACTTTAGTGCAACATGACTTTAGTGCAACTTAACTGAGGTATATGTATAGAACAACAAATAAATGCAGAAAGTTAGTATTTTTTTTTCAGATTTTATTGAAAAAACACAAGCTGGTCAACATGCCCAGGTTTCAGCGCACTTGTTTGTGCAGTTACAATGTCTCCTGTAGTGGAAAAGAGTCTCCTGATTAATTAAGGTAAAAATATAAATAAATAAATAAATAAATAAATACATAAATAAATAAATAAACAAACAAACAAACAAATAATAAAAAAATAATAATAATAAATAAATAAATAAATAAATAGATAGATAAATAAAAAAAAATAAAATAAATAAAAAAAAAAATAAATAAATAAATAAATAAATAAATAAATAAATAAATAAATAAATAAACAAATATGGATGGATTTAGAATCGCGGGATGCAACTTCCCTTCAATGACAAAATATTTTACCAGATACTATTTTTATTAATGAGCAATAAGTCAGCCCAAAACCCTACAGGACAGCACTCGACTTTGCTGGACAGGTCCACTTTTAAACGAACTGACAGCCAATCAGGAAGAAAATGATTCCAATAGTGATAGTTTTTGGATTTAAAGATTATACCGTAATTAATAATTGATTTGGAAAAACTATACCTTGTTCTACTTTCCAGTATAAGCCACCTTGAGACTTTTTCTGCATCTTTTGAACATTTGGTTGTTTAATTCAAGAAATTTGAGAGTTGACTAACCAGAAAACCCAGCACCTAACTTAAATTGACTCACCTCAGGCTTTCCAGAAAAACTCAGCCCAGTACGAAATGTTCCACGGACAATAATGAGACTATGACTAATTTAGAAAATACATGTGAACGTAAAATATCTCAAAAAAAATATTGATATTTTTGTCTACTTATAAAAAACTAGACTACATTGTTCACTTCGGACGAAATCCAATCAGAAAGAACTTTCTTTTATTGGAAGGAATCCAATCAAAACGACTTTTGTTTTGTGGAAGGCGGGACATGATGATAAGTCATCCAACAGGAAGCAGGCGGATTCTGTTGACGTACGATACATTGATCACATCAAGTCTGTCTGTGTGTAGTTACAAACATTAATAACATCCCATATCAGGTTAATCAATGATAAATTCATCTCCAAAAAATGTATAACGTCTTTTGCAATATATTTTATATCTGTAACTGATTTAGTCTACTAAATACTTGTAATGTAATTTAGTTGACTAAAACTAGACTATGAATGAAATAGATCTGAACTAAAACTAAGCCGCATTTTAGTCAAAAGACTATGATTAAAACAAAAATCTAAATTTACTGTCAAAATTAAGACTGGTGTGGTCATTTGGAAACATCGAATTACGACAAATCTGTGAGTAATTTGTAAGCAATAGACAATACAATACAAATACAGATTTAGATTTGTGTGAGAAACTTTTATTTTGTATATTTGCGCTACATTTTGGTAATGTGATCCTGAAGGGAGTGAGAAGGGCTTTAGGAGGTGACCGTGGCTCAATGGTATAGATTGCTCAATGGGAGAGTGGGTCATCCAATAACAGAAAGGATGGTGTTCGAATCCTGCTCTATCCAAGTCATTGTTGTTGTGTCCTTGGGCAAGGCATTTTACTCACATTGCCTTGTATGAATGGGTATTAATTGTGCATAAATGTTGGTGGTGGTCAGAGGGGCCGTATAGTGGCAGCCACTTTTCTGTACCACCATTGGCATGACTGGTGTGAATAAATAATGCTTTCTCTAACTTCTGTAATGTGCTTTGAGATTCCTTGAAAAAAAAAGCGCTATATAAATCCAAGCCATTATTATCATTATTAGTAACAGATAAACAGCTTCCTTGCAGTGACACACAGGGATTGTGCTTTTCAACGCACTTTATTTCAAGTAAGTGAAACACATTATTCCAATTCTCGGGAGAAACCGAAAAACTTTTGCAGAGTGACTTGTGAAAAACAGTTGTGTGCAGCGATAACAGCCTCACACCTCAGCGCAGACCGACCAAACAAAGATGTGCCTCGTGCAGTTTGACTGACACGTTCAAAAAGTGTTGCAGGGATGTTAAGCTTCGTACCTGCAGCTGCTGCAGGATGTACGTCCGTGGTTGAACCTGGTGTCTGCTGCAGCTCTCCTGGTAGGCCACAATTACCTCTGTCAAGGTGAGGCAGCTGTCAGCTGAAATAGAAAAATACACTCATTCACTGTTTTAATGTCTCGGCATCCCAGCGAGCCAACAGCAACAACTCAGAGGAGCTTCAGGAACCCAGGAATACTATTCAGTAAACTCTGCGTCCCTGCAGTGTGTGCAGAAGTGTGTGTTTGCACAAATGTGTGTGTGTGTGTGTGTGTGCTCAGCAATAAAAGTGCAGTCAGTGAGAATGACAGGAATGTGTTCTTAGATGATCAGTCAACCAATCAGGTGTTTCTGTTTCTCATACTAAGCTTTACAGGATAAAAATTCCAGATGTGAGATTACATTTTACTTAGCAACACACACGTTTTGAACCACATTAAGACAAAACTGGAGCCTGTTTTAGTCATTCTATTATTGAAAGTTTTTGACTCTATGGCAAGATTGCGTCTTGATCGTCCATTTATACACTGTAAACAATCAACCTGTAGAATCTACTCAACAATTTGCTGCTACCGAATATCCCAAAGCAGTCACAACTACTCACACTTTTAGTTATATCTCACCAAAGAAAAGTTGATCTAATTTACCAGACGTTTTTAAGCAAAAATTCAATGTTTTGAATTTCAATATAATAGACTTCTCTCATGGTTGATGAATGCATGGTAAAACTTTTTTTTTTTACATTTATGTTAAGGTTTCATTTATTCAGACAATTTTTTTTCAGGAAGTTTACTTTGATCTCCTGACATGTTTCGACCATCAACTGTCAGTCTTCTTCAGAGGCGTCTGCTGATCGCGTTGAGGCGTTGCATTGCATTGGACACATGTTATGTCCATGACTTTTGCGTAATAATTCCAACAAAATTAACTTTTTGACATTTGTATTACTAAGATATGCAACTGTGGCTACAATAGTAGCTTGTATGATGTTAAAGATCAATGCACATGTCTATGAAAAGCGCTATATAAAATCCAATGCATTATTATTATTATTATTATATACGTATTCATTGTATCTGACTTACTATCTGTGTGGTGCAAAAAGATGTAAAGATGTATTAGTTATTATCATGTTGTACGTCATTGTAAAAGTACATGAAGATGGAAGGATGTCACTCCTTCATGTTGACACATTAAACTGCAGGATATACAAGTATGAAATTTGAACACAAAATGAATGTAATTTTTGGATAAATAATAATATCTGGAAGCAGCAATCCCCCATTAAAAGAAAAAAGAAAATTATAACCCAATATCGCAACAATTTTTAGGGTTAGGGTTAGGTTTATTGGTTATGGGTCTCGATGAAAGCCCCCGAACAGTCCTCAAACCATTCAGTTTGGAATAGGGAATCAAAGGCAAGGCACGGGTCAACACATATCACTCGGGTTTCACCATGTTGTACACATTCATCAGGGAGGTTTGTGGAAATGCATCAGTACGGAGTGTGTGCAATGTGTGGTTTATCTGGGGCCCAGTGGTGGTTAGACTCAGAACAGTCGGCCGGGTTAGGGCTGGGTTTAGGTTTGGGGTTAAGTTATACAGTAACCCAATATCGCAACAATTTTTAGGGTTAGGGTTAGGGTCAGGTTTAGTCTTAGTCTCATGACCTAAACTGGCCAAATAGGGGCGCTGCGTACGGATAGAATGTCGGTATATTGATACGGCAACTGTACAGATAGCTACTGCCTTTTTTAAAAACATCCAGTAAATGTGTACATTTGAACAATGTGACAAAAAGATTGAAATCCATATTGACAGAAGCATACTCTACTCGTCGTATTTTAGTCATTTATCATTTACTTTTGCAGCCCAGCAAAATTTTAGGTTTGTTTTTTTTCTGTTTTTAATTTGAATTTTGAATATTTATTTTGGCAGTCTTCACAAACAAAAAAGTAAGTAGAGAACAAACACTCAATTGTCCAATTCATCCAACTGAAGGGTGTAGATTGAAGCAAAGCTTATACATACAGTAGCTACCCCATCACAACAAAACAAAACAACGTTCTCTACATAATGTCACACACAAAAAATATTTCACTTATCTTACTGTTTTCACAATATATATTCTGCACAAGTTTGATATATACAGTTTATACATTCACGTCAAACATATGTACACACATATACATACATACACATGAATGTATATGACATGTACATAATATTAAGATTATACTATTTCATATTTACCACAAAAATGTCATCAATTAAATTTAGAGTGGCAATATATAAATGAATAAAAACCTGTTATTATGTTTAAGTATTAATGTATTTTCTACCTTGATATACATATTATATATTATTGCTGTCCTAGGTAAAATTGTTGCTCTTCTTTCTTATACTTATCAAGATTACACATTACACAATGGTTTTCAACTGGTTTGGCTTCAAGGACCCAACATCCCTTCATCCTCTTACTAGAAATTATTTTAAACAAAAGTTTCTAAAATATGATTTGCTTTTTGACGATACAATAAAAGTTTTCCACATTCTGCATGACTTTCCGTGGACAACAATCTTACCCTTCCTCTCAGTGTTTCTGTGCTCAGCGAATCCGGACACGATCTGTTCATCTGGAGGGAAGGACACATGCTTCTTTTCCTTGCTTTTCCTCCTCTGGTGCTCACTTGGTGTCTCCAAGTTGTTTTCACTCTGCTCGTCATTGTCACTTGTCTGGGTCATCTCTCTGTGTCTCTTTGGAGCTCCAACATGCAACTACCTCCTGGAATTTGACATCTAACGTCAGGCCGGCTTCAGTAATCACCCCTTTATTATTGTTCCAACAATGGCTGCATGGTGTGTGTCCCCTAGAGCCATGGCAACATTTCCTGAGGCACTCCTGTTAATTTTAAGAGCGTGCAGAAGTGTGGGCCGCAGTCCATGCACAACCAGGTACCAGCAGTCCTCTCACACATGAAGTGCGGCTTTCTCCACTCTGAGGCACTCGGAAAGGCACAACACTAAAGAACCAATATCTTATTCATGAGATGTGGACGTGCATGCAAGTGATACCTGCCAAAGTGTATCGAATTACACCCTGAAAAACGTTTGGGCTGTTTTTTATTTACATACCTGGGTGATTCTTCAGCTACAGGCCTGTTTAGGTCTGGAAACTTTCGTAAATCAAATACACACTTGAAAAATGTGATGATGAATGACGGGTGAAATACATTCTGGGTGTCATTGTTGTCATTGCAGCATATCATCATCAAGCAACAACAACAACAACAACAACAACGTGTTGTTTTGTACAGACATATAATCATCCACGTTTTAAATATAATTAGAAGCATGGATACTAAGATATGACAATAATAGAGAACTATAAATATTCATGATTATAATGGTATTGTTTTGTTTCCCCAGTGTTTATTTATCCAGCGTTCATATTTTCCTCAGTCAATGAATACCGAGATACGACATTATTACATGTATTTTATTTATTTTTGTATTTATTTATGTAATTTTAGTTAAAGTTTGCAGTGTGCAACATCAAAAATCGGTCATTACAGTTGACATTCTGCACTGCAACAGCTGAAACAAAGTTTAACGGTAATTTTACAAGCATCAGTGGCGATAATAATGAGAGAAACAATGAAAATAAGAAAATGTGCGGCAGACCTCACATTAGTGATATTCTGTGTAAAATGATAATATTTACTTATCATTGAGACAGTTTATTTGTTGAGTAACTATGCATCGGAATCCATTAAGAATGTACATTTATTTGTAGTTAATTTAAAGGACTTAAAATAGTAATAATTCGCCTCAATCAGGTACAACTTGAATAATTAAGCTGAGTTTAGAGATTTATATTTATATTTTTAACAACATACTTCCCTAACAAAATATAGAGATTAACAATAGTAGATAGTTACATATGTGTATTTATTATCTCAATTTTAATTCAATCATGACTTGACATTGAAAACTCTTCTTAAAAAAATTAGATGTACAACAAGCTCAAGGACTGAGAATATGTAGTGGAGCGTTTAAAAGTTTAACCACCATTAAGACTTACTGGCCTTATTGGCCTATTGGATAAACATCAGGGGACATGGAATATATAATCCAATCAAGAATATATTAAAATATTGTTGGGAGCATGAACACACATATATATATATATAAATAGTTTGGGGTGTATTGGTAATGTGATCGTGGAACAGGCAGGTTTGGCACAGATTATTTTTAGTAACACAGTCCCACTGTCAAGTATCCCTTCCTGGTTATGTGCAATGCCAGTGGTAGATTTTGAGATTAAAAATCAATTTAAGAGAATAAAGAAACAGGATGAAGCGTGGTATGTAGCTCAAAAAATATTTAAATAACAAATACAATAACAATACATACAGATTGTGTATATTCCTGGTAGGGAAGTAAGTATTAAGAAAAGACGTACAGACCACCTATCAGTGTATGCAGTGAAGTTAATAGCGATAATAATGACGTTGCAATATAAAACAATATATGAAGTGAGAAAGGCAGTGATAGCATCAGATAACTGGACAGCCCTCATAAGAATATTATCAATGACATCTTGCGAGCAGTTCATTTTTTCTTCTTCTTCTTTTTTTTTTTTTAAATACACAGTTCAATGTATAAAATCCAGAAAACAGGAGGGAATATAAGGTGTTAGGAGAGCAGTAAGGAAAAGGCCATCACGTTTGTTTTGACAATCAGACGCACTTCCACTATGTGACGTAATAATCTGACGGCCGCAAAGGTTAGTGACGTCTGAAAACTGAAAACTGAAAAAGCCTTTATGACACAGTCAGAAATATTTAGAAGTACTTCAAATAAAATTGAAGTTAATTTCGTTAGGACCTGTGGGGGAAAAAATAAGTAGTTAATATGTGTTGATCCACACACAATAAAATAAATGTATATTGGTTATTAGTCATTTATTTGAGGTGGCTGTATTTTAGTTTGAGATGTAGAGTGGGTAACTAACTGGTATTTGGTAAGTGTTATTTTTTCATAGTTTAGTTTTTATACATCCTAAGTATATTGCACTCTCACCCTCATCGGGAACGCGCAAATGAGGGGCGAAGTGCGAGTATTGGGACGGTTCCTCTCTCTGCGGCTCTGGGTGTGCGTGTCCCTTTAAATGTTGTCTCCGCAAAGAATTGTGGGTCAGCATTATCTCGTCTCATTTGGTAAACGATGTATCGGTGTTTCCAAGGCTAAAGGAGGTATAAAAAAAGGAAGCATTGAGCCTCTTTTCCTCAGCCTAAAGAGAACTTGGACGCTCTTTATCACGGCCGCCACTGAAACACTTCCCAAGGTGAAGGAACAGTAGATAGTAAAGGAGATAGGAGGGACTATTCGGACGCAGTCATATATCTCTGGCTCTGTGTCATTTCCGGTCTTGTAGTTTGCGGGAAGTTTGAGAAAGGTCTAGCTTGGGAAGTTTAGCCGAAAGTCAAGCCGAAGCTTCAAGTCTACGGTGTGTATATTCTGCTTTTCATTATTCCACAGCTTCCCGGTTGTTTATTGGTGATTCAACATACTCATAGGAGCATTGACAGCAACATTTACGGCTAAATGTAGCTTCCGGCGTACAGGAAGTCTTGCAGTTAGCATGTAAGCTAACAAGGTCCCACAAATCATAACACTGATGCTTATGTTATCGCTGAAAAACAAAAACTAAACGTCAATGTGTGCGTTTGTCAACTATTTATGTCGCTTCGTATTGTGTAAAACAACAAACTCCATTTTATTTTTGATACTATGTTTTAATAAAACTAAACTGGATTCGCGCTGTCATTCCGCTCACAGATGAAAACTAAGTTACACTAAAGCATCTACAGGTCAACACGCACTGATATATAGTAACAATATGAACTCATGCCTAATATTGCACACAAGACTATCAAGGAAATAACAATTCCTCACCTCTGAAGGTGTGCAGTGGTATCTGGTATTTAAGACGGTCTGTAAATTACACGACAAGACCTTTATTAGTGATGGTCATATAAAGTATTTATGCACATTGGCACAAAGATATGAGGGTCGTATTTTAATACCATTGGTAAAGACGATCAGGATCAGAATCCCTTTATTAATCCCAGGGGGAAATTTCTTAAATATATAAACTTAACTTATATTTATATCAATAGATTGTACTAATGAGATAAAGTTTAGTTAGGAGGGGATATCCATGCCTTTACAGTTTTAGAGGAAAGCAGGTCTCCATTATTCTTAACCGAGTGCAACATGTTTCAGTAACTTGTGATTAGGTCACTATTGTTTTTTAAACTGGCACTGATATGTAATGTATAATGGATTATTAGTTATTGTTAGTTATATATTTTTTGACCATTTAAAAAAACAAAACAACATTTTACAGTTTGCAATGCTCTGCACTAAGATAGTGGCATTTCTCTTTCAAAACCAGCATGAATTAAATTGAACTTGGAGAACTGTTAGTTCTCATGTGCATCAGTGATCATTGGCTGTCCATGATCGTGTCACTACTTGAATCACAGGGATTGATATTTGCAGACAGAAAATACTTTATAAGAACTCCAGTTTTGGAGGCCCAGTCAATCAGGCCATCACATTTTGTCTATTGTTTGGCTCTAGAAATGACAAGATAGTGTAATAAATCTGTGTTGTTACTGAATGAATTCAGGTTTTCCCACAGTCCAGAATAGTTATTTCCTACACCACAACTTCATAATCATAATTGTCTGATAGTGCTATCACTGTTGAACTAGTTAGAATTGAAAGGCATTGTTTTCTCCTTCAGATGCCGCCTAAAGCCAAGGCGGCTGCCAAAGGCAGAGCTCCAGCTAAGAGGAAGCTAGCAGAGGAGTTCCCACCAGGAGAAGTTCTGATAGACACTGGAAAGAAAAGCTGGAAGATTGGAGCTCCCATTGGCCAGGGAGGGTTTGGTCTTATATATCTGGGTAAGCAGTAAATACAGAATCCAAGTAACACATGTATCACTCTGATTAGATAAATATGTTAAAATGCTGAATTAAAAATAATCCAGTGACTTTCTGTCTTCATCAGCTGAGGAGAATTCATCTAAGCAAGTTGGAGTTGATGCTCGCTATGTCATCAAAGTGGTAGGAGGCCATCCATACTAAAACATGTAAAGTGTTGACTAGAACATGAAGATGATTTTTTTTCAAAAGATATTTACTATAAACATTTTTTTTTTAATATACGAGGAATCGTTTTAGATTAAGTTGATGATTAAGCCTGATAATATACTATTGTGTCAGGACCTACGACGGGATACATAGGTTGGCCAATAGCACCTCTGCGTTAAGGGAATGTATCGCTATGCGATTGGTCGCCATGCCGCTAGGAGATTGTGGCTGTGTGTGGTTTCAGAGGAGCATTAAAAAGCCCTTGTTTATCTTCCGGAGTCATGTACTGAGTTCACATCGTACTGAGATGGTATATGTGCATGCGCGCACATGCGCACTACTGAAAAATGAATTTTTGTTTTCAAATTGAATGGACATGTTTTATTTGTTTATTGGATTATGTTAGGGTTATAATCTCAGTGCGGAGATAAACTCGTACACAGTAAATAATGTTTAGTGTTTTTAAGCATCTTAAAATGCACTTTAATTCAGGATTATTACTTACCTACCTAACAATGTGTGTATTGTTGGACACAAAGATGAAAACAACAGTTTCAAAATGTGTGTTTTATTCTTCAATATAAACATATGCAACATGAAAACACAGTAGACTGTAGAATTTAAACATAACGTCATGCCTGCTCCTCTGGCAGCCTCCGCAGCATGTGGTCATTGTTTGCTGGTAACTAAACACTCACAAACACACAGTAGGTACAGATATGTCCGTGTTTAGATTCCATTTGGCGGTGCTTCTCGTGTGGTGCAGCCATGAAAGGAAATAATAAAACACTGGCACTTTTTTTCTGTCTCGGTTCTCTCTTTGACTCAATCATTGGAGAAACAACATTCACATTGCACCACAAAAAGTTGAAACTTGGTGGTGTTGACTGGAAAAAGCAATGACCAGGGTTGAGGTTTATGGTGAACCAATCACAGCCCTTATGGACCGCTTCAGACAGGATTTTTTAGAGGTGTACGTAACGTTAGAGCTACATGTATACATATATCAGGCTTTAGAAGGTTTAAATCTGTTGACTACAGACTGTTTTGGCCTGATTAATGTTTGGCCGAGAAATAAGAGCTTCAATATGAACCTAAACAATAATAATGAGAGGATTAATGTTTGGAGCAGGGATGGAACTGTTCAAATCCAAAGTGTAGCACCACATTAGTTCTGCAGGAATGGACAGTTGCAGTAAAGGCCTGGCCGACCATCACAGGGATTAAAACCCAGTGTTTTTGTTAGATCAGGAGAAGCTGGTATAGAATTATTATTATTCACACCTTAATGTGCTGATTTCTGTCCACAGGAGCCCAGCGAGAACGGACCCCTGTTCTCTGAGCTCAAGTTTTACATGCGAGCTGCCAAACCGGATCAGAGTAAGCTAAGCATTATCATTCCTTATTAAAACATACACACACACACACACACACACACACACACACACACACACACACACACACGGCACCCAGCCAAAGTTAGCCCTGTGATCACAACATAAATATTGTTTTACCACCAGGGCAAACAAATAAAGAAGAGCCAACTTTCTTAATTAAAAAGACAGTGTTGTAGCGAAGGCACGGAGGGGCCCTGCAGATGAAGGGAGGCTTTTGGTGGCAGCAGTGTCGGCCCCCGGGCCACAGCTTTGCATTTTATATAATAACAATCCAAATGTCAATCTCCCCTGACAATTAACTGTAATATTACTAAGGAACCAAATGCTCATATTTTATTCATGCTGGAATCTCACGTTGTTGGTAAATATTTGTCCCTGCAGCAGATTAGCCTGCTGGCCAGCCCCTCCCCCACTCACTGGAGGTCTGCTTTTATTACTTTGAGCATTACTAATAGTACTGATTTAGGCTCGCACCAGTTAATTCTGTTTTAATAAATAAAAGTTCCAATAACTTAAGAGTCATTTCATTCATTTGGCGTGTCCTTGGTGGGGTTCATGGTTAAACTGGTTCTCTTTGTTTTTCAGTTCAGCAATGGATGAAGTCACACAAGTTGAAACATCTGGGTGTTCCCAGGTACTGGGGCTCAGGTCTGCATGATAAAGGAGGGAAAAGGTACATAATGGTTTCTTCACTGGGTTTTGTTTGTGTGGACCTAAGTATCATAATCTGTACATCAAATGTCATAAGGCAGTAAAGTAACTTAACGAACACTTAAACTTGTTGATGAGGTAAAGTGATCTTTAATGTGGTTCAAGCAGGAAACTTGATCAAAGTAATTTAATGTTCTATGATATATTTAGTAACCAACTCTGTATTTTAGTGTTTAGCGTTAAGATCACTTTGGATGTTTCTCAAATGGGGGTACGTGGACCCCTAGGGCAGTGGTTCCTAACCTTTTTTGGATCGTAATATTATGAAGTTTTTTTTTTTCCTTCGAGAATTAGTTTTTGATCATGTTCGTTACACCATATTATAAACACAGAGCAGCCAAGATTAGTGATTTAATTAAATATATTGAAATCTTTTTTCTTTGAAATTATATATATATAATTTTATTGATTCATTTTTTACATTATTATATTTTAGATTTATATACTATATTTTTATCAGTAACTTTTTAAAAAAAGAAATAAAAAATCAATTACTATACATTTTAGGTGACCCCATTTAATTTCCCCTACATGGTGTCATGACCCCATGGTTGAAAAACACTGCCCTAGGGGTATGGGATGGCAAGCTTTTAGAATTGTGTATTTTTGGTTTAAAATGATAATCATGAACTGAAAATACAAAGGTCAGTCTTAATCCCACACAAGGTTAGACATGACATTAAATGATTAAAAAAAATCTATTCAGGAGGCACTAAATACTTCTTTCTTTCCACTTCTTTACAAAGTCATTCTTTAACATGTGTGTTAACTTTTATTCATTCCATCATTATACTCTACAGTTGTTTTTTGATAGTATTCTGAGCGAAATATTGTAGTTGGACAGAGGCGTTAGTTTGAGAACCACTGCTGTTTCTCAGCTAAACTCTTCTTTTTCCTCTCAGGTATCGCTTCATGGTTATTGACAGACTTGGCATCGACCTGCAAAAAAAGTTCGATGAATGCAATCGACGTTTTCCAAGAAAACTGGTCCTGCAGCTCGGCCTTCGACTGGTTGGTTAACGTCAAGAATAGTTTTAATATTTTGTTCGTCTTCCATTTTTGATTTGTCCCAGCTTCTGAAATGTCGTTCAAAACTTCTTGATCTACTTGAAAATGACTGTCAGTGAATGTTCAGTAGAATGACTGAGCTGTACACCAGGGATGGGCAACAGCCGGGGCCACAAAAATGTAACTGTATCTGATCCAATGGCCCCATTATCAACATTTATGTCATAATTAGAATAATTATTGATCTTAGCATTAATACAGAGGGATAAGGGTTTTGCCTTTGTCTATGGTTTTGTTGTTTTGAGTTTTTAGTCATTGTGTGTTCTTGTACATTTGTGGGGGGTTTTTCTGTCATTTTCTGCATTTATGTTCTCGATTTGTGTGGTTTTTGGTTTCACTTTCTCTATTTTACTGTCATTTTGTGTAATTTTGCTGACGGGTTTGTGTTTTTTTTGGAGCTATTCTGTAATTTGTTGTTTTTTGTGTTTTCGTAGTCATTTTGTTTAAGTGGTTGTTGTCATTTTGTGTATTTTAGGAATGTTTTGTTTATTATCTTGGGCTTTTTTTCCCTACCAACTTCTTAAAATACAAGATTTGTTTTGGAGGCCACATAAAATTAGACCACCAGTTGCCTATGTCTGCTCTACCCTGTCACTTTTTTGCATTGTGATACTAATTGTTTGTTCCTCCCTTAAAATGTTCCTTCTTTTGATGTTTAGCTCGATATTCTGGAGTATATCCATGACCATGAGTATGTCCACGCTGACATTAAGGCATCCAACCTCATGCTGAGCCACAGCGATCTCAATCAGGTCAGTGGCAGCATCAGTTTGAGTGAAAATCAGCGTAAGAAAATGGATGTGAAACGTTGCGTTTGTTGGTGTTAGTGTTATGAAGGTGCTGCAACGACCCCGCCTCTGCTCTCTGAAAGCAACTGATGATTGTGGGTCGTAACGCACTTGTGTCGCTTCATTAGATTCAATTAAGGCCTGGAGGGAGGCGGGGAGGGGCTGTGCGCGTGGATGTGTTTGTATTTTCAAACAAGGGGGAGATTGGATGGCAGCATCAAGGAGCTTTTCCAGCTAACAAGGTAGAGGCAGGGGCAAATATTTATTAAGGAGATTAATAGTGTATCATTGGTGGAGTTATTAAATTGCTGTTTTAAAATAACAATTTATAATGATGTGAGCTTCTCATCGGCCTTTTCACCCTGCCTGCCTGTTTGTGATTGTGAATAGCAACGTTAATCTGAAGATAATGCAACCTGGGTGCTGTACACATACATATATAGGATTATGCCGATGAAAATACAGATAATTTTTTTATTTATCACATAAGTTGATGTGTACAGTCACTGTGGATTGTGAATTTAAAATTGCTGTGTCTATCGACTGCAGGTTTTCCTGGTAGATTATGGGCTAGCCTACAGATACGCCCCCGACGGTGTCCTCAAAGTCTACAAGGAGGATCCTAAGAGATGCCATGATGGCACCATTGAGTTCACCAGCATCGACGCTCACAAAGGAGCATGTAGGTACAAGCTGCAGAAACAACAAGAGGAAGAGTACCAATGCTAGGATGGATGTTATTGGGTGGGAGTATTCATTGACAGGCTGGCCATACCAGCCTGTCATTGCCCGATCCCGTTAGATCTCGGAAGCTATGCAGGTCTGGCCCTGGTTAGTAGTTGGATGGGAGACCACTGAGAATTCCAGGTGCCACAGTGGGGTGGCAGTCACCCCAGTGGTATCTGTCATTGTGCCCTTGGGCAAGGCACTTCACCTACATTGCCTAGTATGAATGTAGTGTGTGAGTGAGTGTCGGTGGTGGTCGGAGGGGCCGATGGCGCACTATGGCAGCCTCGCTTCCGTCAGTCTGCCCCAGGGCAGCTGTGGCTACAATAGTAGTTTACCACCACTAAGTGTGGAGTGAAAGAATAATGCCTTAATTCTGTAAAGCGACTTTGAGTGTCTATGATAAAGCGCTATATAAAACTGATGCATTATTATTATTATTATTATTAGTGTATGTGTTCTTAAAGAAAAGTGTCAGAATGAAGAAATCATAAGCAAGCTGGATTTATGTCAAACAGTTGTAGTGTTCTGTTGGTGAGTGGCTTCTCGACTCTACAGAATGTCCTGTGTTAACCCTAGAACACTATCGCTAAGATCAGTAGTACCATCATTATCGGTGGGTGATTTTAACCCAATATAATATACCCAATAAAAAGTTGTTATCAAAATATGACAACACATGGCAAGTTAGTTGTGTTCTTTTATTTTCAACTATGCCGTGCCTAACAAAAATTTAAAAACGACCATGGGTGGATTCTAAATATTTAAACCAAAATTACTGAAAATTTAGGAATGTAAGAACAAAAAATCCTTCAAAAAAAAAAATGATTCCGGAAACTTAGTCTTTGGTCATCTTGACACACGAACCGCTGCAGGAGAGAGGAACAAAAAAAGTCTTTCTTTGATTGGGTAAAAATGATCACCTGACTACAACATTTCTATCACCATATGAGTGTATAATAATTTATCCTATTGTGTCAGTTTAAAGACTGATCTGAATAGATTATATGAAAATAAAATGTCTGTGCATACAGAAATATTGCAGGCATCAAGTAACCTTTGCAACACATTAAAACCATTGTAATCACTGAAATATTGCACAGATACGCAAAAATATTGATATTTTTCTCACACCCCTCGTGGTTGACCAACAAAACATATGAGCCGAGGGAACGTTTCATTCTGCAATCTTACTGCCATGCCGTTACTTGAGGTGTTACAGTAAACAATGTTTTACGTCTTTAGCATCTTAAAATGCAATTTCTTCTGGGAATAATGCTTATATTTACCTAACCATGAAACAACCAGGAAAGCAAACATTAAAACGATTTCAAAACGTACGCTTTATTCTTCATTATGAACATATGCTACATGCAAAGAAATGTAACACTTTTGTGGGTCAAGCTGTAGACTTAAAAGACAATGTCCTGTATGTGCTCCTCTGACAGCCTCCGTAACATGATGGCCATCGTCTGTTTTTAATGAAACACACACACTTGGAGGCGCACTTCAAGCTGCGACGTTGATGAAACACAGAAGCATGATTTAGGCTTTAGTGACAAAAGCGTTTATTGGAGTCAATGTGTTTGTGTTTCAGCTCCCTGCAGGAGGAGTGACCTGGAGATTCTAAGCTACTGTATGGTTCAGTGGCTGTGTGGTCGGCTGCCCTGGGAGGACAACCTGCGGGACCCGTTATACGTCAGGGACTCCAAAATCCAGTGAGGGGAGGGGGGCGGGGTGTGGCATGGGTGCAGTATGGGTGCAGTGACCACAGGGACATGTCAGCTTTCAATGCTCTTACGTAGTATAGTATTTCTGAGTTAATACGAATCATTACATCAATGCAAACAAAACATTTATGAAGCCTCAGATTCTGGTTTTAAATTTCCCCCAATTCTGTGTCATGTCATTACTGGCTATTAAACTTCCCAATATCATGCCAAACGTGCTCAATAGAGTTAATTAAGTTACTATTGTTTATACTATAATATTTTTATCCTTCAGATGTGCAAAAGTAATGTGATGCTGAAATCACACATTTTACATAGTAGAATATTGTAGGGCAACAGTTTAGTTTTTTTTCTAAACAAAAAAAAAGCATTTTTAAAAAAAAATATCATAGAAATTAACAGATATTCTTCCAAAGCATGACCACCTTTTTTGGTGTGAAATTTGACATTTGTGTCTCTTTGTTACGCATTCAACCAACTGTCTGTTGGTATATTTAGGAGAGAGAAACTTTCTCTTGTTTTGACTACTATGCTGAGTCATGTTGTATTGAAGTCCTTTCTGAAGTGTTGGTGTCTGACTATAAATCAGTGGTTGCTTTTTTCTCCATTTGTTTGTGTTGTTCTATAGGAGTCGAGAAAACGTCTCTGAATTTATGACCAAGTGCTTCTCCTCTCAGGACAAGCCAGGTAAGATCAGTATCAGTCGGAGATATCATGTTCTCATATCTTCAAAATAAAAGCGTCACCGTCCTCTTAATTGTCACATTGAATTCAAAAATTCTTTGTCTGGTCTCGCTGTTGTTTGATATCTCATTGTACTGCAATGATGTTGGCACTCAAACCGCGTCCGTCCTGATCAAGGAGGCGTCACGCTGTGCTTCCTTTTGCTCTGGCTGAGCGCAACCAAATGTTCAAAAAGTTGCGCTGAAATGAATTAAACACAGCACTGCAGCTGGAGTCGATCACAATGACGACAACATTGTTAAAAGGCTGATGTTTAGTCAGGGGGATTTGTCACCCATCTCAAGACTTTTCTCAAAGAGGAGCCCCCGGCTCTTCACTCAGTGTGAAGATGGGTGGACTTTTCCATCAAATGCCATGTCTTGCAGTATTTGCAACACTCTTGCTGGTTTATAAACATGTTGTTTTAGATCCTAGTTTCCCAAAGTAGGGTACGGGTACCCCCAGGGGTATGCAAATTGTCATGGGGGTACGGTACATGACTAAAAAATAAATTTTTTTAACTATAATATAAATGTAGCCTGATACATTGCCACAAATGGCACATTAGCCGATGTAAGACCGTGATAGAGAAACAATAATAATCATGATAATACATTTTATTTATGGGTGCCGATCAAAAAACCCAAGGACACCTTACAAGCAGAGTTAAAAAGATAACAATATAAACCAGAATTACAAAACAGGGTTAAAAACAAACAATATAAAACATAAAAATTAGAGTCTTAAAAGGAGGTAATTAACAGTTTTACATAAAAATGTTTACCATTCTCATAAAAAAAGCCCTAATATGAGGAGAGCTACTTTGCTTTAACGATTTACATTGCTTACAGATTATGATTCTTTTTTTAAATGATTATACATTATTCCTCAACAGGATTGGTAATATTCAGAGACAAATTTTACTCTAGGGCTACATTGTTAATGACATTACATCAGTGGTTCCCAACCTTTTTTTGGGTCGTGACCCCATTTTAATATCACAAATTTTTGGCGTCTCCAGAGACTTTTTTTCTTTTTTAGTATTAGCTTTTGATAATGTTTGTTGTTGCCAGGATTAGTGCACAAAGTAACGAGATGCGCCAGCTCAGATACTTTTATACTGCATTTTATTTGAACTCGATTTATATTTTAGAAAGTGTGAGTATAGAATATAGTTATTTAAGATTGTTTTGTGTTTGGAATATAGGAACAGTAATGAAAAACATTTTTAAATTACATTTTTAAATGGTTAATTTTTTTATTATAATAAATTACTAGACATTTCAGGGGACCTCATTTGAATTCCAGAAGGTTGAAAAACACTGCATTACATTGTTGTGTTTTTCAAGTGTGCAGCTATAGGGGGTACATGGCTTCAGGTTAACTGTCTGAAGGGGTACGTGACTGTGAAATGTTTGGAAACCACTGCTTTAGATGATTTCCATGCTTTATTTTGGCTTTTCAGTTGAGATCCAGAAGTTCATGGAGGAGGTGAAGCGTCTGGATTACCAGGACAAGCCCCCTTACGACCACCTTCGCTCCATCCTGCGTTCAGGGCTGAAAGCCATCAAGGCTGAAGACAACGACAAGCTGGACTTTGCATCAGTTAAAGGAACTGCTTCACCACCATCTCAGGTTAACACACTCACTGAAAGATGTGGGCCGACTTTAGCGTACGTGTAAAATTATGTTCCACAACTGGATCACAAAAGCTGCACACTGTGATTACTGCCGAAGCTGTAGAAATTGGAACTATTCTTTGTACTTTCGTCCTTTCTGTACATGTGAATACATCCATCGGGGACACAGTGTTTGCCAGCTGAAGGGTTACCAAGTGTCAGTGCTGGTTATTGTACTTAATTATCCTGCCAATCTGTTCCCATCAGTGAGGGTCGCACGGTGATCATGAGGTAACGATGGAGGCAGAAACAGTGGAAGGAGGAGATGAGTGATGCTTGTTTGAGGAGGGCTCACGGACTAGTTTTCATCCTTTCATCACTGCAGGAAGAGGACACAAGACATTAAATCACAGTCAAGACAGATTTTATTGAGATTTTTACAGTGATTTTTGGCAAAAAAAGTACTCAGTGATCTTATAGTTCAGATCTGGTCAGAGTTGGAGTGTCTTTTTTTTTTTCTCTTTTTGTCTGCACATGCTGTCAAAGGTCAACACTACAAGACGTGCAATCTTTTTAAGACAGCAATGCATGTTTTGTTATTGCATTTAAAAAATGAATTTATTTTATTGCATAATTGTGACCATCACCAGCCCTTCCCAAGGAAGGGTAAGAAATACTTTATTAAAGGGAAGATAAAAAGAGAGGGCAGTGTTACACCTGGGTGAGGGGATGGAGGGGGAAGGGAACAGGGAGGAGAAACTCAAGGTAGGAAATGGAAAGGGTGGGGAAGACTTGATTATTTTAAAGTGAGATGTGATGTTGTAATTGTGCTTATTATGTTGTGTAATCAAGCCAGTCTGGTGACAAGTGTGAAGCTTAGGTATAATGGTGGTGGCTGTGGACAGAGGGAAGGAGTGAGTGGTAATATCTAAAGCACGTATTTGGGATTAACGTGTCTAAGGTTAAGCCCAGTACGACGACCACATCCCCAGCCGCCTAGGGCACCAAGGGGATGCTGCAAGCCACCCCGCCGGCCCCAGGCATACCGACCGAGCCCCCCAGAGCACCTTTTATTGATGCCGCCTGCACGTTGAGCTTAAGTTGTTGCTAAAGTCAGGCCCCCCCCTCAAGGGCTCAGCTAGACCACCATACCGGCATGCGGCGTGCGCAGCCTCGAGGCGGCAGAGCCGCAGGGCACCGCCCAAGCCGGGGCCGCCCTGCGCCGCACCCACAGGCATGCAAGGGTGCGACCCACGCTACAGTACCTGCCACGGAAGACCCCCGCCAGGCCTGGCCCAGCCTGCCGGACCCGGACAGCACCCCCCCCGGGACCGGGAACCCCCAAGGGTGTCCCCTCACCCCAGCAAACCGGCCACTGTCCAGCAGGCCCGCTGCCCACCACACAGCGCAAGCCACAAGGCAATGCCCCCCACCGATGCGCGAGCGACCGGCGGCCGCCACCGCGGGAAGGATGCACCCCAACGGCACTCACTCAGTGCAGAACACCAGCCCCCAGCCAAGGGCGCCCCGGACCCACCCACCGGTTCGCAGATAACAGGACAGACCCACCAGGCGGCCAACAGTAACCCCAACCACCGGAACAGCTAGCGCCGCCACCCCCAGCATCTCGAAGCACCAAGCAACCCCACCCCAACCCCGGTACAGGCGCCAGCACGCCCACCCCCCCACTCCGACGTGGCAGGCCGCCCTGGGCTTGCACCATTCCCCAATGGAGAGGCACTTCCTTATCCCCTGTGTGAATGTGTGTGTTTAGTGAATGTATAAGTTGAGTTGGAGTGTCTTAGTATCAGGGTTGGGTCAATTATATTTTTAATTACATAATTGATAATTAATTACTATTATGAAGTAATTATAATTGTTATCGTAATTGGAAAAATGTGTTGCACTTGTAATCATAGTTGAATTGTAAGTGAGTTCAGATAATTGACTTTATAATTATAATTGGCATGGAAATTCTATACAAACTTCCATTTATAATTTAATTAAACGCAAAACTGTGGAACCATGTTACAGTTCTATGGCTCATACATACATAGTTAATAATTATTCAAATATGTTTCAAATTAAGTTCACCTGTCACTTTTGAGGATCATTTTACAATGCAAAAAAATGTAATCTAGGAGGAAACTGACAGAAAATAGACCTATGTTTTCATTGATTAGTAAGCCTAACAAGGTAACCAATGGATAGGAAAGAAATGAGGAGATAATATTTAGTGTATTTTACAGCTGGTTTAGGACCACTTATTATAAGAGATGCTAACACAAGAGAGAGGTGACATTTTGTGGGCTTATTTATTAAAGGTTCAGTAATTGTGATTACTAGAATTTTAACTTTAGGAGTTAAGAGCGTAATGGTAATTGACTTTCAGGGGAAAAATAATTGTAGTTTTAATTCTTATTGGAATAAATGCTAGTCAACGTAATTGAACATGAATGATTAAAGACGTAATTGTAATTTTAAAATGTAATTGACCCCAACCCTTCTTAATATCAGTTTTAATCACATAAATAGTTAAAGACAACATCACATGCTGTTGTAATTTGTTTCTGCCAATTCCAGCACTTTTCTTTGGTTTTTCCCCAACCAATGAAAATGCAATAATAAGGACTTTTTCTCTCTCTGCAGAAGAAGACGACCAAGAGAAAGAAAGCAGCAGATGAAACCGAGGAATGTGACACAGATGTCATTGACGTGAAAAAGAAGAAAGTCACACCTAAAAAAGGTTGGTTTTCTCATCTCATGGTCAACATGTTTAAAACATTGCTATAACCACCAGAAGTTCAATCTCAGCTACAGAACACATGGTCTCAGATGTTATGTGATGTTCTCTTCCTCCTTCAGGAGTCAGCGGAATGAAGAAAAGCCCCAAAAAACTTGGTAGACCCCGGATGGTGAAGACTTCTGGGAAACGGGCTGACACTAAGTCCAAACTGGTGGAGATGGGAACCCAAACTACACCTGGGCTCGCCCAGAGGTCCACAAGCAGAGCTAAAAAAAAGTCCACCTGAAAAGCACCCGTTTTTGCACTCCCGTGTTCATGTGGCCTCTTTATAAAACTTTGCAGAAGTTTTTAATGTTATTATTGAACATTTACTGATATATTTTAATTTTTGTTTAGGGTATTTTGTTTGGGTTTGTGTTAATAAAGAAAACATAGTATATTTATGCTGTGATTTGTCTCGGTGACTTTAACAATCTGCACTGATGGGCTGTAAATGTTATAAGTTGCTGTTGCAACCTTTTTTCTCTCCTGACATGTTCCAAACAGCCTTTTATTGCAGATTACGGAGCGGTGCGTCTGTATGTTTCTCAGACATTGGTACATACACACAGCTGTCTTTCAAAATAAAAGCTTAAACTTCCAGACTTTCCTGTGACATCTTTTTGCATTACAATCAGTTTATAAATTGAAATATGAATCAAAATGTCTGCTTTTGGTAAAATGCAGGATATTTTTCAAAAAGTTGTGAAACTTCCTATAAAATCCTTTCAGTGACATTTATCAGAGGAGAGGATGTCCATTATTACCACGTCCGTCCCTGTCTTCTGCTGCTGGACCTTCCACGTTCCTCAGTACGTTGCCATCCCTCCTCTCCCTTTTCCCACCAAGAAAGAAGATTTCCCAGTTCCAGACGTGGAAGTAACGGATTACAAATACTCACGTTATTATAATTGAGTTACTTTTATGGGTACTTGTACTTATTTGAGTATATTTCAAAATAAACTTTACTTCGTTCAAAATTCTAATGTATTAAATTTTTACAACCAACCGTGAATGAGTAAATTATTATTATTTGGTTTAAAATGATCAACAGACATTGTGAAATACAAAAAATAAAATGACCAGACAATCAAATGCATCACATCATGGCCGATCAACCAGATTAAACGTAATACACAGTGCCAAAACAGCACTGAATCCTGGTTATTTATTTTTCATCAGTTTTAGAGTTCATACATGTAGCTATACTTGGAGTCTGATAATTGTTATTTTGAATTTAATTGTTTTTTTTTATTTAAGAACAATTTTACATTTTGTCCAACCTTTTTATTTTGTACAGATGTCTTTGTGGAAAATAAATTAAGTTCCAATTGTGCAAGATTTCATCTCTCCTCCTTTTTAAGTGTATACATGAGATGTTTACTGTATGCAAGGGAACTGTGGAAAGATTTATTACCAAAAATAAACACAAGTAGTCATTTTTACTTTGAGTACTATTTAATTGAGCCACTCTTTACTTGTGCTTGAGTATTTTATGTATGACTTACTCGTACTTGAGTACAATTTCAATCAAGTAACTGTACTTCTACTTGAGTATGATATGTCAATACTCTTTACACCTCTGCCCAATACATATTGATTGGGATTGTTTCATCCTCTTCAGGGTTTCTCTCAACCACACTAACTCAGCTAATTGGCCCCCCCTTTCTAGACAATGACCTCCTGGGTGCCCGAGCCATGGGCTCACAGAAGGGGGCAGTAGTACATAATGATAGCAAATGGATGCAGGTGTGTTGGGGAGATGGAGGGCCAACACTTTAACAGGACAACCATCTTTTCTGCTGTGGCCTGCCGGGCGTTAGTTGCTGGTGTGTTTGCAGCGCTCGGCCTCCAATCGTTGAGCCGCTGGAGCGTGAAAGCCTCCCAGCAGTGGCCTAACCACCACCACTCATGATATGGATGCTCACCCTCCCCAGAACCTGGCGCCAATAACTTGATAACAGTTCCTCAGGCTGGTGGCTTTCCTCCCACTGGTGTTTGTGACAATTGCTGGTGTTTTGGGGGGTGGGGTGGGGTGGGGTGGGGTTGGGGGCAGTCAGACTGGAAGAAGAAGCTGGAGATCAGTCCAATAGTTTTAGTTTTTGGCAACAATGCTACAGCACACGTGTGTCAAACTCAAATCCAGCCCTCGAGAACTGTGGTTCTCAAACTTTTATCTTTTTGGCTCAAGTACCCCCTTTTTCTAACTTTTGAATCCAAGTATCCCTTTAGTCAGAATTCTGTGAAAAAATGACTTTAGAGCATAATAACTGAACGATAACACACATTTTAAAGAGTCAAATTCTCTAAATAAGTAGAATGAAACAGTATTTAGTGCTTCCTGAATAGATTTATTTCTATCGTTTCTATAATTTACAGTCATCACCACCCTTGTGTATTTTCAGTTCATGTTCTAATCAAGATCATTTTGTGTGTGTGTTTTTTTTTTGTCATTTTGTGTATTTTGTTGTTGTTTGCCTGTTGTTATTATTATTCAGTATATATTTTTTTCTCTCATTTTTTTTGTGTTTTTGGTTGTTTTGGTTGGTATTATTTAAATTATTCTTTGTCAGTGTGTGTATTTTTGGTGTTGTTTGGTTGTTCATTATGTCGTTTTGTATGTTTCTCTGTTATTTTTGTGTATTTTGTAGTGATTTTGTGTATTTTTTTTCTCATGTAGTGTGTCTTTGTTGTCATTTTGTTTGTTGCTGGCAATAGTAAGTGTTTTTTTCTGTGTCATTTTGTGTATTTTGTTGTTGTTTATCTGTTCTTTTTATTATGTTTTATAATTGTGTTTTGTTGTCATTTTGTGAGTTGCTGGCAATATTTAGTATTATTATCATAATCAATTAAAATCAAAAGTAAAATCAATTCAAATCATCAGTAAAATCAATTCAAATCATCAACAAACACATGACATCAACAACGTGACCAAAAATCTCTCTCAATCATACGCAGTAGAGAAAAAAAGTGCCTTTAACTTTGATTTAAAAATGTTCACATTGGATGCTGACTTCAGCTCTGCTGGCAGTTTGTTCCACTTCTTTGCAGCATAACAACTAAAAGCAGCATCACCATGTTTACTGTGAACTCTGGGCTCCACTATCTGACCTGTGTCCATAGATCTGAGAGACCTGCTGGGTTCATACCTGACTAACATGTCACTGATGTATTCTGGACCAAACCCATTCACAGATTTATACACCAGCAGCAGAACTTTAAAGTCTATTCTGAGGCTGACTGGGAGCCAGTGTAAAGACTTTAAAACTGGACTAATGTGTTCTGACCTCTTTGTTCTGGTTAAGTGTTCTGAACCAACTGTAGCTGTTTGGGGGGTCTCCTGTCAGAAGACCATTACAATAGTCCAGTCTGATGGAGATAAAAGCATGGACCAGTTTCTCCTGATCTTGAATGAAGTAACTTTTTACATAAATGTTAAAATTCCTCACAAACAATTCCTCTAAATTACACAAAAATTGGTGACTAAAAGAAGTCTTGAATTGAAATTTCAATAGGGACTGATATTCTAAACTAGGCCACAATGACGTTAAAATTGATCTTTTTCCCCCCACCCAAAATCTGGGGCCCACTTGAGATCAAACTGGTCCAAATTTGGGCCCAGAACCAAATAGAGTTTTACACCATGTTTTAAATCCTTTATATGGCTTTTATTTTTCATTGTTTAATGATGGTTGTTTAATGGTGTGTATTTAGAAATGAGTTTTCAGGGCGGTGTGTAGCTCAGTGGGTTGAGCGCCCGCCCCATGTACGGAGGCCGTAGTTCCTCACCTGCAGCGGATCCAGGTTCGATTCCCGGCCTGGGACCCTCTCCTGCGTGTCATTCCCTGCTCTCTCTCACCCCCTTCCTGTCAAGCAACTGTCATATAAAGGCCACTAAAGCCAAAAAAATCCTTAAAAAAAAAAAAAAGAAATGAGTTTTCAGCCAATCATATTTTAGCTTTCATCCATTGCGGGCTTTACAAATATTGCCCTAAATATTCCAGAAGAAGCATTTTAAGCTTTTTACAGTGTAAAAGCCTGTCGCTTTAACCAATCAGATTTGGAGAATCACCACCAATGCAGCAGTGCATGAAAATCTACCTGGTGGTTCTCACAGCTTCTGATTGGCTCTGGAGTGCCACCTGAGCAGTTTACACCAGGAAATGGACCAAGGAGGGAAAGATAGTGATTTGAATGCAGATTTACCTAAAAGCTGTTTTTAAGAAAGACTTTCCACAATAGACATGGACTGTCACAGAAAAGGAAATGGAACTTTTAATTAAGTCTGCAACTGTCCTGGTTATTGGATCTACAAGTTGTACTGATGCTGGGAACGTTTGGACATGGATTCTGGAGCCACTAAAAGTGTGCCAAAGCATGGAGGGACTCTGGAAACTTAAGGAACACGTGTCGTGTGCATGAAAATACGTTTTCTCAACGGGAGAATCGTGAGCAGTGCTTCATGGGTGTGAAGTGGACAAGTCGACAAAGGTGAGTAATGCTTTATTGCGGTTGATTGGGATGTTTGCAACTCCTGGAATGCTATTGTGTTCACTGTTGAACACCATTATAGGCCCAGGTATCTAATGCATGGTCCACCACTGCTATTTCTGCATTGTTTGGTTTGGTCCTTGGATATGTAAGAACCTGCAACTTAAATTATATTGTTGTGACATGTATTTTTAAGCTCAAGAGTCCCAATAATTGGTTAAATAAAACTGTTAGAGAGTGATTTCCCCAACACTGAATGCTGTGTCAGGATTTCACTTTGATGAATTTGCTGCTGGTGATATGGTGTTGCAGTTTTATTATAATAAAGTGGCATAACTGTACGTCATGGGAAGGCGTATAAGTGGGTGATCCTGAATAATTTTTTGAAGTTATGCCACTGTAGGTTTAGGCTTCTTGGAAACCTTTTCTGATGCACTCAGAAGCTTTTCTTTCTCTTCTCCATGTTTTGAAATGTGAAATGATGACATTTTCTAGCTTTGTGGAAGCCCTATGAAAGATGACGTTTGGTGGGGCCCCATGTTTGCCCAACTACATCAAGAGAGTTCTAATCCAATAAATGCTCCACAAACTGCTACAATCTATTACATTTTACCAGTTAAATGGCTATACAGTCATGACAACTTCTTAAGTTGAGCTATTTAAGCAAGATGTGATTAAAAAAGCAGAATACAATGAAAGCAACGGTCCTCTACAGTATATGTCACTGAAACAAAACCACATAGTGTTGAATTCACAGCTTCTTATTGTGCTTTATTTTGTTCTTGTATCCAACATTTATAATCCCACACATTAGCGATAAAGATAGGTAAATTAAATTATTAGGGATGTCCCGATACAACTTTCCGATATGATACCGATATTGCAGCCTTGCGTATCGGCCGATACCGATATTGATCTGATATCAGCATGAATCATACATACTTTTATTTTCTCTCTTTTCTTTAATAAAAACATAATTACTTATTGTGTAGTGTGGAATGTTAGAAAAGGCTTGATCAAGTGATGTCACTCAAACAGAGAACAATAGTCAAAAAACTGACCCATTTATTATTAACCAATGGGTTACATCATTTTTAACCTTCAACATAATAGCTATAGTATTCTACAATTGAATAAAATAAATAAAAAAATAATTGAAAAAAAATAATTGGAAAATCTGTAAATTTATATCTGATATTTGATATTTGTTATTAGGCTAATATCGGATCGGGACACCCCTATAAATATCCTTAAATTACGCCTCAGACTCCGATTTGGGTCCCCCAGTGGTTATAGGGCCCTATGAAACTGCATATAGCCAGAAACGCTCTGCCCCCTCTCTCTGTTGTAGTGTGTATATTCTCTGTCATTCTGTGTCGAGGCTTTTGAAGTTGAAAGTTTGGAACCGCTGGTTCTGGTCTGACATACTTGTGACGTCTGATTTAATGTGATGGATAGAACCTCAGTGTAGCTACTTTTTTGAATGTTTAGCATGGGAAAGTTCCTGCTTTGTGCTGATGGCGGGGATGAATTGATCTTGTGTGAATTTATTTGTTGGATTGTGCCATTATAAAAATGCTCTGAAGAACACAAACACTGTAACGGCATTGAGGCGCCGCTTTGAAGAAGAATCGGGTATACAGAAGTTTAAAAATAAGTCCAATTCTTGTCATTGACTTTTAATGTAAACCATGTGGTTTCTTTGTTATGCGGTGAGGAGTAATTCACTGTGTCAGTGGCCTCCTGTGTCTTCTCTCTGCCTTCCCTGGCTCTACAATTTTCACAGCTCAAACAGTAAATCTGCATTTCACTCTCCACCCTCCCTCCCTCGTCCAACTCCCACTCCACCCCCACCCCAAAAAAAAAAAAAAAAAAAAGTGCAATAAAAACTTTTCAACGCTTGCAATCATTCACACCTCCCTCCCGCTCACACTCCTGGATGAAAAGATGGAATGAAATTTCACTTCGCCCGTGCTGCAATTCCGTCCTGCCTCTTCCCATTTTGTCAAAACGTCACACCATTTCTCCCAAAAGAAAGAAACACAAAAATCTGCACGCGTGTTCCAGGTGTGGGGCGGGTGCAGAGTGTGGGTGGCGTTACGCTACATTTGCCATTCTAGTTGTGTGTAAATATTAGAAAGCGGTGGGTCCCTGGCGTGAGGAGAAGTCAGCCAACACAGCGACACTAAGACAGGCGTCCTTATCGGTATTGTGTTCAGACTCCGTCGTACTCCTGCTGTTTGTAATCTGCAGCTGCCGCTGTGAGCAAAACTGGACAGGCATTTATTGTCCCAGCAGGAGGACGCTTGACAAGAGAATGTTAAACACTTCTACCTGCAATTTTCAAAAGGCGATAACACACATGATAAAGAGCGCACACGCATTTAATTTTTCACAGGGACGTCCAAGCATTAACGCAAAATCTACTTCTCATGGGGCCTCCTTGTCGTTGTCGGCGTGTTTGTGTGTTCATCGATATCTTGATAAAGGAAGCACTTTTTTCTATAGATCTGTGTGTGACTGTACAACTAAAAATGGGAAATTCAACCGAGTTTCACGCTGGTGTGTGTGTTCACTTGTCTCTGTGCTCACAGGGAGAGTTTTGTGGCTTTTAAGACGCCCTAAAGCAGAGGTGTCCAAACTTTTTCCACAGAGGGCCAAATATGGATAAAACATAAGTCTCTAATAGGGCTGGGCGATATGTCTGGAAAATGTATCACAATATAAGTTTTTCATATCAGTCTATCGATAATTCTTGTTTTTTCTTTTTTCCTGTTCAAAATAAGCACCAGAAGAAAAAATGCCAAATTTAACTACTTTTATTCTAAACATAATATTTTACATTTAAAAGGAGATCAACACAACTATGGAAGAACAACCTGAATTAAATAAACAAACTGGTCAATGTGCAAATATAAACGTTAAATAAATGCTTAATCAAACAAAACGTGCAGCCGTTCCTCTGCCTACATCTCCCAGAATGCCTTACAGTTCTGTGTTGGGGATCTATTCCGTGTTTTTTTTTCAAATGGAGTTCAGTGAATTTATCGAACATCGCACATATTTTCTATTGATCAGACCCTCCAGGAATTTGCGATGTTGCGATCGCAACTATTAATGCAAATTCTGCCAATCCCAGCGAATTCTGCGAGGCCCTACAATTCTGTCCAATCACCGCAACATTTCCGCAATTTTAACCAATCTGACTAAAGATTCCAGTCGATTCGGCAGCACAACGTGGCTGAAGTCCATCCACCTTGCCACATCATCATCCCAAGCTGGCAACCACCATCAGCCGTTTGGAGTCCCTGGTGCGAGCGGAATCACCATTTAGTCTGGTTACAGATTGTGTCGCAACATCTAAACTGACTTTTTAAAGCGAAATAGCGTAAACGTGTTTCACAAACACAACTGTTTAGTGATCTCCTGCTGCTCTAGAAGTACTTTCAAAGAAAATAGCCTAATGAAACCCCTACTTATAAGAGTATATATGATCTTTGATAAAGCTTCATTACAGGTACTGTCGAAAATGGTTGCTTGCGTCCCCTGGTGGTATTTCCACGCACAAATTTACACATTTCTGAACACATGAGATTCTTCTGCAGCAAAGGTGCTTGTTGCAAAAGTCATGAGTGGATTGATTAGATTCTCACATGAAAAGAACCATTTACTTATTTTAGGATTTTTTTTGTTTCAAGTTCTAGTTCAAGGCACTAGAAACCTTTAAAATGTGATGGAACTAATCCATATCTTGTTAAAATGTTGTGAATTTTAGCTCTTTTCTGTATCGTTATGAAATAATTCAAAGGCAATCAGGTTTTATGACAAATTCACCAGTTTAGGTAAAGTTATAGCAAAGAATAAAGCCTCAAAATGCCACATCTTTTGCGGCATTTTTTTTTTTTTTAAAAAGCCGCCGCAAAAACAGGCCTTTTAGGCCGCAACAATCACAGAAATTGGCGACAAAATCCTGGAGGGACTGATTGATATTGATCACATCTCTATCGCGATATATATCACTATTGTTTTATCGCCCAGACCTAGTCTCTGAGGTCTTAGCCTGAATGTTTGTGTTTTAGTTCAGTCTTCCTCTGTTGTTTTTAGGCTATTGGTCTTGTCCCAGTTTTGATTTGTGCCCCTTAAGTTCACACCTTTGCAGTTTGCATTCACTGGACATGCAGCACAAACAGTGAAGTGCCTTTAAATTATGTGTTTGTGTTGGGGTGCACCAGCAAAGAGACGCACACAGACTGGGACGAGAAGGGGGGATTCTTGCAGAGCAGAATGTGCACGTGTGCTGTTGAGGATTGTGATGTTCATTGAAAGATAGATCCAATCTATCTTATCTCACAATCAGAAAAAGTCATTGTATTTCTACATGTGGGGTAAAAAATATAGAACAACCTAGACAACGAACTCAAATCATATTTCATCAAACATTTTGAAAAAAATACACAAAAGCTCTATTCTCCAAAAATACAAAGACTTGGAAAGCACAGCCTGATTTGGTATCCAAAAAAGTCGAAGTGATGTAAAAAAAAAAAAAAGCCTGCATCAATGTGTGGTTACAATGTTAGAGATGTATCATTGTATGCTATGTATACATTGTTGTAATATTGTAGTTTTTGTTTTGAAGATATTGAGAGGAAGGAGCGCGCCTTTACTTTACAATGTTATCTTTAATTTTATTTTTTATCTTCTGTATCGCTCATTTTCTGTAAATAGCTCATGTATTATTGCACAGTTTTTGACCAAAACATCCAATTTCATCGCGTACCACTGTATAATGACTAAGTCTATTCGATAGACTTATTAACTATTCTATAATCTGTAGTTTCATGTCTTCCAATGTGTAAAGCTGCTGCCAAGGCTCTGACCTCCTTCTCAAGACTAACGCTAACCAGTTTACCGCTGTTATATAAAGGTTCAAAATTTGGGTGAACCTAAATGTAAAATTTGGTTAAGATGTCCCTGATCCAATCAGGACATCCCTTCTTAAACTCTCTTTTTTCATCACTTTTGTTTGTTGGATGACCTACCTTGGTTTGACACTTCCGCCTAGTGTTAGAGCCAGAAAGTGCACTACGAACACTCATTATGGTTGTGGCCATAATTTTTGTATTTTTTTGTGTCTCATCTCATGGTTCTCCGGGACCAGACTCAGAAGAGAGGTGCATCTGTATATAACTTCAAATTAAGTTATATACAGATGCATAAATCAATATAACTTGCCGTTGTTTGTGAGAGTAGGAATCTTCGTAGGACACAGTGACTGTAGCTGACCCCATGGATGCAACCTCCTTCTTTAACTCACTCAGTTATCACCATTGACAAGATAACTTGTCATTTCAAATCCAAACGCTCAGTGTCATTGACGAGATAACTCATCATTTGCGTTTTGTCACGGGGATTACTAGAAAACACCCTGACGGATACCCCTCATCAATATCTAAGCTGTGGGGTGTTGTAGTGACCAACTGTGTCCTGAAGATGGCAGCAGTACACCTTTAGATGAGAGATTAGCCACTGATGCTACCCAGCAAAGGAGGAAGAAGCAGGAACGTGTGAGATTATGGCGCTACGGAGTGATATTGTGACGTATCCAGCAGCTCACAGCTCCACATACTAACACAGAGCATGTGTGGTCATGAGTAGATTATTGATTATGTTGCGATGGTTTCAGTGCTAAAGGGGTAAGGAATCATTTATGAACATGATTAAGAGTAGAAGATGGCCAGAAAAAGAGTAGTAGGCAATTCCACCCGCCACCTACACTTCTGGACATCTCTGCTTATAGATTACCTGTCCCCATTTTATGCCATCACTAACTGACACAAGTCAAACTGACTTTCTTTTATCTAATCGTATTTTGAGAAGAAATATTTCACTTGATGGTTACAATAACTTCACGTACAAACTGGTATTAAAATGAAGATAGTTTGTGTTTTAGGGCCGGGACAACATGTCGACGTAATCAATGACGTTGACGCAAAATATGCGTGCCGATGTGTCGTCCGACCAAAACAAAGATGGCGGCGCCGGAGAATAACTAATGCGAGTGGCTCCTCCGAGTTATAAAAATGCAAGGCAGTGAAAGCATCACTCGTTCATCGAAGGTAGCTGTTCCCCGTAACCCTCGTCCTTTATCCCGGGTGAGACCGTACGGCAGCGCGTTGACGGGACAAGGAGGAAACGCCTGCCGTGACAACAGCGGCAGCAGCAGCAGACGCACATGCCCACATAAACACACACACACACCTTAAGGTAAAAGGAAAGTTTATATTTACGTTCCAAACGCTAATACTTTCTGAATTAGCGTTTGGAATTTTGAGTTTAAGAAAAATGCGAGTGACAGAGTATATTACTTTAAGTTGTTATTTTCAAGTGAATGAAGACGTAAGCTATGGGCTTATGTGTTTTCAACATAAATCTTCTTTTTATTTTTTATTGAACGCTACCTCTGACTCTGAATGTATTATTTTGTACTTTTGTATTCTTACTTGAACTTTATTTTGGAGATTTGAGTTGATATTACTATTGCAAAAATAGTCAGTTACCCCAGCCCTACGGTGTTTACAATAGTCATAATGTTATGGCAGATGAGTGAATCTGGTTCCTGCACTGACCTCTAAATCCTACTAAACTTTGTGGAGCCAACTCAAGCTGTAGCGTAAAGTCCTCCTGGCAGCCGACTTCTTCATTTGACTGTGTGAGAAATGTCTCTATTGTCCGGGTCACAGTTACTAATAGACTCCGTGCTGCGAGCGCCATTAACAGGGAATAAACCTATATGGACTTATTTATTGGGCAATTTACACCTCAGGCCATGTAACATCTATTAGAGGATGATCAGTGAAGCTGTCTGCGTGCACAGCTCCAGGTTTACGGCAGTGCAGCCAAAGTGGGGACAAGTAATCACCATTAATGTAGCATAAGATAACTGCTTAGCTGATGATAAATCCAATCAACCCAGGCTTCTATAGGAAATTGTCATTGTAAAGTGACAACCCTGAGGTGAATAATCAGGATAACCTGGGTGACCAGATGGTACATTTAGTTTGATGGCATTAGTTAACTTTTGGTGATAAAATCACACCAAATTTTAATGTTTAGATTTAACTGACTTAATGTTACTCTTCCAATGATGTTATGTAAATGAATGTTGAAACGGTAACCTGCATCATCGATCAACTGCACACTAACTAATGGTACATTATTGTTACTTGTACATTTAGCTGCCCCTCCACGAATAACCATTACATTTAATATTTCTGCCTTGCCCTGTTTAAATTAGGGATGGACCGATATGGATTTTTTTTAGGGATGATACAGAAATCTTTTTACTTGTTCTTGTTCTACATCATCTGTTTTTAATATTCGTTAAATATTTTTTACTTGTTGTCGTTCTACCTCACCTTTGTTAATTTCAATAAATGTTTTTCTTTTTTTACAAAAATTACACTGATGATAACAAATGGTACAAGTCTCAATTTTTAAAAAAAGAAAAATATTTAACGAATATTAAAAACAGGTGATGTAGAACAAGAACAAGTAAAAAGATTTCTGTTCTCTGTAAATAATACGGATTGTCGAACGCAGCAGCCCTCGTTGGCCGATGCGATGCACTGTAAAAAATGCAAAAATCGACCGATAATATCGGCCGGCCGATGTATCGGTCTATCAGTAGTTTAAATGTTTGTTCTGGTGGCCACAACATTAAAGTTTTTATTTTCACATTTAACAGACCACATATTTAGTTTAATTGTATATTCTGTTGCGTCCAGGAGGCATCAGGACATTCAAACTTCTCCACCACGATAGTGTGATGGTACGGGGGGTGGGGGGTGATATTCTATTTAATATTATTATTTATTTGTTTGTTTATTTTGTTTTTGGAGGGGTGAGGTATTTAATAATTATACATAGGAGTATGCGTTTATGCTAAAAAGTTTACATGGAAATTGATGGCAATTTTCAGCTTAAAATTGTGTTATTTATTGTTATCTATTTGTTCATACATTTTCTAGATTCATTGTGGTTTAGCCGGAATCATATATACTGTATTTCTGTGGTTGGTTCACTCTGGGTCTTTTCTCTTCATTCTCCCCTTCACAAACCTTAGATGTACCGACTTCTGACAGAAAATCAATTTCTCTCAGCACTTTAGACTCGCAGACGTTGTGTGTGGTGGGGGTTGTGGTCACTACTGGGGGGGCATCTCCCATTCCCATGGTTGTCTGGAAGAGGCAACAGAGTCCGGTGGGCTGACAGGCCTCGGGCGGGCTATTTCTGACCTGGGCTGGTCCGTTGAAGTGGAGTGGGGGGAGTTCTTTGGATGAGGGAACGAGTTTGTCACTCATCCATGGGGAAGTTGTGTTCATTGAATGAACACTGTGGGCCGGTGGGGAGCCCTGGGCGATGTTCCACACTGGGGCCACAAAACAGTGTTGTGGTGTGACTCTGGGTTTAGCTACATCAACGTTGTGGTCAGCTAAAGAAGAGAGGCCTGGTGGTGTTTATATTCTCTGATTGTGCCATCTATAAAAAACATTGTCTAATCCTTTATTAAATAACGCATCAACAATTGTCAGGAATGAAGTTCTTTGGTAGGATTGGAGCTCGGTATACGACTGAAATGTTGACTAGGGATGTCCCGATACAACTTTTTCCTTTCCAATATGAGCAGCACAGTAGGGCTACAATATTGGTAGTTCTTGGGTCTTTGCAACGCATTAGCCGTGCTGTGCCTTACCAAATAAAAACACTCTGTTAAAGGAATGACAATAGATCATACATGTCAAGTTTTGGATTTGAAAATAAGGGACATTTTCTGGCGCCCACTACAAGTCGTTCCACTCGCTCAAAGAAGCTCCAGTATCCCTTATATTGTAAAATAGGTGTACAAGAAATCTGAAATAGCCACTTGTCAACCACTTACTAAATACAATTATGTGATTGGAATCTGGTGGGTCAACCTTTATTAACAGCTGCACAATATGTGCACTCCATCTAACTGAGCTTTACATGCTGTTCTGAGAAGTAAAAGCAGCGACTCCTAAAACTAGTATTTTGATACATAACATGCTATTATTTATATATATATGTATGAAATATTATAGTTTTCTATAGCACCAAAACAGAAAACTCGATACATCTTGAATCTCGATATATCGCCTAGCCCTAATGTTTATTTAATGTACTTACAGTTAATAAACAAGTCAACACGTTGCATATTTACTGTTAATTTCACATTGCTTGTCTTTAAGTTAGACATTAACATTTTATTTTCATTATATGTTTTCTTTTCATTTCTCATGCTCACTCATGTGGTTCTCTGGTATTCACTAATGACTTATTAAACACATTTATTACAGACTTTACATTCTTTAACACTTTTTGAAAGGAGTTTATATTTGTGAGACTTGTGATTGTCTGATTTTTCATGCTGACTTACGTGGTTCCTTCCCCCGTGGGAGACGTTTAAATCTCAGTTATTAATCTAACAGAAAGTGTAACTGTGTGAAAACTCTGTCACATTTCACAACGTATTTACACCAGTTCTTTGTTTTTTTCCGCCGGAACATCTTCATTCATTCATCTCTCTTCTGAGTTGTTTCCGTGTTTGTTGCCGCTGTCGGCACTAATCTCGCGAGAACTGCCACTCAGGCCATTTCAGGTGGCAGTTCTCGCGAGGCTAGTGACGGCGTTCAGTTTAGTAAGGCATCTTTTAATTATTACTACAGTTAAATACAGGATATTTACGGGAAATTAGTAATACGGGAAGATGGCGGGAAAGAGGGGTAAAATACGGGAGTTTCCCGGCCAAAACGGGATACTTGACATGTATCCAATAGATGCAAACCTCGATGAAGTCCATAAGCACAGGAAGACACAGAACTGTATTAGCATAGACATATTTGATGTGTATGTCTGTTTTTCTTAAGGAGACACTTGGATATCAAACCAACTAAAACTGTGTTTTTTTAGGCAAATTCAAATGTGTTCTGATAAGAACACATCAGAGTGAATCTTTTCCACTTCCTAAATCAGTTGCATTCACATTTTGCTCGTCGGCAGATGAGACAAACTGGAAAGTGAAGTTTGAAGTCTCTGCATGAAAGTACTCGTGAAAAGCCGCCCGTGCCAGCTCTGCGACTTCGATGCCCGCTTCGTTCCACTTTCCATTTAAACTGGTAGCTACACACTCTGATGCTGCTGATAGGCAGTAATTAAATGAGCGAGCCTGGTTCTTTCCCCTGTAAACCAGCTCTCCGAGGCACGATACTACATGGAAATTCAGCCCTAAGGATCCACTTTCAGATGTCTGCCTGGAGAACACGCCTTTTTTCTCAGCCTTCGATGTCTGCAAGCTTGTGTGTGTGTGTGTGTCTATACATGGGTGCAATGCTTTGAGGGAATGCACTTAATGAATCTTTTAACCTCAATATTTTTCTCTTGCGGATGTATGCGTATCAGGATCTGTGTTTGGGACGCAGGGTGGATGCTCATCATTTATTAATCAAAAAATGGATTTAATTAATTAAATATTTAGGTATTTATGAGTTTGTACGACATTCAAACTGTGGCTTTAGAAGCGTTTTAGACCTACTGCAGGTCTTCAATAATGATTTTCCCAAGGATGATTAAATACTATTAAGTATATCAAATATTCAGGTGTTCACATCACTTATCAAAGTCATGCGCTGCATTTTTATGGCTTCAGGTTATCAAATGGAAGTATTCTCAATCAGTGGGTGGGAAAACAAAAGCGGGTCGAGGACTTGTTTTCAGAGGGCAAATGGACCGAATCAATTTAGTGAGTGACTCGCATTAACCAGAAACCAGTAGTTGAATGAATAGAATTTATCAGTACTAATTACTACATTAAACCAGTTGGTTAGTTTGCAAGATTTTCTGCAAAGATAATAACATTTTATCTCTATCATTTTTTAAAGTTTCTCAACATTTTGTTTTCTTTCCTGTTGTGTCGTTCCATTTATCTCAAATTCTCAGTGTCCTTAACATTAAAAATCAAACTAAATGAACGTGATTGATTGGACAAGGCCACCTTCCTCTTGAGCTGTACACGTCCATGTGTCTGTGGCAAGACTTTGGACAAGTTGCCCCCGTTGGTAGAGTAGTGCCTTGGCTGTGTCCCATTGGTGTGTGAATGTGAACAGGTGATTATGCCAGATATTGTAAAAGATTTGGCACAATCTTGTTGGTCATGAAAGCTATATATAAATCAATTTCATTTATCATTGACCATAATCAACAAAGTTTGAGGCTTTAATAACAATGTGAATTGAATAAAAGATTGTTGCGTATACAGGTACATCTAAAAAAAAAAAATTAGAATATCATGAAAAAGTTTAATGTTTTTGGTCACTGATTTCAGAAAGTTAAACCCATAGGCTCTTGACACAGAGTGAAATATTTCAAGCCTTTATTCTTGAAATGTTGATGATTATGGCTTACAGATAATGAAAACCCAAAATTCAGTGCATCGGAAAATTAGAATTTTACAAAAGATCAATAAAAAAAGGATATTTTAAACAAAAATGTAAGGCTTTTGAAAAGTATGTTCATTTCTATGCACTCAATACTTAGTTGGACCTCCTTATGCATGAATGACTGTATCAATGCGGCATGGCATGGAGGCGATCAACCTGCTCAGGTGTAATGGAAGCCCAGGTTGCTTTGATAGCAGCCTTCAGGTCATCTACATTGTTGGGTCTGGTGTCTCTCACCTTCCTCTTGATAATACCTCATAGATTCTCTACGGTGTTGAAGTCAGGCCAGTTTGCTGGCCACTCGAGCACAATAACACCGTGGTCATTGAACCAGCTTTTGGTACATTTGGCAGTGTGTGCAGGTGCCAAGTCCTGCTGGAAAATGAAATCCGCATCTCCATAAGGCTTGTCAGCAGAAGGAAGCAAGAAGTGCTCATAAATGTCCTGGTAGATGCTGCGTTGACTGTGGACTTCAGAAAACACAGTGGGCCGACATCATGGAGCACATTGCAGGGGGTACATGGCAGCCCAAATCATCACAGACTGCGGAAACTTCACTGGACTTCAAGCAACGTGCATTCTGAAAGTCAATTTTGCACGTTGCTGGAAGTCCAGTGAAGTTTCCGCAGTCTGTGATGATTTGGGCTGCCATGTACCCCCTGCAATGTGCTCCACGTACCCCTGTTTGGGAACCACTGCTGTAGGGCTACAGTTTGCAAAATCGCATTTATTTAAATCCAGAAATGTCCTCTCAAGAAAACCAAAAGACTAAATAGATGCAATTCAATTTAAAACCCTTTAACATCCTCAACCTTCTTTTCAAACATAATCTGTTGAGGATCACAGGACACTGGTGCTAAATCTGACAATTTTAGGGTACAGGGTGGATAAATATGATCATATTCTTTATTAGACTCAGCGAGCACACTTCCACTGTTCAGGAATATTCTAAGCGATGTTCAAGGCAGTAGTGGATCACCACCAGGTCTTCCAGACTCCTCTACTGAACTTCTATCCATCGTCATCAAACGTGATAGACAGATGAAGGTGGGAGGAGGAGGAGAGCTGTCCCAACAGGCTCAGGTTTCCCTCCTCCCACCTATGTCTTTTTCAGATCCACAACCCTCCAACCTTGCCTCACCCTTGCGCCCTCTCTCACCCTCCATGGGGCCCTTCCTTAGCCTCTCTCACCATTATGTCCTCACTCTGGCTTTGTACAGGAATGGCAACACGGAGAGTCAGAGAGAGAGAGAAGCAGAAAGATGATGGCCCCTTCCATCTGTCGTGACTCCAGGATCAAATAATAGGATTCTGTCTGAGAATAGGAGATAATTGCGCTCTGTATTCTGCTTCCTAAGTGTATGATATTAACCCCACGCTCCCCGCTAGCCCTGCAGTGGGAAGCAGATGGTTTAGTGTTTTGATATCCGAGCCAGGGAGGAAAGGGGTCAGCGGTCAAGTTGAAGTTAAAATCCAAAGGAGTGCTGTTTCTCTCCCTCTTCTAACCCCTCCCCATGTGCCCTACTCTTTCCTTCATCTCCCACGCTGGAGAGAATATTGATGTCATTCAAAAACAGGACGTTGCCTCTGACCCCTGCTTTAGCTGACCTCTCGCTGCCTGATGAAAGTCGGAAACAGGTAGCCTGAGCTCACGCTAACCCACTTACAGAGGCAATGAGTGGCGTGAGAGGGTCTTTGATGCAAAGGTTGGACGGTGAAGTCCAGGATGAAGGAAATATTTAATATTCAGGCTTCAGTAGAGGGCAGAGGTCAGAAGTAGCTGAAAAAGGTATATACCAAAGAATATCTATGTTTACACTATGTTTTCCCAGCAGAGGAAATGTGAAAGTCACAACCAAGGTCTGGATTATGTGGTCATCTGAGGCCCAGGATGTAATTAATATCACAGAAAAACGTAGAAGGTGGAACACATGAATTGATACTTGAACTTTAGGACATCTTTTACCTTTCCGTGATTACAGAAAAGGAGCAAAAATCACAGAATTAACTTCCTGAAATGGAAAAAGTTATATGTGTCCCTGTCGATTTCCCCCAAATCATTGATTTGAGGCAATATTTACATGTAGCATCATTATAGGCCAACAAAGGTATATGAATGATTAAAAATAGCAAACATTTATTTTGAAAAACAATGATAGTAACTAGAATAAAGACATTATTCTGTTTGAGTTTCCATGCGTTGTACGCATTGTTCTTAATTTCCTGTAAAAGTGCGATGAGTTGACCTCTAACACAGGATTTGGCGGACAAAAGAAAAAGCTAAAAATGCTAATTAGCCATGCTATTATTGGTTAAGAAAGCTTGTTGACCTTTTGTTTTTGCACTGAGCTAGTTTCTATTCTTCATGCCTCCAAACTGCCTGAGCAAGGGAAGATGTGTATTATAATCACTTATATGTGTGTCCCTGTGGATTATAGCTCTTATCATTCCTTTTAACAAGTAGCCCTACTTATGTCCTCGCTGCTCTGTCTGTCTGAGGCTCTCAGAGGAAAGGAAGCAGCTTCTCTCCTGCTAACCTGTGCTCTTTTGCTACTTCCCACCACTGATAAGGAGGAAGATAAAGTGGAGTAATAGCTCTGATACAAATTTTGCCGCCTTGTGAGCCAAACTCACAGCATGAGGCCTGAGCAGAAAAGAGCCGGCCATCTTCACTAATTAGACTCAAAGTCCAATTTCAAAGCTTGCCGTGGTCAGCAGCCATGTTCAAGCTTGGGGCATGGGTGTGATGACGGTAATGCACATCTTTCACTGTCCATTCATTCAATCTCTTTCTACTGGGAGACAGTAGCTGGGTTTCCATTACAGATTTTCGCAAAATAAAAGCAATATTTCTAAATGTTGACAAAGTATAATTGCGGCAGGAGCCCCGTAACTCCCGTGAAATCTCATCCCGCGATACTTCGCTGCAGGAAGTTGGACACGCCAAACGTCTTTATAACACTCTGTATTCGACCGTGGCTCTCTTTATACTTGTCTATGCGTCAAAGTGTCCTTGGGCAAGACACTGAACCCTAAGTTGCTCCCAGTGGTTGACCAGCGCCTTGCATGGCAGCTCAGTCCCATTGGTGTGTGAATGAGTTGATACTGTAAAGCGCTTTGGGACTACTTCAGTGTAGGCATAAAAGCTCTATATAAATCAAGTCCATTTACCACTCCTTTGTTGTTTGTGTGGTCGTATTGATTTTAAGGTATAATGCTAAAAATGTCCTGGTCTCTTTCTGTTTACACGTAATGCGCCATGTTTTCTCGGAGAGAAGTGGTCATGTGACCAAGTACGTCATGTCATGTGACGAAGTACGTCATGTATTTCCGGAAAAAGTGTTTCCATAGCGCTTTTGCGACACATTTCAATATCGAAACGTCTGAAATACCTCCTCATGAAGGCGTAAAAGCTTTTTAGCGATATTTGAGTGTTTTTTCAAAATTCAGGTGTTTCCATTACCAGTTTTTATTGTGCTATTTAGAATTAGTGCATTTCCAAGGGTAATGGAAACACAGCCACAGAGTACATCATAACCAGTTATTGTCTTTAATTGTAGAACCTGCAACAAAAAAAAAAACTGATACAGTGAGAACATGCAAACTTTAATTACACAACGTTGGAGTCGAAATCTTAAAAACAAAAAAAAAATGTAAACTTTCCTACTAAACTGTTATGAACGCAAGGACTTTGAGTTTGAATTCACATCGAAGCCTGATTTCAGATTGGAGTTTGCATGTTCAAATGTGTTTTAACTTTTTTTTTTTTTGTTTGTTAGAAAAGTCAGTGTGCCTCCTGCCTATCATAAGATGATGATAATCATAATAATACATTTAATTTACAACTGCCTTACATTAAAACTCAACAACAATGTAAAATGATAATGGAACAATGAATAGGAAGGCCATATTGGTTTTGAGTTTAGATTTGATAGAGTTGGTGATGTGAATATTGAAAAGCATTGAATTCAGGAGTTTGTGGGCAGAGCAGAGAAATTAACTGTCTTTTTATGTCCTAATTATTTTAATAATTAACCCCATTTTTACCTTTTTCCTTTGGCCATTTTGCAACTTCCTTTGTCACATTTTCAAAATGTTCTGACATTCTTTTCAGACTTCAGCTACCTTTTGTCAATAAATACAACCTTTTTCCTTTTTTTTGTCCATTTTTGTCCTTTCTTGAATTTTTTTGGTCACTTTTCATCCAAATAAGCTAACTTTTGCCCAATAAATACCACTTGTCTCCTTTTTCCCTACATTTAGCCGCTTTTTGTTGCACTCTTTTGCAATTTTTTACTATCGTTTGCCACATTTTGCTCATTAAAACTACAATTTGCCATTACATACCACCTGGTTCATCTTTATTTGCCAATATTTTGGCTACTCTTGACTGCTTTTGGCCCATTTTAGTCACTTTACATTCTTTTCTTGCCACATTTTTGCCACATTTGGACCATTTTTGTCCACCGGTTACCATGTCTGCCTCCACTCTCACATAAAAAATGCCCAGTATGCCAGATGGCCAGTCCACCCCGGGTGAGGATGCAGTTGGCTTTAGATGTAGGCTGTGAAAGTTAATCCCATATTCCAGTGTTCACGGACAAGATAAATGTGTGTTTCAAATAAAATGTTCGGCCCTGCCTTTAGAGGCCTGCATGGCCCTAATGTTGGCTTGGATGTCAGAGTTTACAGATACAGGATAATCTGATTTTTGCAGCAATTGGATGAGTAGTAAAATTATATGAATGTGAATAAATTAGTAATTTGAGTGATTTTAATCCTCACTCACTTTCTCGATCATTAATTTGATGCTGGGAGTAAATGTCACCCAGCTTATGCACAAACTGCATGCAACTGGAATCACGTTCTGATAAGAAACTGAAGATTACTTCCTCCGTGAACAAATGGTTCCACCTGAGACTACATCGCGGATTACCTCTGACTGCTAGCCTGCTCCATCCTGTGTGCGTTTTAACCCAAATATTGATGCGTTTGTGTTCTTTACATTCTAATATGCATCGCTGTATGATATTATGAGCCACTATCTCTGAATACCTTGCACCTCAGTACACCTCAGTTCCCCTGAATGGCGAATGAAAAGGCGCAGTGTTCATCACTCTAACGTGATTTAATGTTGTCTACTACAGGAAAATAAGAAAGGAAGGTGCAGGTAAATCTCCCGCTCTCGCGCACAAAACGGCAAAACATGCATACATACACACCAAGCCTCGCAACCCTCCAGTCATATCAGCAATCTAAAATTTCACCTACATTCCAATTGAATACAAGCTATCATCACAGGCCAGCTTTATCTGCTGTGATATATACCCACAGGCTGAGGGAGGGAGGGTGCTGAACCTATTTGTGTTTATGGCTTTGCAGGGAGGTAGATAAATGACCCCCAGTTTTTATTTGGTTTTAATGAAGTAGGGACTCTGGGACCTCCCAGCACACTCCTCCCTATCCCCCCCCCCAACCTGTCTTCAGCTTCGCTCCCAATCCAGCCGTTCCACCCTTGTTTGTGACCTACATGCAGGACAGTTGACAAAAGGACGCAGGTTGGAAGAGAAACTCATCTCTCGCAAGAGGTGAGGTGTGAAGTGGAGCGAATGAGGTGCCAGGCGGAGTGTTGTTAACCCTTCGCTATCGCAAGCTAAGAGGCGCCACCACCAAGGACTGAGCTGGTGTGCAGAGGGTGTGTGTGTGTATGGGTGGTTGGGTGGTGTATGTGTGTCAGTTGGGATGAAAACATTACATTTGGCCAACGCGTGTTCGCCGCACCAAACGGCCGCTCTGACTCGCTGCTAATTGGACGCTCGGGCCCCCAATTAAGGCCACGGCTCAAAAGGCAACCGGGAAGAAAAACAAGAGCAACGCACGCACGCACGCACGCACGCACACACACACACACACACACACACACACACACACACACACACACACACACACACACACACACACACACACACACACACACACACACACACAACAAACAGCGCAAACAGCCATCCAAGCTTTCCATGGGACTTCATTAGACATGTGGTGAAAGGTCTCCTGAGGGAAAAGGGACATAGACTCTCACACAGGCTGTAGTCACAAACACGCGTGCACACACATGTTTACATGTACACACACTTTGGAGGCATCGGTTTATCTCTGAGAGATTTGACACTCGTACACTCGCTACATACACTGTGTGATCTACTGAACCAACCAATCGCTGCTCCTCAACTGATCTTTGTCGCTGATTCAGTGACTTTTGACCTCCTGCAGTACATACTGTTGGCTCTGTTTGGAACAGTGGTGGTTTAGGGTCCTATATTAGCATGTTTTTATTTACTGGTTAAACACCACTGTAGTCCATCTCAGGTGAGTCGTCTGGTCTATAGACTCATCCTGGTGTTATGAATGGATGGCTGTCAGTAGAGGTGTCCTGATCTGATATTCGTTTTCTGGCTGATATCGGACCAATATCCAATATCAATATCGGATTTTATTGGACTGCATCTGAAATCACCGATATAAGCTCTCCGATAAAAAATTTCCGCTCCAGCTCTTCTGTCCAGAGGTGACTGTGGTTCACACTCCAACAAAGTAGGTGGCGGTAATGCACCTTGTAACCAATTGGTTAATAATAAATGGGTCAGTTTTTCTCACACCTACTGTTGCTGACTATTGTTCTCTGTTTGAGTAACATCACTTGATCAAGCCTTTTCTAACAATCCACACTACAAAATGAGTCTTAAAAGTATGTATGACTCATGCTGATATTGTGTTGCATCAATATCGGTATCAGCCGTTATGCAAGGCTGCAATATCAGTATTGTATCGAAAGTCAAAAACATATATATTTTTTTAACTTTCTCCTGTGGACCAAATTGGAGGCTTTAGCGTTAAATTACATCCCTGACAGTCCAATGTCTGACTGTAGTTTGCCACCGATTGAAGAAACAAATCTTAAAACCTGCATTTCATCTGTCTATTGGTGTCTGTGAAAGTCCTGTTATTACCTTACATTACTCAGACTCTATAATCGCCCTACCCTGTGGCAGAGGGTGGCGATGTCAGCAGAAAATGGAAAAACAATACTTATTACAGGCTAAATAAAACTCCAATTTGCAATTTGTGAATACACTTCTGCTTTAAACAGGTTACAGGTGAGCGTGATGTGAAATTACATCTAAGGCTGTGGTTTGCACCTCGCGCGGCGCTCTCAGGTGTTACATGCGAGCGCCGTGCCTGTTAGCACCTCACCCATTTTTTATTTATTTATTTCCCCCAATGTGGCGAGAGCTGGGCAAGCGTAATGAAAAAGAGAGGGAATGTTAATATTTTAAAAGGTCGGGCGTCTCTGGGAGCGCTCGGTGTCTGAGGGATGATCCTCGGGGACAAGACGAGCCAGCGCTCAGCTGAGTGTTTTGACTGTGTGGAAATGAAGTGAAGACGGATGGTGAACAACACCATCTCAGTCTCCTGCTCATGCTTGTTTCATGTTTCACGTGTAAGTGCGTTTTCTGCCTCGTTAACTTTTAAAGGTGGATAATGCTCTTTGCTTCTTTGTACGTGTGTGTTGACACGGAACTGGTTGGACAATTACAAAAGTTACGACTTATCACAATTGCTGGAAGTTAGGGATGGGAACCTCTGGGTACGATATGATACGCGATACAAAGCTTACGATAACAATTATCCCACGATTTGACAATAATGCGATTATCAATATATTGGTCAATCTACGATAATCTGACATAACACGAAAAAAAAAAAGTTTTCATTTTATATCTCTGAATGACAATAAATTGAAAGTGTCCTATGAACAGTGACACTATTTTAGTGCAACATTTATGTAAATAAGTGCCAACATACCAATGTAAATGAATAAGTATTTGACACCATTATAGTTCAGTATTCTAGTAAACAATATATCGGTTCCTTCAACAAACACTGACAATATTTCTGTGAAGACCTACCTGCACATTTTAGTGAAAAAGCAGAAAAGGTTTTGAAAATAATAAAATAAATCTTAAATAAATAAAAAAAAAAAAAAAAAGAAAAAATAATAATTAAATCGATTACATGTACAAGGACTCAAAAAAGTAATAATTGCACACAAGTTATAAATAAAGAATTTTATTCCAAATGGGAAAAGGTATCACTTAGTGAAGGTGTTGGATATATTATAGTGGGCTGTCACAGTCAAACCAATAAATATCAGTCTGCAAAAATGCAATTTAAAAACAATGTAATATAATTTATTACTACAACATAGCAGATAGTTTACTAGGAGATTACACATTCCTAAAACTGAAATGTACCATTTCTACCAATTGTGTTCTCACAATTCCTTTGCAAATGACTGGATGCTAAAATTGGGGCCAGTGATCTTTTGTGATCACGAAGAACACATGGAAATCACAGACTTTACTTCCTGATATAAAAATGAATAAAATGGAATTTACATGCATGTTTTGGGAGATTATCACACATTTCCACCATTTTTTCCTATTAACCGGAAGGTTAAATGTGTAGCAAGAGTATGGAAGAAATAAACAAACTGACTTTACATCGTGCAAAATATTTCGCTACGATTCATCGTGAGACTGCGCAGTGCCGCTTAATCTTGCGAAATTTAGTGCGATTTGAATTAGAACATTTTTTTTTTTATTTTTATTTTTTACAAGTGGTATTAATCCCTGTTAAGGCTTTTCAGCATTATTTTAAGACGTTTAGTTTGCTATTTTTTAGTTTTATTGCTAGATATGGTTTACACAATACAATTAACTCACTCAGTGCCATTGACGAGATATCTCGCCATTTCAATTCCCTACGCTCAGTGCCATTGACGAGATATTTTGTCATTTGCATTTTTTCACGGGGATCACTAGAAAACACCCTGGCTGAGGTCTCTCATCAATATCTAAGCTGTGGGGTGTTGTAGTGACCAACCGTGTCCTGAAGATGACAGCAGTACACCTTTAGATGAGAGATTAGCCACTGATGCTACCCAGCAAAGGAGGAAGAAGCAGGAAAAGAAGTGAGATTATGGCTCTATGAAGTGATATTGTGACTTATCCAGCAGCTCACAGCTCCACATACTAACACAGAACATGTGTGGACCTGAGTGGATTATTGATAATGTTGTGATCGTGAGATAAAACCATCAACTAACCGGGCCGAACGGGTCATCTCTGCGTGTCGGGGGGAGGGGGGAGGAGGGGGGTGTGTGGAGGTGGGTACAAAATACCCCCAGCCTGTGAGCCAGATAGCAAAATAATAGGTGACATGTAGGAAGTAGCAGCGCACCTTTGGATGTGAGATCATCCATGCTCATCGGAGCTCAGAGGGAGAAAGAAAGGCGTTTACGAGACAGAAAATGGCGCTACGTGCAGAGCTGACGTGCACAGCAGCGCACACTCCGACCAGAGCACGTGTGGAATTCATGGATAATGTGGTGATTGTGAGATAAAACCATAAAAAACGGGGTAAGCAGTGACACTCTGTATGTCTGGGAGGAGGAGGAAGTTGCGTGTGTACAGACTGACGGGAGAGAAAGTTGGAGGAACTCCAAAATACAGTAAGAAATCCATTCAACTCTGGCCCAGATAGATAAATAATAATAATTTTGCCATCAAAAGCCTGGTCTGTATGGTTTTTTTTTTAAGTTTTATCTAAGGAAACGATGTTCAGATGTTAGAGTTGTCACTAAAGCAAAAAAAAAAAGCTTTAAAGTCACTGACAGAGTTATTTTAGAAAAAGGCTTTTTTCTCAGCTTTTTGCTCTGAAACTGAAGATTTGTGTAAAACTTGCTCTATTCAACGGCTGATTACAAAAGAACAAAACAAGCCAGAAACACTTTTTTTTTTTTTTTTTTGATGAAAGTAGAGGCTTCAATCTTTCAGAATCTGGTGTCAGATTTCAGATGGTCATAGTAGAAAATATTCTGTGGGTCTTTAAAAAGCAGTCAAAATGCTCAAAAACGGCTGGCACTGAGGGGGGTAGAAAATCTCAGAATGGCTGGCACTGAATGAGTTAATATGTTTTGGTGGGTTGGTGCAAACAATAAATGTAGACAAACAAAAACAAAACAAAACAAACACACACAAGAAGACAAGGATCACAGTGCTACAGTAGCAAAAATAAAAATGAAAAATATAACAGTGTAAATGAATCAAATTAGGGAAAGCTGATCAAAATGGTTTTGGTTAAAATTCAAACATCAACATGTGAAATTTGCACAACATGCCTGAAATCCTTCTGATTCTGCGTCCTGAATGTGTGCGACAACACCTGGCCTCCCACCGTGCTGCTCTGTCCACGTTAAAAGCTCATGATGATCCCTGAGTGCTGCAGAGCTGCTGCTTCCTTCAGGCGAGGCTTCAGGACCCTCCTTATGGGGACTTGTTTGCCAACGGGATACAAGGGACATCCAGGGTTACTGCTGTCTGTCATGTTAGAGACAAAACAAAAGGCTTTCAACACAACAAAAAACAAACAAATAAATGTTGCATATGGAATTAATAATAATCCAGTGACAGGAATTAGATTAAAGCCCCTCACTTCTACTAAGAACAAATCCACACCGACAACATTTATATGTAAATATTCCTTTTTTTAGATAAGGTTGGACGTATGGTAGTTATTAAGCTTCTTATCCGCGTGTGTCTTGTATGAGTTCTTTAATATCAAGGGATTATTATAAAACAGTGCAACATAAGCTTCAGTGAGATTGTAAAGCTTTTATTAGATTTGTTTGTGGGCACAGAAAACTGATGCTGTTTGGGTGTAAAGGGCGGAGCCAATGGATGAAGATCAGAACAGGATCTTTTCTTATTCCCAGTGAGGAACGTGTATTTATACCTCCAAAAACAAATATACATCATGCAACCCTGATGGGGTTCGATCAGAACAGGCTGGGATGTAAACCACATGTAATTACATTATATTATTTGTTTTGCAACATTGTAGAGTACTAGTTTGATTCCTACATACTTGGTGTGCCAAAATATCGATACGACAATATATTGCGGTATTTCGTCTCGTCGTACGTTATCGATACACTGGCGCCAAATATCATTTTTAAAACATTTATTTCATATTGCAACATACAAGACATGACGAAAGCAATATGTATATATACAGTACATGATACACTGTACAATGAGACAATAGGTGAGGAGTGGATATTTACAAATGTACTGTGTGTGTGTGCGTGTGCAGTATACACTTTGTTTTACTTGGCTGTCATTCATGTGAAATTGATTGACAATGTTTTGTAATTCCTGTGAAATGGATTCAGTGCAGGAGATAAATTCTGAATTTCTTCAGTGACAGATATTGTAATGTATCGTGGATGAAATTTCTTGCAATACATCGATTATCGCTGTATCGTGATATCATTGTTGTTGTTTACAAAATATCGTGATAGTATCGTATCGCGAGGTACCTGGTGATACCCAGCACTACTAAATACCCACTGCTCCTTCAGAACAAAAGTGGCCACCCCGGTTTTTGTTTTATCAAAAATGTCATGGAAAAAACTGCTGATATTAAAGCAAATTTATAATAAATTGCAAATAATAAAAATGAAAGAAAAAACAATGAAGGGGCTGGAGATCGTGGCAAACTGAACAAAAGTCGAGATAACTCAACCCATCCTCACCTCCATCACCGTTCCTGAGCTTTTTATCCCAATCCCCCTCCCTCTCTCTCTGATTGCTGATTTGACTCAGGTGTTCACCCGAGAGAGGCCGGAGGAAAGTCCTGCTGAAAGAAAAAGAAGCACCTAGGGTAACGTGTGCTAGCATTGGTTCTTTGGAACCAACATGCTGATCTGTAACACTGTTCTTCAACTTGTCGACTAATGATAATAAATCACACTTACCTTAAAGGTAGGGTAGGCGATTTTCAAAAGCTAGCATGATTTTGAATGTAGCCTCACATGCACGCGCACAGCAGCTGTACACTTGTATTGTGTAGAAACTTTGTTGTCTCATTCAGCAGTAAGTAAACAATAAACTTTATCACTACATATGTTAAAAAACATGACCAAAAACTCTGTTTTAACTCTGTCAGAGGTGGCGCGCTTTCAGTGTGAGCTTGTGCACGCGAGGGGTCGACAGATTTTCTTTGTTCCTTTTTCAGAGAACCTGAGATCTTCATTTCTGTCAGGACACAAAAACAATTTCAACCAAAAACCTAAAAAGTGTATCTGGCGGAAATCACCTACCTTAGCTTTAACTTTTAATTGACCAAAAATGTAAAAGTGCTTCAAACATCTTTATCTAAAAGATAATGAGCACCAAGTGTTGTCACCTATAAATCCTTTTTAAAAATAAAAGCAAAGAATCTTTTTTAATAGCCACAGTTTCTAATTTTTTAATGAATTATTCTCAAAGTATTCTGCTTCGTGTTTACATGGAAATAGTAATTCCGAATTGAGGTTTACATTACATTTGACTTTATTACATTCCGCTTTAGGTCTGGGGGTTGGGAAGGGTTCTGATTGGACACGAGCGAACATGACGTATTCGCGTCTCCCGGAAAAAACACACAAAACAAGGGTTATTTGGATTATTTAATTAGGTATTAAAAACGGAATAAACCAGCCGTTTACTTTAGATTTCAGTTTAATTTGGAATGGCCATTTTCATGCAGAATTTAGTTTTTACCAGGTGATTTTTAATCATGAGGATTTAAATTTTATTCTGAATTAAAGGAGAATTAAAGCTCTTGTGTAAATGTAGCCATTGTTGGGGCAAATGCCTCTGACCCTCTGAAAATGTGTCTACGATCTACTTTTTGTGTCCCAAACCAGGAGCAGAAAAACTGTGAAATAAAGACACACTTATTAATACTTAATATCATTACAGCGCTGCACAGTCTAGAGCTGCTAAAGCACATGTTCAGTGTTTGAGTATTCCTATTTATCTATTGGGACGTTGGTCTATTATGCCCCTGAGAAACAATCATGAAGTCCTTTATTTAATAAACTCTTGCCACGATACTCAAGTGTCAGCCTCATCAGCACCGTTGCTCTACATTTCAGCTGACTTGGTGGGGTTGCCTCATGTTCATAAATGCTTGCAGTGCATATTCATGTTGATGCATGTAAGATAAGCCCCTCCCCCTGCCCCTCTATCATCACTTCTGTTGTGATGCAACCCCGCTTTCTCCTTTTAACACCTCTTCTGCTGATGCAATCGTGTCGGCCACATAGCACACCGCTGCCATTACTGCTCCGCCTAATTACATCCTGTGTGTGTGTCCATGTGCAGGGGGCACAACGTGCATGTTTGAAAGTGCAGCGGAAGGTTTGCGTGTGCATGTGCAAAGACTCAGGCCATTTATTTTAAACGTATGTGTTTTGCGTTTCTTGTGCGTGTGCTGCACATTTGTGTAGCTGAGGTGTCCTTGGAGATCAACTCTCTGCTTCTTGTCTTTAATGAAGGCCACAAAGAGAGAGTGTGTGTGTGTGTATATATGAAGGAGGGGGATGGGTACCACTGTCCTGGCCCCTGAGGTCAAGGCGAGTGTTTTAATTGGCTTTGAGTAGCTGGTTAATGCTGCTGGCTGGGAACGTACTGGCTGAGCTTTGCCACCTTCTGTGGCCACTTTACAATCACTAAACTGACAAGGGTGCTCTGGGCCACAGCCAGGCAGCAGAGAGACCAGTCTACACACACACACACACGCACACACCTGCCCTGATGACTTAACGGCCATTAGTTAGCATGGCAACAAGCTTCCCATCAGGGGGACTGACGCACATGCTTGCTCTTGGGGGAAATATTCCCTCGTTTTTACAAAAACAGGAAGTTTCGTGCTTTGTGTAACTTCATTCCTGACCACATCAGTGGTGGCTGGCCAATAGAGGACACAAGGGCGCCGCCCCACCCCTCACCACGTTAGTATAAAAAAATGAATACAAAAAATTAAGAATTAATTAAAAATACTGGGAAACAAATGTATATCTGTATTTAGATAATCAATAAATATTATATTGATAATGAGTAAAGTTGTTTAGTTAATCTGTGTCTGATTAGTGACGTGTTTCTGCTTTCGGGCGCATTCATCTTTACCCAAAGACTCTCATTAAAAGTAGTACATGCGCAGTAACTCCTTTTATATACAAGCCAATGGAGTGTCTTGGGGCACACATTTTTGCGCCAAAGTTGAATGCAGCCGGTTTATTTACACAACCTCCCGCCATGGGAGGTGCTGACATCACAGTCGTCTGTCATAAAGTGGCTGATTGACAGGTGAAGCCGCGGGTGTTGGAGACGATAGAAAGACAAGCAAACTAAATTTGATGATTTCAAGTCTTGAATATGTCCATATTGTTGTCTTGTCAGGTCTTCAATGACGATATGTATGTTCATAAATTTCAAAAAGCATAATAACCCTGACACACACTCACTTCATTGTTTATATCTCATTTGTTCTTGTTTGTTTATGGGTTCTGTGGCAATACATTTGGTTAGTTTGAAAGCAAATATGTGGCTGCAATTATCCTACTTATTTTTTCATTCTGCACAGCCCTTGCTTTTTATGTATGTCTATTTTGGAGTTGTTGCCCCCCCGGAGAAAAATGCACCAGCCGCCACTGGACTACATTGCTATTTGTATACATGTAGGCAGGATTGGGGTCAACTATAATTGTAATTGTGTAATTAGTAATTAATTACCATTATGATGCAATTAGGGCCCGAACACAATGGTGCGTAGGAGCCTATTGTAATGCACCTCGTTTGTATTATTAGTCTTATTCTTACAAAAAAGATCGCATTTTTGAGGGCCTAAACACGTTCAAAAACTCATGAAAATGTAAACGGATATTAGGACTGGTGAAAAATGTTATATTTTTGGGGAATTGGACATGTGGATGGCAAATTGACTCAATAGCACCCCCTTGAAAATGTGTGACATCATCACAGACAGAGATTCCTTGCTTTGATAGAGAGATACGTCTTGCATCCAACACTGCACTGTCAAAGTACTTCACACATTCATATATTTTTTTTTAATTTTAAACATATATATTTATTTGGTTGTGTTGTGAAACAATCTTGACATTAAGGTTCATCGCTGCTTGCAGCTTGAATTATGATTGTAATTGTAATTGAAAAAATATGATGCTGTTGTATTAATTTGTTACATTTCATTTCACAAGCAACAGAAACGACAACAAACCAAACGATCAAAAAGCAACAGCAGCAACAAAAGAACTAAACAAGCAGGACAATACAGACGGTTTGTATCTTAAAGTGCATGCTGCAAATAGTGAGACATGTTGCTGAAAAATGAAAAATGAGACCAAAATGCTTGACGAAAGAACGAAGGAAATACAGGAGTGAAAGTCAACCTGTACAAAAAGGACGTTACATGGGCAAAACCATATATATATATATATATATATATGTATATATATATATATATATACACACACACACAAGTTAAAGAGAAGAGCAGTGATGATTTCTATACATTTCAGTTCATATACAGTATTCACCAATAACATGTTTAGGAATCAAGAGAAATCATTCTCGGAGGTAATGTATAAAGGGGGACCAGGTTTTCTTAAATGATTGGGTGTTGTTCTTTATGGAGGCTTTATGGTGAAAAAATGTGATGCTGTTGTAATCATGATTGAATTGTAATTGAGTTTAGATAATTGACTTTGTAATTGTAATGTCATGTAAATTCTACAAAAATTACAATTTAATTAAACTCAAACCTGTGGAAACATGTTGCAGTTCTATTGCTTTAGCGCACGCATACGTAAGTTAACAATCATTTAAATATGTTTCATATCAAGTTTTCCTGTCAGTTCTCGTAAGTCATTTTACCTTTTAAAAAGAATTTGAAATGGAGGGGTATAGTGACAGGAAAAAGGCTCAGATGCCCACACAAATCAAAATAATACTTACATTTGCATGTATACGGAAGGCTAACAAGGTAACCAAGAGATCAAAAACAAATTGGATGATGGAATATATCTTTTAGTGTATTTTACAGTTGATTTAAGAACCAACCTGTTATCATAAGAGATGCTAACACAAGACAAAGGTTATGTTTTATGGGCTTATTTATTAAAGGCTCAGTAAGTGAGAACGTAATTATTTGTATTTGGGAAAAATGCCAGTCAACGTATTCGTAGTGAATTGTAATTGAACATGGATAATTGAAGACGTACCGTAATTGTAATTTAAAAACTGTAATTGACCCCAACTCTACATGTAGTAATATACAGTGTTCAAACACAGATCATTATGTGCATTATTATAAACATTGTGCTCACATTTTATGAGTTATCCAAGGGCATGAACAAGCATCTGGCCTAAATCTCGGGTTCATTAAATAGAATCATAACCCCTTTTCTATCCTGACACTTGGGTAGGATGAGGCCTTTCCTCATAAAATCTCAATATGTGCTCTGACGGTGCTTGTTTAATGCCTTTATTTCACTCTGGCCTTCTTTTCTCTCTCCAGACATATCAGTGAAAGTAGAACAAGCCAGAAAGGGGGTGGGCTGGGGGCATCAAAGCAGCCTGTCAGTGTGTAGGTACGGGCCTCATCAGGAGACAGTCCTCCTTTCTTTCTTCCATCCTTTCTTTTGTTTTTCAAACACAAATCTTGAGCCGATGGCAGGGTGTTGTCTAATTAGTGACTGAATGCGTATGTGTGCGTGTTGATCTAAAAAAAAAAAAAAAAAAGTTACCGTCACTCATTGAGTGTCGCTCTCATCACGTTTTGTTATTAAGGTTGTCAGACTTTCCCCTTTTCATATGCTCACTATCGTGATTCCTAACAGTGATAATGATATGGTGTGGTTGACCTTGCAGCGCCGCAATGAAATATTGGTTAACTGGCCCATAAGCAGTGATACAGTATCTGTCATTCTTTATGACAGCTGTCAAATCATTTTTAGTCTTGCGCTATAGACATTACTACCATTAAAACATTTTTTAAAATCAGGTTTAAGATCATTAATGTTGAGAATATCAATAACTAACAGCTGCAGCCATGTTTATCCACAGTTGTCGATATGCAAGATGGAGACTCTTGTCCATCATAGGTTTTGCCAAAGTCTGTGACCCGAAAAAATCTGTGACCGCTGCCGCTTCTCGGCGGTAGAGAAGAAGAGTGCTAAACCTTTTCGTAGCTATTAAGGAGCTATTTACTTCCCCTTAAACATGACGCTTCAGTGGGTAATGTAAATGCAGACTGGAGAAGAATTACAAACGTGTTTAAGGGGGAGGAAATGTCCACCGAGAAGCCGCAGGGGTTGGAACTGTCACCACCTGCGGTCACAGATTTTGGCACAACACCGGCAGTCGGCTGCCGCTCGGCTCGGCTTCGGCTGTTGGTGACGACCTCGACTCGACTAGTATGCACATAAAGTCCACCTCTGAAATTATGTAGTCTTTAACTAATGCTTCGGATTTTCTGTTAAAGTTTTGAAAATTCATTTTCAGTGGAACCCAATTTAACCATTATTTCTGTTTTAACGGCCTAACTACTTGATGTAGTTACTGACATACGAAATATCCCAAAAATCATTATAGATATGTTTAATAGGGATTAATTAAGTTACATGTTTTAAATGCCTGTTTTTTGATGCCTCAGAAGTCGAAACAGTTCTTTAAAATTGTTTTGTGAGTAGGGACGGGCGATATATACAAAAAATTCATCCCAATAATTTCTAGTATTTATCAAGATAACGATAAAAATCACGATAAATAAAAACTATAAATTAAAAAAAATAAATAAAAAGATGCACAACTTAGTGTAAACAGGTTCCTTACAAACACAAATAAATCTGAATACATCAACACCAGACACGTTTAAAAAGGCTACAATAACTGCTGAATCAAACAGCTCACGAGCTGATATTTTATGCAATATATTTGTGCATGTGGATCACTATTAGTGTTATTGTATGTAATTCATTTATTTCCTCACTTGAAATAAAATGATTAAAAAAAAAAAAAAAATCACATTAAAAGCACTTCAATAGTGTTTTTACTGCTGATGAAATTTAATTAAAAAAATATTGCGTTTCACAAGTTGGGATGAATGAATAGTGACATTGGTTATTATGATAATATTTATTTCACACAACGTGTGACATGTTTAGCTTTTATTCTTCCATACAAGTGTTAAATCTGACCATAAACAAGTCAATGGCTCTCTGTGGTTTTATGACAGTAAGACGTGTTCTTTTTATTTGGTCTGTTCTTTATTTGGAGTGGTTAGCGTTAGCTCTTAGCCCAGTCTGTGTGTCGCTGGGTTTGCTTACCATAGTTAGCTTTAGTTGAGTTTCCAGTTCATAATCATTGCTACAGGTTAATCACTGCCCCCGTGTTTGTGGAACTTTGGGTGGATCTGACGGAGGAACTTGAATCGGTTCCCTTTGTTGGATGGTTGTCTGGTTTTAACCAAGTAGTGGTCCATGATGTATCACAGCATAGTAGCTTCTGGTAGTCGTGACGAACACCTCACACACGGCGGTGTGTGCGGGAGGCGGTGCACATCGTGCAGAGATTCTGTAAACAATGTTCCAATCCAGAGAATAATTAGTTGTTGACAAGAAACAGGGCAGTTTTGGCCCGTGGAATGTGTTTTTTTTTGGGGCATTCTTGGCTAAATTGAGGGACAAATGGCTCGTGGCCCTCGCCAATTTCCGACATGGGATAAAATATCGTACATTCCTACTTGTGAGATTTTGTAGTACACAATTTGTTATAATATATGTAGAGTTTGTTTTGGTTTTGTAACACTTACTACACATTTGCCCACGTTTAATTGGAAAAATATAGGGAAAATGCGTGATATTCCCTCAAAACATGTCGGTGAGGGAATATCCCATTTAAGGAAGTTAATTCTGTGAAAACCCTTATTTTGCACCAACGGAAGGGAACGTAACTTTCATCATGGACATGAATGTGAGCTTGGCTGTGATGATCTTTCACTTTGTGATATGGATCAAATAAATAATCTATTATGATGTTTTTTTTTTCTTCTTAAATGTAAAAATCATCTACTATGTGATATCCATACCATTATTTTAGTCAGCTAGGAAGAGATTGCGACTTCACATGACAAATCTAAATCCACATAAATATGCTTTCCAGAGTGTCTGAGAGCAGGAGAGGAGGACTGTGCTGACTCCAAAATCACACTGAGACGATGCAATATAACAAACTGCTCTCAACATGAAATATTGACAACATTTTCTGCATCGGCGACCACCGTTCTGCTCCTAAACCTATAAATGAGTTAAAAACTGCAGGTCCATGCTCCGTGATCTAATAACAGTTATTTATTTGCTGTTTTGGGACAAGGACACTTCATGGTTTACATTGTGTTGATCTTATTGAGTCAGAAGCAGCAGCTCACAATGCTGGGTTTGTATTTGAACGCTGCAACAATCACAACAATTGATTTTAGGGTCAGGGTAAGGAAAACAGCAAACGCCAGTGTTTCTCACACTTATAGCGTTGTCTCTGTTATGAGATTCGGTAAGGTAGTTAGAGGATGATACTTGCGACTAAAAATTGGAAAACTTTATGTTGCTTTAAAAGGAGGCGAAAGACGGAACGTTGAGACATCGACTTCTCAACTTCCTGCCAGAGGGAAAAAAACAACAACTTGGACAACAAAAAATAGAAACATGAAGGAACATCTGACAACTATACATGTATGTGACAGCTTGTATCATGGACTGTGTAATTGATTATTTCATTGTGAGGGGTCACCATTTGGTAGGGTTTCTTGAAGTAAGTGTATTTATTTTTATTTACAACCTTTAGCTCCAACAATACTGGCTAGCTTCTCAAGTAGAAATGTATACGCACTATAAATGCATGCATTTATAGTGCGTAACTAGACCATAATTCTTTCCAATAACGTTCTCTGTTTTTTCTGTCAGGGTAACAGGAATCTGAACCCTTAATGGTAGCCACAACAAATGGTAAATTTCTATTCTCCACGAGAAGAGTCAGCATGATGAGCTTACTGCTGGGTGGAGTTCCTGGTATATTATCGACAGAATGTACTTCTGTCATGGATTCTAAAACCACAGACGCGCTGCTTTGTTTGAAGCCAATGATGACGTCAATAGCGTCATTGCCACTGCAATTTTTCTTTCACCTTGGATGATGACCCAGACATTTTGTGCAAATGGAAGTTGCAGTTTTCAAAGTAAGAGCACGTTTGAGGACAGTATGGATCAGTAGTTTTTCTTTTTTAAGTGTGTGTCTTAGGGACAATGAAAAGATTGCAGAAAATCTCTTCCAACTCAACTTGTGGTGTACGTGTAGAGATTACTGTAAACAACAAGCCTTCTTTTGCAATGTCAAAAAAAAACACGTTAAGACTAAGATTCCAAATGCAATTTAGCCTGGGCTAGGAAAACCACACGTAGAAGTCATATTTTGGCAAATTTGCCAGAAACACAGGACCTTCCTCTTACGCGTGGCGCACTTACTTTAAAACTGAAACTTCTGGTCGCATCATAAAAAGAAACCAGGCCTTAATCTTAAAATTTTAAAATGACAGTCAGAAAACCACAGTTTTTTTTTTTTTTGTTGTTTTTTAATATGCTTTTCTGAACAGAAAAACCAATCATCAAAACATAAGCAGACTGGCCAAAAACCACTGAAATTAAACCATATAACACTTTTATTTGCAGATGAAGACACACAGATACCCTCTGATTGCTCCCTGAGTGACGTCCTGCCCCCTGTTGAGGGCAACGTTATGCCAAAAGACCTCAGGCTCCTTTTCTGAATTAGAGGAGAGCAAACTGTGAGAGATCAGGGAGTGAGAGAGGTTGCAATGACAAAAGTGGCATTTCCATAGCGGATGAACACACTGCCTCAGCCTCTGTGCATTACCCGCCTCTCTCTCATCCGTAGCCCCAGGCCTCATAAAATTGGACTTATGGCTGGGTTGCCAGCATAAATAAGTCCCTTTGATAGTTAGCGGAGGAAGTTATGACCCTCCTGGGTATGGTGAGGGACAGTGGCAGGGCGGTGTCTGGTGGCGGCTCGCCCGGCGCCCTGTGGCTCTGATCCTTGTGCCGATTCAGGGCACGCTCTCTTCATTACCGGCAGCCACCGGGGACTGGTTTTTTCTGCAAGATTAATGAGTGCCGCAGAAATTCTCCAGCGCATCTCGATAATTAAGTCTTTGTTTATCAAAAAACAAGTTATATTAGGAGCAGGAAATTCACAGTAATTATTCATAATCCTAACAATTCAAGTGTAGCTACCTCATTTGCCTGTGTAATTCTGCTTTTTAATTTCTTGCATACATTTGCATATTAATTTTGCCCATCGGCTGCTGCTGGAGCTGTGGCAGATTTCTTTTTTTTTCTTTCTTTCTTTCCTTTTTCTTCATTCTTCCCTTCTTCTCTCTTGGTGTGATGTTTTTCGCGGGGATGAGGCTCAGTTGGGTGGCATTTCGGGCTGGGTGTAATGATAAATTATGAATTTTTCTAATTCGATGCATAATGAAGTAACCCCTTCTCATCTGCCTCCTCTCTCTCCTCACTCATCCATCCTCTCTCACAGACACGCATGCACACTCTCTCTCCATCACTCCCACCATCACCTTCAGCCATGTGGTCATTAGGGACAGAGAAGCCACGTTTCATTGGTGTCAAAGGCTGACTGGTGGGTGAGGAGAGGGGATCGGCAGCCATCGGCCAACATGGCATCCAGTCAAACGCTCTGACTCTTGCGCCCAGGCACATCCGCTCATCTCTCCTCTCCTCCATAGAATTCTAACTACTCTTACCCTTCTAGCTCTACTTCTTCTTTTCTGTCTCTTCCTTTCCATCATGCTGGCCTTGTTGCCCATTCATTGGCTTCTCAAAATTTACACCCAGTGTTAGTATGATCATGGATTGTGTGTGTGTGTGTGTGTGTGTGTGTGTCTGCCCTTTCCCATCATCAGCTTAAGTTTGTGGCATGTTTGTGTGTCTGAGGACAAGCATGAATTCCTCTTGTCCTTGATGAAAACGTCTTTGCGGTACGCTGACATATGTTTAAGTGGTGGGAGTGCGGCGTTTGTTAAGTGCTAAGCGTTACACAACGTTGACTGCTGCTGTCATACGGAAATGAATATTGATGATCCGAGGGGCCCCATGATGCATGCTGGGTGACATGTTTAAAAATACAGCCCTGCAGCTCTTTAGGCTACATGCACACAAACACACAATCTTATACTCAAACCAGCAATATTAAATATGGAGCAACCTTTAACCTGTTCACTGATAAATATACTGTCATTTAATGTCATTAACGCAGCCACTTAAATAAATAATTCAGCGGAAACCTCAAATGAAATGTGCTGAAAGGATCAGAAATGGGGAGGTTATTAGGAAGTAACATGGCATGAGTAGATGAAGCGCAACATTAACATATGTGATCCACACATTCTATGTCAACAACAATCAAGCACTCGTCCGAAAAACGTCAAAAAATTGTGTTTGCTTCAAATAGTTCCCTGAATGTAAAAATCTAAATACACCGTCTCTGTGTGGACGAACAAAACCTTATGTTGGGGTACACCAGGATTGTCTAAGACTTGGTCTGAGTGGGCGAGGACAAACTGATTCTTTCAACACTTTGATTTGTGCCACAGTGAGTTATGAAAGTATATGAAACCCCTAATGTAAAAGGTACAAAAAGACGGAATATATGTTGCGGAACATATATTGCAGTTGCATGAGCTGCTTGTTTGGGGCGCTGTTACTCGAGTAGAGCATTTCTCAGGGAGGTAAATAATAACAGAGTAGATACTATCAATCTTCCTTATTTCCAGGGTATAAGTTGCTACTTTTTTTTTTAAACTGAGGAAGCGACTAATACACAGAGCGATCTATCGATGGATTTTTCAGTAGGTCATCAACACCATCTATTGAGTAAAAATGTGAAATGTGAATCACTTTGTGTGAAATTGAAAGCATATTGACTTCTCACTTAGCTGGGAGACTGGTGAAAGCCTGTTTACATTAAATATCTGAGATTGAGAATAATATTGTAACCAGAATAAGGTATCCAAAATATGAAGTTTGTTCATGTCTGATTGTACTCTTGGGTGGAGCAAATAACTGGTCTCTGGTACCTGTAAAATATTGCTGAGAGATAATTAGTGTTGTATACTAGCAGCAGCCTGGTTACATTAAAAAAAGTCAACAAAAAGCAGTAAATCAACAAAAAAAGATGCCAATCAGCATTGCAACGAGGCCTTTCAGAGCAGCCTCGCGTTTGGGCATGCAACCCTTTGGCCAGAACAACTTGCCATAAAATATTACATTTATTGGAGATTGACCAATATATTGGTGTGACTTATAGTCCTAAAAATACACTATCTAAGCCTGGACCTCTATGTTGCTCTGCATCAGTCCATGCACTATTCTCTAACTCTCAATACCATGCACCCTACATCCCATTTGTTTTACAGTACTTCAATTGTTTAACACGTTTGTGTTTTGGCTGCAAATGACTCTCTTTAAAGTTTGTTTGCAACAGCGCCCCTGTTTGTAATCCAGACTAAAGTCCACTTCTCTGACCCATACCAGAGTCTGGTTGTGTTCATTCCTTGTCAAAGGAGCAAGACTTTACAGAAAAGATCCCTGGGGTGGTTAAGGCAAGCTAAAAAGGGCTGGTGTGAACCCGCCCTGTAAATGTATTCATGTTTAGGCTTTTTGACCAGTCTTCCCTTATGTGGCAGCTGATTTCTCCAGCCAAAATCACTTGGTATTTAATTGAGGGATTGACCACACTGATCTTGTAAGAAACCACCAAGTCTGGAAACGCCCTCCATCACTGACTGAATTGTACTCGTGATTTTCTCTGAGTACTCACTTCCTCTCATTACACTTGTCAAGCCCAATTGCTAAAGTTTATACAGCAGTCTACATTTTTTAATTTCAGTAAAGTTATTGGATTTTTTTTTTTTTTTACAATAAGGATATTCTATTTACTAATTTCTATGTTAAAAACAGTTCTGGAACTGTTGCGTTTGCATTGTACTACAAGGCCTCTTGAATGTTTAACACATTTGATTGACAGTTACTGGAAGCATTAGTGAAGAGCTGTAATTGGGCCCTGAAAGTTAGACTTGACATGACCCAAGCCTGACAGAATGCAGCATGAACCCGCCCTAACCCCAATGAAACCTTTTTTTTTTTTTTTTAACCCGAACCTGTTCGACACGTTAAAATCCATGCACGCTCACAGCTTTTCTTAGTTTTGTCTAGAACGAGTAGTTTTTATTTTTTAAACATGACATATTCATTTTCAACCCTAACCCTTTGTTGCGCTTATCCACATACATTACTTGATCATGCATGTGTGTGTGATTTCATTTTGCAATGAGTTCATGCAATAGAAACAAGACAAGTATCATTTTCAAATCTTCTCAAACCACAGGGCAGTAATAAAAATCATATAGGCATGTTATTTTCTTTTGTGTCAAATTCAAATTATTCATGATTCCAAGCCCAGTTTGGAAGCTTCATCTCTGCCTTTTAGAGCTGCAACCAGGGCAAAGGTTACACTCATCAGTTTCTTTTAGTTAAAGCTCTTTTCCAATGAATGCTTAGTTACGCTATCTCCATTCTATTATTTGTTCCTCCTAAAGATAGCAGCTTCCATTCATAGCCGACAGTGAGCGGCGGATGTCCTTCTATCTTTGCCACCATGCTCTGTGATCTCAGAGCCCATGTAAATGTCACAGCTTAAACTGAAACATATTGTCGGATCAGATGCACTGGAGTATAACCACTGAATCTGTGCTGTCTACACACAGACACACTGTCACCCCTATTAGGGAGAAAAGCTACGGATGCAGGAGGCGGCTTTAACCCTCGACCTCTGTGCATACTGGTCTTATGCTTGGATTAGATGTCAGGGCTTGTGCATGCTCTCTGTCTATTTGTACACAGTCAAAGTTCAGGCATCGCAAACAATTTATGCATGCTGCTGTCCATCTCAGCCAGCTCCGCTCATGTGCAAACCTCTGAATAATCATGTCGGGGTGAGCAGAGCCACAGTGTGAGAGAGAGTCATTAAGGGAAAGTCACTGGGCAACGCTGGCGACTGTTAATGTGTGATTGGATGGCAGTGATATGACCCTTGTAATCGTAAGGTGTCAAAGCGTCCTGCTGCCACCGCCGAGGTCTGGCTCGGGATCTGGGTGTCACCGCGGGGGCAGGGTGGTGTCGGCTTGGGTCAAACCAGATGACACCTACTAATCAAAGGAAGTGACATCTAAATCAAACACCACACCAGGAGGGAGGAGATTACAGTGCAACAATTAACATCTTCATTAATTTACAGAAATCTGCGATACAGGGTCACACAGTAAGCGGTGGTTGGAAAAACTAGAAGGTTGAGGGTTGAGCCCTTGTTGGGACATTCTGTAAGCTCGATATGCTGCTCAAAAATCCTTTTGTAAGGGTTTAATGAGTTTTTAAATCGCCAGTATGAGTGTGTTCTGATCAATTGTCTTTGCACAAAATCATTTACCAAACAAATTGTGGCAAAAGTCATGAACATCCTTAGAATGTGGCAATAACCTACAATCTTCTATCATTGAAATAACCACAGCACCTACGTACTGAAATTTCAGATTGATTGATGTACTCTTCAGTGGGTCAATCCCACAACATTTTGTGCTTCTGAACAACTTCCCTCATCAGGCATTCCCTGGTTACTTGCTACTGTATATTTTATTTTATGTCAGGACTTTAGTTTACACAATGGTCAAGCTCACACAACTTTATTTTATTATTATTTCATTTTATTTAGATTTTTGTACATTGTTTCTCTTGTGGTAAGTAGGGAACTATTTAGTTTGAACTGTGTTTTTGTTGCATTTATTCATTTTAGTCCAGGCTTGGTGCTTCGTTTTATCAGTAATTATTGTTTGTCATACTTGTTCTCTTTTGTCATGTTGAATTCACTCTGTATTTAATATCTTTTACATTCTAGCTTGCCGTTTAAAATCTGGCCTCTTTTGGCTAAATCTGGCTCATTTACAGCATGTCTGTTTATTAATGTCCATTGTCCCTTTTTAAATAATCAATAAATTCAAATTCAGCAGTGGTAAGTTATCAGATACATTGCTTACATTGACTCCAGCTCAATTTGAAGTTGAAGCTGCGATGCTTGAATGTTTTTGTTGGCTCATGTTTGACCTGATTGAATAAAGTCATGTAAATATCTGATTTGTGTCACACAGAAGCTTCATCTTCACTGTGTGTATGTTCAATCTCACCAGGTCCTGAAAACTCAAACTTCCATAGTCGGGCCACCTCATACGTCACTCTTGAAACTCTGTTTATATTGTAAACATTACAACATGCAGTAACATTTTGGCATTTTAACATTGAAAAATGAAAACGTTTGTATTAAGTTGATTAAACCTAAAGAAATCATAGTGGCACTACGTGTTTGCTGTCTTGCAGTTTAACTCAAATAGCAATATTTCTAAATTGATTGAAAAAGGACAAAAATCCTTTCGTATTCCTTACGTTTAAGTGTCATCAGGGCCTTAGGACAAAGTGCACCTACACCACAGCCGGCCTGTCTGCCTGCCACTGCTCAGCTGAAAGGCTGTCGAGTAGTGACGGAAAGCGAGAGGGAGAGAGACGTTCACACAGAGGGAGAGGTGGACGAGGGGGGCTGTTGAAGTTGAAGCCTGTTCTTTTGTGGCGCCCTGCCTTGTGATCATTTACATCAAGTTGACATTCGAAGAGTTTACTCTGGGGTCTGTAATTGTATTCTTTCGCCAGTTCTGCATTGCCAACCGTGAAAATGGAATCTTATCAACCCTGACCAATTTTTAATGTACAAAATGAATTGGCATGGGTTCAAAAAGGGGGGGGAGTTACAATTCAAATCAGGTGAATGATACACAGCTTCATTTTTTTATTTTTTTTTCCGGCGGAATGAATGAGCTGCCCACCGCCTCCCCGCAACCTCCAGCCTTATCACCTTCTGCATTCAACTATCATATTACACTGGATTTACTTTTCTTTCAGAGGACAGGAGCGCCTAGGTGGGGGCTACTCACTCTGCAAATGCACAAGTGTGTATGGAGGTCTGCATGTGCATCCATGCATGCATGCTTGTATGTATGTGTGTATACATAGCGGTGCTGATACTGTTTGTGTGCATGTTTTCCTGTGCGTATAAGGTTGTAGGTGAGGAGGTGCTTGCCGGAATAATTCAGCAAACAGCACAGACGGGTAACTTAGCACATATTCAAGGTCACCTCTGAGGCGACTAAGCTAATGGGTCTGATGACCTCAATCTAAAAGTGCAACCAACTAGGAGAAGTTTCACTGTTGCTCAAACTGTGTTACACACAACACAAGTTTCCCTACCTACAGAAAGGCTTTTAAGCTTCTTCATGGTAAGCAATTCCCATAAAGAGTACAACTTTAAAGGTTATAAAGAGTCTATCTTGACAATCAGAAGCCTGAAAGGGACCACGGCACATAATCTACCAATTTCCTTTTTTTTTTAATCAATTTTAAGATTATTTGAAAAGCTACTGACCAAGTTTCCTTTTTCCTTTCCAAACATTCCTACCAGTGTTGCCAAATAGCCTGTTGATGATTATTATCTACTGGAACTTTAGAAATTCTGCAAAACAGGTCAGAACTCCCCTCATTCAGGTATTATCGTTACTATTTGTTCATTGACTTTATGAAATTTGTACCCACTAAATGAAATGCAAAAATGCACAAAATCTGGCAAACCAGTGCCATCTCTAAACCCAGGTCCATGGCACAAACTTCATCAGACCTCCAAAGATGCTACACATTAGATCGCCTTCTATTTGGGTGCTACAGCCAACAATTTCATGGGATCTTTATAATTGCACATTTTTTAAAAACTCTTTTTTCTTGTAGTGTTTGCAAGGACTTTAATGTTACATGCATGTGGAGAAAAACAAACGTAACTCATTGTAAACATCAAGTTTAATTGAATATTTATTTTTACATTTTTTTTAATATTTCTTAGATTCAAGCCCAATAATTAACATCAAACTTTGAGTGAGAAAAAATAATTACAATCAAATAAGTCGGAGATGAACAAGAAGTTTTCAGCAGTCACGTGATGAGCAGATCAGGATGTATATGCATTGTTGTTGTGACCCTTGGAAGTGCATTTAGCAAGTTACTCTGTTTGAATGGGAATTGATATATTTTAGTGGTTGGAATAGATAATTTCCATTATTAGTTGCCCAACAACAATTGCAGCTAAATACAACGCACAGTACATTAATATACAATGGTAAGAGCACAAGCAGGAGTTTAAACATGTAGAAAGTACAAAAAAGACACTAGTTGCATCTTTTTGTCTGTGGCTACAGCTATAGCTTATCTCCAGGATAGTTCCTTGTTGGCCACCTGGAAACAGCATCTGTCCTCTGAATTCTGCCTTTTCAAAGAGAATTGCATTTCACCATTAGGTTTGTGGTGGAAAGTAATTAATGTTCAAGCTTATCACTAAGGTTGTAGTTGAGTGACGCTGGTGCATTTGGGTGAGATTTATTACTGTTTAAGGTTATTTCTGCCTTGAAGCAAACAACTGCTTCGTGTGACATCAGAATTTTCTAATTTGACAACATAACTCTCTGGCTTTATTCCTACCTGCTGGTTTGGCATACTCGAAGAAACATTAAATCTAAATGTTCACAAATCTACAAATCGGTCATCTTTCAATGGCACTTTGGGTCCTATGTTGCGTTACAGCTCTGTAAGCACATACTGATGATGCAGCAAAACTTCCGAACTCAAGCAAACGGTAATTATACCCTTTAACGATGAGGGTTATGGACTCCTGGGACATCTGACTGCTCACATTATCCACCGTGTCGTTGGAAAACTGAACAGTGGATGGGTTATTTGTCATCTTTAAGATACTCTCTACACTGCCCCCCAACTGTTCCCCAGAGTTGCCTCGAGCTCTCCTTTTAATTCCTCCTCACACTCTGAAATCAGGTGAATCTAATTCAACATTACAAGGCAACACCACATCCTGAACTTTTTACAGAGGGGCGACACGTTAATGGACAGCTTGGTCAAAGTTATAATCACAGAGGTAATAAACACAAAGTAGAAGTTAATGACATCCTCACTCATGCTGGTGGAGGTAATCTCTCCGTTTTGTATCAAAATTAGATTTGGAAAGGGGGAACAAACCCTGGGTGAGGCTTTGGCATAATATTTTAATCAAATTGTCATGAATGAGTGGATACAATTAGAGAGGCTGTCAGTCACCGAGGCAGGGATCCTGTTGTTGTTCAGCTGTTGCGACAGGAGAGAGGGGGTCAGGGTGGGGTGCAGGATGAGCCCTGAAAGAGAATGTGTGGCTGAGTAAAGGGGGTGTCCAGGTGGGTTCAAGAAATCTAATGTCAAACAGGTAAGCATCTGGCTGATCCACAAAGCATAGGACAGTGAGCCGCTTAGTAAAGTCCATTAAGTTTGGCAATTAATCTTTTTTGGCATCAACAAATTGTTAAAAAATGTAAAACTAAGTATTTCTCAAGAGTTTTCTTTTCATTCAGTAGCAGTGACAGAACGATGATAAACAACAGAAATTAGTGAAAGATGGACCTCGTTTCAAATCTTGGAACCAACCTGTTTAGAAGTGGGCCCCAACCGCCTCGCCTTGGACTGGTATTGGTCAGGGAACCATTTGGTACTGGGCCGCCAAGAAAGAGTAGATATTTTACTTTGAAAAACAGTCACTTTCATTTTGTGAGTGGCAAAAGACCCAATTTCCACTGGATGCGGCTCCGCTGCGGAACGTCACCGCCGCGTCACCGGAGCTGATAGGTTTCCATTTGAGTCTTTGTTAATTTCCACCGGGTCCGCTGCGGTGCGTGTCAGCTCCTTCCCAGATGCGGTAGTCCGGTGCCCTGCGCCAGATATACGCAGGACTTCTATTTCTGGCGGACACCGGAGCACGACGCATCAATCAGCACAGAGCATATGAAGCTAAACAGGAAATTAAGCACGTACTCCGCAATAAAATATCGGGTTACTTTTCAAAATAAAATACTTCAGATTATATTTCAAGTAAATACATCACCAAAACGTCATAATGTGTAAAAACAAATTCACATCCACTATATTGATTCCCTTCATACTGTAACTACACTGTAAACTGCAGCAACTTTGATTTAGTTCATGTTTTACTGGTGCAGTTTTATCTCGTCTCTGTTGGCTGTTGCTAAAAAATGTGTCTGTGACAAATCCAGAGTCCAACCTTCTTGTTCTCCTTCGTTAGGAACACTGACCTGTTTAACTGTTTATTGTTGTGTTTAGAACACATACATTTAACTGCGTTCTCGCGCAATTATATAAATATTGTGAGTACTGATCTGTCTCGTGACGTCACAGTCGTTCAACCGGAGCGGACCGCGGCGCACTCCAAACACAACCTGTGTCAATTACCGGACGGCGGACAGCGGTGAAATACCGGATCGGTGCCGTGGCACAGCAGAGACGTATCCAGTGGAAACCCCGGGTAAGACTAAAACACGAGCATGACAGTTGATCCTTTAACCTTTACAGTACCTATCCAAGGTGTGCCACCCTCACACTCCCACTGTGCTGATAGACTGTAGAGCCCTGGACAAACTAGACAAACACATATTGAAGGTTAATGCGAAAGCAAATTAAAATGGTGCACCAGTTGAGGTCAACAAGACACTTCTGTCTTTAACAAATAAATACAGTGGGGGCTTAGAGCTAAGTAAAGAAATATTATGTGCAGATACCAAAGAAATATTGCAGAAAGGCTTCACAGGCATGACCCAGACACTAGAGCAAAGAGAACCAATCTTTGGTTTTGGATAACCCCTCTTCTGCTCCTAAAATTCCCCTCCCTTAAATCTACTCTTTTTGCATGAGTATTCTTATTTCTTAAGCCTAAACAAGTGTGAAAACAGCGGATTATTGTCCCAGTTTGGGCCTGACTTCCCAAATGTGCACAAGCACCATTTCCTGTTTACTGATTGGGAAGAACTTCACTGTTTTCTGATTTTGGGATCATCAATTTAGGTCATACCTGAAGTCAGGCGCAGTTGGTTTATCCTAATTAGGCCAATACTTGACTGATAGAAATTGACAAACACGAAAATGACAAAGAAGCTCAATCTCTTTTCTCTTGAGTTATGTTTCTGGGTTTTTTTCATGCCCCTATTGAGAATTTTATTGGAATGGTTTTCCACATTAAAGTAACGTCCATAACAGAAGAGAACTAGCAAATAAAACCCACACCCATCGTCCCATTGAAACATAATTCTTAAGTATCCCATGAATGTATCTGCAGTTCAACAATCTTTGAGACATGCTAAAGTGACAGAGTGAAAAAGGGAAACTCCTCGAAGAACCCGTACGACTAATTAAACCCACTGGTTGTCAGATGGAGTGACTGATGTCAAGGCGTGATGGCACATGCAGCAGAAGAAATGAAGTCAAGCAAAACCAAAAGGGAAACGCCACGGAACAATGAGAGGCATGCATCAGCCAGACATCCCGCTCCGTCTATTCCATTTCATTTAGCTGCCACTGAAATTGTGAAATATGATGTGATTGTGGAGATGTGCTGTTGTGTTGAAGCTTCGACAGCATTTTAAAGGCATTGGTACAACGGGAACAAAGGAGATACAAAGTACATTTGTCATTATGAAGCACCAACCCTTGAATAGTTATTGGTATATGATCACTAAAATCATAGAGTTCAGTTGAGAAATATTGGTATCATTTCTATATATGGTCTTAGCATTAGGTGAATTATTTAGCACTTCTGTTTCACACCAATAACTTCCTGGGTTTGATTCCCATGGAAAATCTCCTGACCTCTTTTCATTAAAATGAATGAAATCCTTGTTCGACAGACAAGTAGGTATTTGCAAATTGTTCAAACCAGAGATTATTCAGAGAGACAAACACAGTACAAATTATTCAGCCATATATTTAAATCAAAAATAGCATTGCCTGACTTATACATGCAAAGGACCAATCAATGTTGCTGTGAAAATCTCATCTTCTCTTTGCATTTGCATCCCTTTACTTGTATTACTGAGTGAAACAAACTGGCCTGTTACAATGGCAACATTAGCTGCATTTCCATTACCTTTGGAAATGCGCAAAATCTAAATAGCACAATAAAAACTGGTAATGGAAACACCGGAATTTCGAATAAACATTTGAACATCGGAAAGACATTTTTACCGTTTCATGAGGAGGAATTTCAGACATTTTGATATTGAAATTTGTCACAAAAGCACGGTGGAAATACTTTTTTTTTTTTTTTTTTTTTTTAAAGCTACCAGAATCCCAGAACATTAGGAGACAATTTTTTCAACTGTAGGTAAAGAAGTGTGTGAGCAGTGTTTTGTTTATCTTGTTATAATCTTAACATTAGCTTCTCAATTTTCTTACATGTAGTTTTTAAGTTTATATTGATAAAGCCTAAGGGTAGTTTGATCAATAACAAAACTTGACCAAAGCTGATTTCCATTTTAAAGCTGGTAAACTGACAACATTTTTGTTACAATTATTTCCTCATATTCCCAGTTGTGAGGAACCATCACAGAGTTAATGTCATGCCCATGCTGGCATTTTACAATATGCACGGTGCCATCAATAATCATCAGCAGTCCAAAGCTTTCTTCATTAATGTGCTGTGCTTAAGGCCTGAGCCGGGGGCAGCCTGACAGAGATTCCTGTTCATGCCAATGTGGGTTCCAGTCATTTGTCTACATCACGGACTCTGAGATTGTGCTCCAGCCAAGCCCTACCACTTAATCAGCAGGTTAATGCCAGCCTCTGAGGAAGGGGGGATAAGGGGGAGGGGGGGTGTCCATACTGGGATTTCAGCACATTTACAAAGACTGCATAGAAAATGACTTTGTACACCTGAGTCGTGGGATGGGAGGAAAAAGGCACGACAGTGATAGAGGGAGGGAGGGAGGGAGGGAGGAATGCTATTATGTCCAGAAGAATTATGCCTTTCTGTCCTCGTCTTCCTCCATTCACCTCCCTCTACCCTCTTTGACATTCTCTCTCTCCCTCACACTCACATTTCTTCCTGTCCTCTTTTACCTGTCCCTCCTTCAGTCCTTGTCATCCTGTCTCCCTCTCCACTGTCCCACTGTCCGCTTCTTTATACTTTCCCTCTCTGTCTGCCACCTCAATTCTGGGGAAACATGGCGTCCCAGAGCTCCTGTGAAATATAATGGTGTGTGTGTGTGTGTGTGTGTGTGTGTGTGTGTACTACTGTGCACACATGCCTGCTTGCCTGCTCGTGCTCTGGCAATATGCTCTCACTCAATCAGATTTGCATAAGTAACCTCTCAGCAGGCCTGCTCCACTGGCCAGGTGCGTTGCTCTATTTGCATATAGAACTGTGAGGCTCCCCAGAGTCACTTTAGACTCCAGTGACTGCTGAGTGAGCCCACATGAAATCTGAATTAAAAACCCTCCGCCTGCCCGTCTGACACCCTCCTCCATCCCTGCCCATCTACATACTTGCCTCCATCTCCGCCTTCCTCCTTACATATCAGTTTATCTATCTGGAAGGCTACCTCCATCTCCACTTCTGCCCTCAAGAGCTCTTCTTCTTTTCCATCGCACTAAACACTCCTCAGTACTTTTTCTCCAGATACCATCCTGCATACCTTGACCCATGTCTCCTCCCCCCAAAAAACGAAACCGTTCATTTGCGTTAAGACCACATTTCAGCAAGCCTCCTTAAGTTTGAACAACGATTAATTCATGGACTTGCAAGGAGATAAACCAGCAAATTACTACCACGTATTTATATTGCTGGGTTCTTGTGCATCACTGATGAGTTCACCTGTGCAGTGATATCACAGCTTCTGCTCTGGTGGTGAAGTAATTGGAGAAGACTTGTCCCTAACCCAGCATAGCAAGAACACCACCTTAATTCCAACCTATGTTTAATAGATTTGGCTAAAATAGCAGATGACATAATCACAAATTACAAAATAATATGGCACAGAATCATGAGGCCTTGAACGCTATTCTGTAATCTTTCAAAAGCTGTTTTATGTTATTCCACAGGGGTCTGTTCTCAGACTTAATTTTGTTTGAATATACTTCCACCTGCTAACATATTTACAAAGCAATGAACTCTTACTCTTATGCTGACATATACAGTGTCTTAACTGTCTTGAAATCAGACAAAATGAAGCGGACGCAGCCCTTTCAAAACTGAGATTGTCTTGTATTTTCTGGACAGCCAAGCCTAGATAACACACAACTATTTCCTCCTTGGTTCAAATGTAAGAGAAGTCATTCTAATCGTGACCCACGTTTTGCCTTCCCCCCTTTTCACTGTCTTATTTGCAGTTTTCTTGTTCTGTTTGACTTGATTGTACACATTTCCTAGAAAAGATTTGGACCCTCAAGAAGTAGAAATTTTGTAAAATGACCTCACTCTTATCCACTGACAGTACATATACCCAAGAGGATGATTTTCCTGGCCTCAACCTCGTCCGAGGATGAATTGGCCCACTACCGACAGACCAATCAGTGTGCTTCGGCAATCAGTTTAACATTTGGGCCACATTTGGCCTCAGCTGTACCGGCCGGAAGGTTGGTACCTCAAAGTACCCAACAGAACCTATGAACCAATGAAAATAGGAACAAGAAGCTCAGTGTGGTGTGTTGTAGGTACTGCCAATGGAAAAGTGTCATAAGGTCAAAAACATCTACTCTAGATTAGAGTACAGTCACGGGTTATCATTTTTACAAGATGCATTAGCCCTAATGCACCTTATTACTACATTAAGTAGTTGGATTCATTAATGGGGTCTAAAGGTAACCCCAAATCCCCCCCCCCCAAAAAAAAAAAAACGTTACCGGTGCAAAGCCTAAGATTATCTCTGGTTAAAGATTTATTTTCTATTCAATAAAAAAACCTTTATAGACATCCTCACAACAGTTATAATTGGGTACATGTATTTTGTCCTTTCTGCACAGTAAATGCTGATTGGAGGATATTGAAATGTATGCCTCGCTCTTGTCACGCAACATGACATCGCCCCTGAAATTGGCTCACTGGATCTCAGTGGTGTCCCAATTCTAGGGGATAAAACTTGTAAGACAATTTGTTTTATTACATGGGGAACTCTCAGCTTGCTTCAAACCAGGCATGAATGCATAATTTTTGAGCTTCACCTCGACTTAAGGGTGTCCTTAACTAAAGGCTATTCAGTGGAAAACCACTGGCTGTCCTCTGTCATTTGTACATTCTTATATGTTAATGCAAGCAGGATTTTATTCTCCGGCCTTCAGTAAAAAGAAACAGCCACAAGGGAATACCAACGACTGCGCAATATCCTTTTTTCTATGAGGGACAATTGTTCAGTGACCCTTTGAGGTCTAGAGCATTTGAATATGTGTGTTTTTGCCGTCTCCAGCCTAATCAGAACAGATTGAGTCATGGCTCAACACAACAAGCATGGTACAATAAGTGGAGACACGCCTTTTCTGATCATCTTAATGGAAATACACTTTTGTAGTTCTTTGTCCACCAACTTACTTTGCATTTCAGAAATTCCATAAAAGAAGCGGTGTTGAAGCACGAGTATTGTGTAATTGAAGCATACATCTAAAGTATGAAGAAAGAGGTGTAGAAATGCATCGTTTGCAGCCCTTTATCTTGTCTTATGAGACCTTCATTTTGTACTAGTGTTCACCCTTGACTTGTATTTCTACTTCACTGTATCTCAAAAGCCATTCTTTGAAGTTTAGCTGTTTACTAGTGACAGCAGGTCAGCAGGACTGCAGCACACCCATGAAAGGACTCTTGTAATATACAGTGAGGGCAGAGTAAGGGGCAGGTAAAAATATAATACCATATAAAAAGGTAAAGGTGAGCTGAAGCACAAGGTCTTCATCTCTCATGTATAGAAATTGGAAACGTCTGACCAGTGCGAGTTTGCTTATCTATTTGGGCAGATAGCATCACGAAACAGGCCTGTAATGGCCACATGCTCCACTTGATAATCCCCTCTTTCCCCTCCCTGCCACTGTCCGTTCAGAGATAGAGGCCCACGCTTGCAGGGCTTAAAGGTTTGGTGAGCAAGGGAGCATTACAGATTCAAAAGAAATGCATTTCAGGCTCTTTCAGTGCAGTGGTGGACCGGGTTAATGTAATACTTTCCCCTCCCTGGCCCTTGCCTTGTTTTTGATTGATACTTTTCAATTACAGTCCACTCTCGTCCGAGCAAGCCCCTCGCCTCCTCCCCAAACATTGGAAATGCTATTTTTCCAACTGTGCGATAACTTCAAACATTTAGGGAGTACAAGAGCAGCGGTAACCCTGTTTAGCCGGCACAGTAAATTGGTTCCATGTTCAACATAATAGCACTGACAGGCTTTTGCTAGGGAAATCAGTCCGGCAAAGGGACATGCCAACGATAAGACATCCAGCTTTGAAATTCTATTTCTCCCTATCAGAATTAAATCTGGACTTTATATTTCTTTTTGCCCAGGCGCTGGCTCTCTCTGGTCGCTTCCCGGCCTGTACTATTTGATCATAGGGTGACAACTAATACTTACCCCTGAGATCCTTGCTCTCTCCATTTTCTGGGACTTTGGACGTTTTTTTTTTTTTTTTCCTCATCCGCCTTGTTATTTTGTCCTCTTTTTTTTCACACATTGGTTGTCAAAATCTCAGATGATGTCTGTCCCCAGGATGTAATGCCTCAGAACATAGTGTGTGCTTCCTTCGCATTTTAAAGATACTAGCATACACCTGAGGGTTTTTTCCTTACAAAACATTTACATGGCCAGTATCATGTACCGCTAAACTGGGGGGAAAAAAAAATGCTAAATGCGCTTCAAGGGAATCAGCATCATCACAATAAGGATTCCCGCTTCATGAAATACATAATAGGTACCCCACAATGCAGGAGTTTGGTAGGTTGCATTTTCTAGCTGATTTTAACTGTATCAGCCACATGCACATGAGCCCCATCCCTCACTGTGGATCTCAGGGTAAACATATCTGTAAGCAGCAGGGCTGTAATCATTAGTGGGAGGAATGCTTTCCAGCGGTATCTGGGATGATCTGATATCCATGTGGCTCCCAATGACAGCACCAAGCCCTGCAGATAATTAATCTATTTAGCCGAGGGGGTGGGAAGCCACCCGTCGCTAGGTCAGATAAGTTTGTGGATTTACACATTTTAAAGTCATCCAGTCCCTCAATGGCACCAAACTGTGCAATATTCTAATGCCATTAATTACTATTTCCGATTGGGTGGTTTCGTCTGTATCTGGACAAGCTGTTTCATCAAGCATGTGTGTGTGTGTGTGTGTGCGCGCGCGCATGTGGACGTATGCAAGCTAGTGGGAGTGTGTGTGTGTGTGGTATCAGAGAAAAGTGTGTGTTAGTAAAACAGCAACTCCCACTGCATCCCACATGCAGCTTTGTGTTATGGGATGACATTTTAAAGAATCCTCGGCTGTAATTCAGCCCCTCATCACAGGGGGGTGCATGTTCCTGCTTGTGTAACAGTATTGTATGATGAGGCAACTAATGCTTCTGTTCTCTTTGAAAACATCAATTAACAGTCGCATCACTGTGAGGTGGCCTAGCAACATCCTTTCATTTCGTTTAAATCAGGGGTTCACAGGGCCTGTGTTAAGCAGCTGTTGATTGGCTGTTGTAAAAGTTTCCAGGCTTCATGGTTCACTTTTTATTGTTCAGTCAGGATCACTATAGTCAAATAGCTTTATTTAGCATGCATTTAGATTTGGCGGTAAGGCTCTGTTCTGGGACCTCTCTGCCCTTTCCATCAGCTGCGTGGAAAGCCTGAAGCGAAAGGAGCTCCCATTCGCTTTTCCATGAGCTACATGGAGAGGCATGAGCAGAGAGAGCGGTCAGCAGGACCCCCTGAAACAGAAGCACAGATGTTTAAATGGCAACAAAAGTTAGTTTTTATTTCGACAGAAGAGGAGGAGCTGGGGTGGGGGTGGGTTGCGAGGAATTTGTTTGTTCGCTTGTTGCCATGGTTTAAATGCAGCGCTGAGACCAACTCTAACCAATGGGAAGCATAGAACATGATCAGCTGGATGATTAACTGTGTAGGAGATTGATGCTGTCAGTTAACAGCGACTGACCGATGAATGGACTCGACTCGCTTGACTTCCGTGCTTTTTGACAAAAAGACAACAGTCTAAAGTTTACTTAATAATCTTTTTGGAAATTGTTCAGGTGGGATGGATCAGACCAGAGTTGGACAAAAAAGTGATGTTTGATCCAAAGGCCACATTAATCTAATTATAAGCACAGTAAATAACAAAGCGTTATTTTTTTTGTATTTTTCCATTCTGTGTTTTCCATTTCATTTCATTTGATGTATTATTTGAGGCATTTTGTGTTTGTTTTTTCAAGGTATTTTGTGGGTTTTAGTTACCATTCTGTGTATTTTTATCCTTCTTTTTGTACTTTTCTGACATTGGGTGGTTTTTGGGGTCATTTTGTTTGTTTTCGTCATTTTGTGGGTTTTCAAAGTCATTTACTGTGCTTTTGATGTTTTGTGTATTTTTACTGTTTGCACGTTTTTGTTGTCTTTTTAATGTGATTTTTGGAGTGTGTTTTTAAAGTCATATTGTGAGGTTTTTTTTCTTTCTGTCTTTTGTGTATTTTATTGTTTTTAGAATCGTATTTATTTATTTAATTTTCTTTTCTTTTCTTATTTTTTTTGAGGGCTGCTCAATCAAAGACCAAAGGCTGTATGTGGGTTGCAGGCCACCAATTACCCATGTCTGAACCCGTGTAAAGGTTTACCTTTCTGTGTGTTGAAGTGTCCTTGGGCACGACACTGAACCCTAAGTTGCTCCCAATGGTTGACCAACACCTTGCATGGAAAGCTCAGTCCCAATGGTGTGTGAATGGGTGAATGAGCTGATTTTGTAAAGTGCTTTGAGACTACATCGATGGGGAGGAAGCGCTATATAAATCAAGTCCATTTACCATTCAGACGACTTATAAAATAAAGTTAAATGCGGATTTAAAATACATTCAATTAAAAAAAAACTGACATGACGTAGATTAAAATATTAAAAGTACATTTAATATGTGAGATGGGCTGTTTATAGTGTTTGTTTATCATATGGACACAGTGTGTGTTTGTTTCGAATGGTATCAGTTTCTCCTGTAGGTGTCAGAGGGACATCTCCACTATCATCATCCTCAGATTTGCACATTCCAAGCATGCGTTGGGGGGGGGAGGGAGAGTGACAGAGGGAGATAGCAGAGGAGAGAGAGAGAGGATGGAGGGAAAGGAGGGGTGGGGGGTGCTCCTGGGTCTCTTGCTCTGACATTGAGTGTCAGACTCCGATCACTTTAATCAGAGCGAGGATATGCATGATAAAACGGATAAGGGACTTTAATCAAAAAAATTCGCTGGTCTGGAAACGTGACACACTCCGACAAGCACGCCTCAACCTCACCCCCACCACACAACACACACACACACACACACACACATGAACACACGCACACACATCTCCTTCTCTCTACATCCCCAGTCGCTCTCAGAGTCACCACCCTGGTCTAAGTTGACCATGAATATGCATGGCCCAACCAAGAGACAGGTCCCACACTAAAATGGACTATTGTGTGCTCAGTTAGAAAAACTGACACACATGCACACATTCCCTTATGACAATAGTTTTGCTTAATATTTTTTTTTTTTGGAAAAAAAAACAGAAAACGAGCCTGAAATCTGGATTAATGTAACTGCCACATGTTAATGGAAATCATGTTCGCAGTCACATGTTTGTGCGGGTCGACTGCCCTCCCGTATGCGCCACTGCTGGTTATTGATAAATTACACATGTTGGAATTGACATGCAAACGCTTGCCCTGATATGAAATATAAATACCATCATTTCTGTAAATCCATCTAATCAAGTTAAATCACTGCTGACATCGTTCCGATAACGACACGCAACTGTAGCTTACTGTATGTTACATAAAAACACAGATTTAAGCTAAAAAAAAAAAAAAAAAATGACAAAATTGATGAATAGCTGAAATATCTTTACATTAAAACCAGAATATGTTTCGAGGACTTGTATAAAAATGTTGTAATCGTGGTTCACTGACATTTCTGAATATCTTGTGACATTCCCCACAGTGTTTATTCCACTTCAGGCTTCTCATTAGAGGGACGCTAATATTGTTATTAGTTGACGCACCAACCTCAAAACTACCATCAAACCAATCCTTTAGCAAAACACTATGTTGTGCATAGACGCAAATACTTATTCATAATTATTTAAATGGTATGTATTGTCCTATACACACCACGAGTGTCAAATGCATTAGAACATCATCACAAACACCCAATCTGCTTTAAACTGGTTTTGTCCAGTTTAAAGCAGATTGGGTGTGTTCTGCTAATACACACATGGTTTAGTTTACACAGTACAAGGAACTTGTTTTGGTGGGTTGGTGCAAACAATAAATATTGAAAAAAGACAAGAAGACAAGGACAGCAGAGGTGTAAAGTGAACTGATATATCATACTCAAGTAGAAGTATTGTTACTTTATTGAAATTGTACTCAAGTACAAGTAAGTCATACATAAAATACTAAAGTACAAGTAAAAAGTAGCTCAATTAAACAATACTCAAAGTACAAGTTATTAGTTACTTTCACCCCCCATGTTTATTTTTTGATAATAAATCTTGCCACGGTTTCCTTGCATACAGTAAATATCTCACGTAGAAACTTAAAAAAGAAGAGATCAATCTTGCAAAACTGGGAACTTAATTTATTTTTTACACAAATGCATCTGTGTGAAAAAAAAGGTTTGTCAAACTTTACAATTCATCTTTAAATAAAATAACATCAATGAATTCAATTAAAAAATAAAAATAATTCTCAGGCTCTAAGTATAGCTAATGTGCCATGTGGGTAACAACAACATAATGGGTAGAAACCACATCCTGAACTGAAGACAGTGGTTATAATAATTGGCGCGGTGCATTACGTTTAATCTGGTCGGTCGGCTATGATGTAATGCATTTGATTGTTGTCTGATCATTTCATTTTTTGTAGTTTCACAATGTCCGTTGATCATTTTTAAAACACAAAATAATAATTTACTCAGTAACGGTTGGGTGTAGATATGTAATGAATTACTTTACTTCTTTTAAAATGTACTTAAGTACAAGTAAAATTATTGATTTAGGAATAAACTCAAAAAAGTACAAGTACCCAAAAAAGCAACTGAATTATAGAAACGTGAACTTGTAGTCCGTTACTTTCACCTCTGAAGGACAAGGATAACAGTGCAAGCAGTAGCAAAATAATAATAATAATAATAATAATAATAATAATAAAATATGTATAATTGTCAAAGAAAAAACAGCAGATTCTAAGAATGAAAGTTATGTTAGACAGCTTTATTCACTTTTCAACAGCATAATGAGTTAAACAGGACACCATGTGGTTTACTTCAGTGCCCTGCTGTTGATTCATTTTCTTTGCAGAAAACTCAGACCTTGTTATTTTTCTTGTTGCTGTTTGGACATAAAAAAAACCATGTGGTTCATAATGACCGTGCATGTTTACAGCCATGAACGTCTTCTCCGGATGAAGCAGGCCCAAGATGTGAGCTCGATGTGGATGACGTGCATGAGACAGTGTGGAGTGAGTGCGTCTGTGCCACTTGGCACACTTGTAAGGCTATATTTTGCATGTGGGTATTTGCATCAAGCCTGTTATGAGATTTGACACCAGATGGCCTTTGAATGTAACCCTTTTGGCCCGTCCAGCTTGAGCCCGAGCAAAAGCCGATGACGAATGCCAAGTGACAGCAGCTCGGACCGCGGCGCAGCCATCCACTCATCAGAGCTAATGAAGTGTGTTCATGTGCTAAGGAAGGACTTGTAATAGAGAGAGAGAGTGAGTGCAGGGCGACTGTTGGGAGGGACTGCAGCACAGTATAATTGCTTCCTGAGCTATGCTAATTAATTAGCACATACATGCGTTTCTGAGCGGGTCATACATGCAGGGCCAGATGGTCCTCTAAAATAAAACATGTATGTGCGTAAAGTGCTATCAGGGAATGAATAAATAGTACATAGCAGGCGTGGTGGCTGACATTAGCATAATATATTGGTTGGAGCACTGCAGACAATAAAGACAATTAACTGTGTGGTAGCAAAGACCTTTCCTGAGAGCTTCCACTACAGAGGGGAATGGAAACTCTGGCACCACTTTCAACACTGATAGCTCGGTTGTAGTTTGTGTTCTCCATTAAGTGCTTTCTCTGGCGGTGAGCCTCTTGTAGGTTAATCTATGGACTAATTATAATGTAAATAAACGTAACATGGAAATGTTTTTATTTTCATTGTCACACTAAAACTTGACATTGCTGACAACGTGGCAAACAAAATAAGATGAAAACCTCCACCTTACTAAGCACTTTTTCTCTGCAATTATTTGTAATTTAACCAATGGGAAGCAGTCTTTTTGTAGCCGGATGTGATGTGATACAGTGGATACAGGGGCCAGGGTTGGTGTCAATTACAATCATCCATGTTCAATTACAACTCATTTTGGACCTGAATTATTTCCAATTATAATTCCTATTATGTTTTTCTCTGAAAGTTAATTACAATGATGTTCTTCCTCTTGTGTTAGCTTCCTGTTAGCATCTCTTATGATAACGGGTCAGTTTTGACCCATGACTTAAAGGCACACTGTGTAACTTTAAGCCACTAGGGGCGCTAGACCTGTAATCTTCACGTCAAGCGCTCCGAGTGGCCACAAGTGCAGCAGCACTGTCGCAAAAATCAACAGTCAGTCAGTCGAGCCAGCCTCCCTTGTCTGATTGTGTACGCAGACAGTAGTTGACCTGTAACTTTGGGATAAGGATTGGCTCTAAGGGCTGGGTCGGTCGGGCTGGGGTGTGAAGCGGGGATGGGTTCACGCCGCGGCTGGACGAGCAGCCGCCGCCCCCCTCTTCACACGTTCGGCCGGCCTCGCCGCATCGGTGGCGCTCCCCCCCACTCCCGCCGCCGTCGTCAACCCCCCGGATGGGGGATGGGTGGTGTCCGGGCGGAAGGCGGGTCGGCGGAAGGGGTTGGGTCTTGGTGGCGTCTTTTTAGATTCCTCAGAAGCAGTTTTAAACTTTTTGCTTGCCTCGGCCATGACCAGGAGTTGAACAGGTGGGAAATTACTAACAAAAGCCTTACCCCAATGAGTATACCCAAGCCTGTGGTCACGTGACTGCCGTAAAGTGATACGTTCTCCAGGCATTCTCCAGGTCACATGACCTGGCCAAAGAAGGCCCTTCTCTCCAAACTTAAATAGTCGATATTTCAAGAGGGAAGCCTCACTCTGAGCATTGATACCTTCAAGCTCTTTATATTGCCCTGATGAATCATTTAAATTAACTCATGAGTCAACTCTTTAGGTCAAAAAGTCTGCGGGTGTGCCATTAAATTTGCTGTAAAATACACAAAAAAATATTATCTATCATCTATTTTGTTTTTTATCTCTTGGTTACCTTGTTAGGCTTCCTTATCCATGAAAATATTGGCATTAATATTATTGGTGTGGGCGTCTGAGTCTTTTTTTTCTGTCCCTTTTTTAAATTCTTTTTAAATGCTAAAATGATCCTCAAGAGAACAGACGGGTAAACTTGATATGAAACATATTTTTATGATTGATGTCTAAGCCATAGAACTGTAACATGGTTCCACAGGTTTTTGTTGAATAACATTGTAAATGGCAGTTTTTATAGAATGTTCATGCCAATTCCAATTATAAAGTCAATTATCTGAACTCAATTACAATTCCCTTATGATTAAAACAGCAACATGTTTTTTCAATTAAGATTACACTTCTAATTCAGTCATAATTGTAATTAATTACCAATTATAATTATAATTGACCCCAACCCTGACGGGGGCAGTATCTTGCATTAGCTCCATCCTTCTATCTGACATTTTAGTCTTTATTTAGGAATTATTTGAGTGCTTTTCTCTATATTTTCTATATTATTGTTTTCATTGCTTCTGACTGATTTAGACGACATGCAGGAGGAGACGTAGAGGATTTTATATTGATTCCGAGGAGGAAATGATTTCAGTCGGAGTTGAGCGCGACTGCAGATCCGATACACTTGAGAAACATTGCTTCAGTAAACCTTTAGTATTATAGTTGATCTTTTAGAGGAGCTTGCATTTAAATTCAAAGCTCTACATCTTATTTACTATTTAGCATTAATGTTGGATTAGCACATGGTTTACTTTGGAAAGTCTGATCCCAAAGCTGTTTTTATTCTTTGGTTAAACCATTTGGAAAATGTTTATAAAAACTGTATTCATGTTTTAAAAGCTATTTGTTAAGTCATTCTGAGATATTCTCCTTAAATGCATTAAGACCTAAAATAACATCTGTTTCTTTTCCCTTTTATGTAGCATTGCCATTCTCTGCCATTGAGTTTAGGATGTCGGTGTTTATGTGGACTGTGTTATCCAAGAGTACGATTCATTTCATTGGTCACGGGTCTTTCAAACAGCTGATAAATGGGTTCCAAGGCTGTCAGGAATATTTGCCTCAGTGTTTCTCATGGCTCTAAAGGCTAAATATGTCTAATTTAGCTTAAATAGCAGAGCTGCACAAATCGGTGCTTGTAAAAGCTTCTTTCAACATCCTCCCGTAGCTTTGTAAGTGTGATTAATGGGACATGAATCATTGGGAGCATTGGTGTAGTCTGAATAAAGATAAGCACAGACATCAGGCAGGTACAGCTATTTTAAATGCAGCATTTTAGGATTTGACTTGAATAAACTTGCAATCTGCATGTAATCACCTGAACTCTATAGTAAATACGAGTGGAATTTTTGTCTTACACTGTTCAGATGGTGAAATATTAAAATGAGTTTTCTTTTGCGTCGTAATTTTGGGTCAATGTCTTCATGCTTGTTTTAACATTTCAGTGTCCAATTGCTTTTTAATATGTGAAACATTTACACCATGAACTAACAAGCTTGGTTTGGAAAAGTGATGCAAAAAAACACGAGTATCATCGGCAAACTTTTACTTCAGTTGTTATATGTACTAGTAATAAACAAACAAAACCCTAAAAGTACATATATAGAACCAATGTGGCGTAGAGTTACGAGAATATGTGTCGAAGCTAGTTTTGATTTGCTCCTTATTGGTGTCATGTCATCAGAGTCCGACACGTTGTTTACACTCTGGAACAGCACTTTGCTTCACTCTGAGAAAAAGTGAGACTGGATGCTTTGACAGAGGAGACGGAAAGGATATTATAGTGATTCAGAGGAAGAAAGTTCCAAAAGAGATGGTCCCAAAAATCACACACTGTCACTGCCAGCCTGCGAAGACGGGGGCCGACCATTATTTGATGGCAACCAGTTACTTTGTGTTAGTGGCTGCTTCACAAGGACTCATGATGAACAATAACTGAATAAACCACTAGTAATATACACAATCTTTGATAGAGCTTAAAATGAAAGTTCACTGTAAGCATAGTCTGGTACACAGGTAACGTTACAACACATTATTTAACGTAGAAAGCTTGTATGAAAGTATTAAAAATTGAATATTAAATATTTACAAATGATAAGATTTAGTTTTAGCCTCATTTATATCAGTGTTTCTCAAATGGTGGTACGTGTACCCCAGGGGTACGCAATGACGCTACAGGGGGTACTTGAGAGAGAGAGTGAGAGAGAGAGAGAGGAAATCAGAAATGATAAAGAAAAAATGCATAGAAATAAATCTATTTAGAGCCACTAAATCAGTGTTTAAATGGGGTTGCCTGAAATTTCTAAAAAATTTAACTCGATTTTTACATTTTTTAAATTATTCTTTTTTTAAAATAAAAAAATAACAATTCTAAACAACTGTATTTCTATATTTTTACCTCATGAAATATAAACTATTTCAACTAAAATTCAGTAAAAAAAAAAATATGATAAAATAAAAAAATTGAGCTCAAACTAATTCTAGAAAAAAATGGTCACCAGAAATTCTTGAAATCAAAATGGGGTCACGATCCAAAAAAGCTTGTGAACCACTGCACTAAATATGGTTTCTTTTCTCCTACTTACAAAATGAGATTCTTTAAAAGGTGTTTTATCGCTCGATCATTCCATCCATATGCTCTTTAGTTGTTTTTAAATAGTTTTCTCAGCAAAACCTAGTCGGACAAAGGGGGTACTTGGATTCAGAAATAAGAGAAAGGGGGTACTTGAGCCAAAAAAGTTCGAGAACCACTGATTTATATTATATTGTTATCCTTACAGGATAATAGGATAATTTCACTTATAATAAAATCTTTGAACAAACACATTGTTTATTTCCAATATGTTGTGCTTTTGTTGTGAAAGGTCAGAAGATCAGAAGTTGTTGCTCTGTGTGCAACACTGGACTGTGAGTCTAATGATAAGGAAATCTTAGCTGTACGCCCAGTTTGACCGCTAAGTTTTTTTTTTTTTTTAGGATTTTTTTGGCTCTAGTGGCCTTTATATGACAGTTGCTTGACAGGAAAGGGGGTCAGAGAGAGCAGGGAATGACATGCAGGAAAGGGTCCCAGGCCGGGAATCGAACCTGGACCCGCTGCAGGTGAGGAACTATAGCCTCTGTACATGGGGCCGGCGCTCTACCCACTGAGCTAAACACCGCCCGACCGCTAAGTTTTTAAATAAAGAGATGTTTGTCCTTCGTGTAGACAGCCGCGTTTTTTTTTTGATGTTTTCTCTGAGGTAATTTACTGTAAAAACCATCCATTGTTCTCTGCTCTCCCCTCGTCTCAGATACCCACTCACCTTCCAGAACAAATCCCTCTAATTCTGATGCTGATCGTTTGGAGGGCAAGGAGCTTGTTAGGCTAATGATTAGGTTTAACCAGCCCTTTAGAAAATATATGAACACGCCTCAGTTGAGCAGAACAGTATAATGGTTTGGAAATGAGACCGAAGAGCAGGGAAGGGGGGGTCGAGGAGGTGCTGGAAAGAGGATGTGAGTTGAAGAGAGGGGATGGTTAGCGTCTAGCTTCTAAATCTGTGTTTTAAGGCTGTGATAGTCCAACTACGTCCAAAGAACATCCCCTGAAATTTGTAATTCAATAATTGCATTTGACAGCAGTTCATCCAACATCTACATCATGCAGTTACATTCTCTGTACACAAGGGGTGCTAATATATGGTTTAAGAAACTGAGAATACTTAAAATGAAAAGTATTGGTGGTTGTGAATGTAACTACTTTATGAGAAGCAAATGCGTAGCTATAGGCTATTGATTATACCCTCACCTATGTGTTTTTGGGAGCATATTGGGCCTTTTCACCATATTTTCCCATTAAATGGGTGGTTAAATGTGTAGCAAAGACATTTCATATATAGTGCAAAATATTGTGCTGTGAAATTTCGTGAGACTGCTTGAGTTTATGTAACAGAGATTTATCTTAATTAACCAATAACAAGTATTTCTAGCATGTTTAGGACATTTATTATGGTAAATGGACTTGATTTTTATAGCGCTTTATCCCCACACTGAAGCAGTCTCAAAGCGCTTTACATATCAGCTCATTCACCCATTCACTCTCACATTCACACACCAGTGGGACAGGACTGCCATGCAAGGCGCTAGTCGACCACTGGGAGCAACTTAGGGTTCAGTGTCTTGCCCAAGGACACTTCGACACATAGTCAGGTACTGGGATCGAACCCCCAACCTCTCGATCAGAAGACGACCCACTACCATCTGAGCCACGGTCGCCCATTATGTCAGAAATTTCATCAAATTGAGAAGCAGATATGGGTATGCTGGAACCAAATTTATGAAAATTTGAAATGGAAAACCTGAGGCAAAATTTATTTAAAAAGTATGAAAAGCACAAACTTAATGATGATTTTGGTTATTTGGAACACACTCTGTTAATGATTTATTAAGCTTGTCGCTGTGCTTTCTTTTTTGAACATTAATATCCGTAGATGCCTAAAGCCCTATTTGCATGGGATTAGTTTTACCTAGGGACCCCCCAACGTCTGCTTTTTATGTTGCACGTTCAAACTGGTTAACGGAAGCCAGAAATTTACGGACATCTGAAAACGTGAAACAGAGTGGTTTTTACAACTTTGCAGGCGTTTGACCACAGCTCGGAGCTGTTACTGCTAGCGCGAGCCAGCTTTATTAAATAGAAGGCTAAAAAAAAACATTCTTACCACACAGGGCAAAGCAGGACGTGATCTACCATTTGCTTCTGATATTTCTCCTTCTCTTTTTGTTGCCGTATGTTACGGGCCGATAAGGTTTTGCTGGCCCGGGACCCAAAAGGTTTTTCTAAACACTCCAATGCAGCCTCCGTTCTTCGCCAAAAGTAAATAAACATGAGTCCCGGTGTCACAGTCTGTGTTTACCTTGTACTGTGATTGATCATGAGCATATATGCGCATGCGCACTACTGGAAAATGAATTTTTGCTAAAAACAAAAAAAATAATTCAGTTTTGTTTATTTCTGTTTTCAAAGTGAACGGACACACGTTTTGCATGCGCATATATGCTCATAATCGATCTCAGAACAAGGTAAACTCAGATTGTGACACCGGAATCAAAACAATGCTTTACTTTACAAATTACTGACATGGCCGATTTGCACGGGATTAACATCACAGACATTCTCCGCAATTATTACAAATCGCATGTGGTTCCTTGGTAAAACTAATCTTGTGCTAATAGAGTTTTAGACTTGCTAAAAATGTTTGAAACTCAGATATTTGTCTTATTTCACAGCAACATACAAATAATGACTAAACTGTATTGGTAAAAATTCTCAAATAATGTTCTGAATTTCAACAACAGAATTCCTGCAGACATCCTATAACCCATTTTTTGCTTACTTTGGTATTGTTTTGCTAGCTATTTTTGCTTGATTGTAACGTTTTACGTTCCGGCAAAGGGCTTTGAGATATTATTCTTCATTGTTGTCGTCAAGAATTCATTAGACAAAACTATTTTCCACAATGAAGATAATGAACGAAGGTCAGAACACCTAATTGTCCTCATGTTGTGATGACACAGAACTATAATGAGATGAACCAAGTGCATAAAGAATACAGATAACATCAGAATATGAAGTCACTGCTTACACGGAGCCATTTATTTGTTTTCACATGTGTCTGATAGTCTTTTCATTTTTAATGAGGTCTTTGATATCGAAGCAGATAAAAGAGAATAGGAAATTATCAATTAATAACGGCCTGTGATATAATATGTTGTTATGCAAATATTGAACCTTGATGTCATTACCTACATTTAGCTGTGTACTTAGCCATTTAAAGGATAATATCAAAAGCAATGCTTTTTCTTACATTTTGGATCCAAATAAGAGTTAAAATAAATCAAATGTAAACTTTTATGCAGCAAAATGAAGTTGCAATGGCTTTTACGCGTCATATCTAGGTTGTGCATTGTTGCTGCTTCGTTTGGCTGCAAAAATGCTGTTATTCGAAATGATTTGAGGGGAAATGTGGGAAATAAACCAGACCTAACATTCTAGAAAATCACTAGTTGCAAAAATGAAATAGCTGTAAGTAAATTATGCTCAGATCAAATGACTTTGGCTCTGTTTAATTGGTCTTGAAGCTGTGAGCCAACCCGCAGGAACAGTGAAGCCCGTTTTGTATTTTTATATTTTGTTGGTCTTCACAGCCTAAATGAAAATAAGAAAATACCGTGGCACCTGCAGGGCCTTTTTTTTTTGTAGTATTTAAGATCTGGACAGGACAGTCATTACATGAGTAAGCACTTTGAGCATACAGTTGTAATGCACTTACTGTTCCTACAAAGGTAATTATTTTCATCCACTTTCCAGACTGCTGCAGGGACTGCAGATGGACACTCGCCAAAAAGCCTAATTCAGCATTTTTACTCAGCCAAAGTGATTTTTTTTTTTCTTCTTCTGTGCTTGATTCCCGACAAATACAATAAATTCAATAAAATTATGTTTAAAAAAATAAAGAATAATACTGATAAGAATTTGTGGTATGATATCATGAAATTTTAATCAAGATCAACAGAACATTTTCATTTTGGAAAAAAATAAAAAAAAATTACACGTGAGTTCCTGTAAGCCCGCAACACTGCGGGTGTCCAATATCTTGTTGCTTCACCACACCTGGTCCTGATGAAGGTGTCTAAAGCCTGATAATGAGCCTCAGCATGCAGTGAGGTGCATTAGAACAGGAAGACATGTAAAACCTGCAGGATTGTGACCCTCAATGACCAATTCCTGACATCCCAGCTTCAAATTCATATCAATGATTGTGTTTACTCTCATGTCTTCTTGTTACCCACGTTGGCGAGTGTGTGTTAGTGTGGGCTATTGCTCAAGTGTGTTGAACTTTCTATCACTGTGTGTGTCTGTGTGAAAGCATGATAAAGCAAGAGATGTGTATCTGAGCCCTTTAAAGTGGACCGATCCAAAATGTGCATCAGATAAAATTCCCTGTAGAAGCAACTGTCTGGTGCCACGGTGAGGTCAGCCACGTGGAACAGAGAGGCCGGCACACAGCACAAGCACACAGATATATCCTATGTCAAATCTTTATGTGAGAGTTGGATATGACTTATACTGTATATCTATATAAGTCTGAAGAATACATATATATATATATATATATATATGCATTTGTCAGACTTTGATTTTCTTTAATGGAATAATAAATATTTACAATTCACACAATATCATATAATATAGGCCGTGGCTACGGGTACGTTAAACGTATCCGTAGACTGCCACTCTATGGAAACGCAGCGGCATCTCATTGGCCAGTTTCGGTCACGTGATAGGTACACCACCTGACTTAAACTTCCATCATTTGTATTTTAGCTCATTTATTTTTAGCTACCCCGCTAACCCTTTTGTTTTAGCCCTAACCCAAACTCTATCCCTAACTCTAAATGTTTATTTTTGTCGGAAATGTATTTTTAAAGGTGGAATTTGCCGTGTTAAATATGTTAAAATGAAAAAAAAAATGTGTCAAATGTGTGATTCGAACCCAAGTATGTTAACAAAACCCACGTAATGTTGAGTGCAGTGCTGTAATATAACTATACATTATTCAAAGCATGTCATACAGCTATAAATTGTCAGGGCGCGGTAAAAAGGCAGCAGCAGTTCAAATAAAAGTTTCTAAACTAAATCCTAACAAACTAATGGAAGACTACTGACCGGGTGAAGGGAGATATCCCCAAATCATCTATAAATCCAGTTTAATGTGGTTCCATAAGCAATAAGGTACAGTAAGGCTTATACGTTAATAGCAGATACTTACGAAAACCACCTTAAAATAAACTAGATCAGCTGCTGGGTGTGTGAACAGGACTCCAACATATGGAGTGTCTGAAGTCTTTCCAAGACGAGATAGTAAACAAAACCCAACATCTTCAATGGACACGGGTTCTTCTCTAATTACTTTAAAGGGCAAAATGTGGAACGTGGCAAACAGTTGGCGACTAGAGTTCCTTCTTTAATGTAGGTCAAGTTTACCAGTGTTGAACCTGTCGAACGAATCCAGACGCTTGACTTTTCCTCTGCTGATCAGACTTTTCCTGATTCTTCTGTTTCTCCTTCCAATTACGACAGCAGGAGCAGTGAGTATTCTATCAACAGTTCACAGACGACATAAAGCTCCACCGCTGCGGCGGCCGGGGACGCAAATCACAATTAACCGCTAATCCTTAACAGAAAAGTTAAAGATGGCAATTTAATTTGCCCTCATATTTTCCCTTTTCCTCCCTGCAGTCCCAGGTGCCAGACCAACACCGAAACCACAGATATCAACAGTTTAATGGCTATGAGTATTCATTTTTAGGAAGGCAGTAATATCTCTTTCCTTTGACACATGGTGAGTAACTGTTTTGAAGGATTTAAGAGGGTTTTATCCACTCTGGAGATTAAACTGAAAAATAATGAATTTGGGAGCCAAAGAGGGGAAACGTTTTAATGAGAACTTCGAGGAAGATAACTAGAGAGAGAGATAAAAGGACTCCGACAATTTCCACTTTATTGTGTCATTATTTCAGAGGGGAAAACATGGCCTCCGAAAACAGAACAGCTTTTAGTTTTAATGCATGAACTGAGAGATGTAGGGTTAGCTGGTTCTCTTTAAAGCATTGTGTACAAATTTATTACCAGCGTCTTCAGTGTGCATCACACAGGAATACACAGTTAGGCCCACTAGCGGTTAGCAAAGGGCAAAGCAATAACAATGGTACTTCTTCCTAAAATATTTAAGTAAGTCGTCAAAGCCTTTTAAATTGAGCTTTTCTCTAAATCTTAAGATCACAGAGCTGTTTCTGAAAGCACATACCGTAATTTCTGGGCTATAAAGTTATAAATCACTGTTTTATTGGCAGCATTAGAATAATTTAGCATTTTTCTAAGAAAAATCCACACAAATGTTGCAGCCTAACACTCTATTGGCTGATGAGGGTGGCGGCATGAAGCCGATAAAACCATGAAAAATCCATAATTTAGCCACGTCATTGTCAAACCGCAGGGTTCAAAGTGTGAGAAAAAAGTAGCGGCTTATAGTCGGGAAATTACGGTAAATATTTATGTACTGAAACTCATCCCACATTGGTCTGCAATACCATTTCACCGTTGTTGGGTTGACGCAGATTTTCCTTGATTACAAAAACCTTATGGAAATGGAGGTGTAACTCTCTCTTTCACATGTTTTGGGATAATATTGTGACACTCTGCACAGTGAAAGGAACTAGGCAAGGCAAGGCACGGCAAATTTATTTGTATAGCGCATTTCATACACGCCAACTCAATGTGCTTTACATGATAAAACATTCAATTGTTTAAAATCAATAAGAACATTTAAAATCAATTAAAATCTTCAACAAACACATTACATCAACAACATGACCAAAAATCTCTCTCTCAATCATACGTAGTAGAGAGAAAAAAAAAAGAAAAAACTAGGCAGGTTGGCACCCAAAATGTCGATTTATTTAACCAAACAATAATTGTCACTGTGGGCCGTGACGGCGCCGACAAAAAGTAAACTAGCGAGGCTCGCAAAATCCACACGCTGTCTCCCCTGCACACTTTTTACTCCTCATCCCAGCATCCCACTCGCTCATAACCCCTCCCCTCAAGCCCGCTGCCATCCCGTTGCCATGACAATATGACAATAACATAAAATGTAGGGTCCATGACAAAATAAGTTTACAGCATGAACATTAAAAACTTAAGTCATTATAATATCATACGTTTTTGCCATGTTGGCCACATTAAACGGTTAAGTAAATGTGTAGCAAGTGTTTGAAAGAGAACAACAGAAGGAATTGTCAAATGTCGCGCAAAATCTTTTCCTACTGTTGCGCAGCTTTGCAGATTTAGCGAAATTTGAGCCCCCTGTTTTGAATTTTGAATTCTGAAGTAGTCATCATTGTTCTTTTTCCGCATGGTTTTTGGATGTTTCGTATGTAACTAAAATCGAAACGGTTACTCTGAAAACTATACAAAAATCCCAGTTAACCGTGATTGAAATGTAAACTTATTAAGAAATAAAACCTAACAGGAGCTAATTCATAGTATCACAGCTTATTTTAGAAAACCACTGTATTGGGTTTGAGCAAAAAAGATGCATTTTTATTTTGGTTTTGACAGGTGTAGCCTATGATGATCATTTTAAGCCTCTGGTAATACACTTACCACCTGGTAATTTCTTCATCGAACATCCACATATACAGGGGTATGACTGAATGCACAAACCCAAGACTGTTTCAATAACCCAGATTGTTAAACAAAAAGTGTCTCTAGGTTTTACTCTTGCAAGAGAAAAAGAAAGAATGGAACAAGTTCACAGTTGTTGCACAATCTGATGAAATGCCCAACGAGCGAGATGCCTCTCCCGACTTTCTACACATTGGATGTAACAAAATGTTCATAAAACATAAAACAAAAAACAACAACAAAAAAAACCTCGGGTACAAGGAAAAAGTTGGTACCTTCTAATATAAAAGGCATGGGAGCCTAATGTTACAGCGTCTTTTCTTTGTACTCTAAGAAAACAAGCGTCTGCTTTATTTCTGATTTTTCAAACACTCCTGGAGGAATCCTGGTGGTCAGCGCTGCTAATATAGATAATAGCAATCCTTAAATTGTGTTTAAATGACCAGTCAGTTAGAAACTACATTGACTCACACAATAAGTGATCCTTATGTAATTTGATTAGTTTGATAGTTGTCGACACTCGGTACTGAAGAAAGACTAAGGCTGTACTTATCTTAAACACTAAACTCCATCTTTCAACCAAGCACTGTCATTAAGAAGTCATTTTGACAGACGTCCTATGCCCAAGTGGTGTCTAACCCCTCCAATACACACACACACACACACAAGCTCTGCACCCCTACCCAATGCTTTCCCTGGCATAATCCCCAAAATACCAGAAGGGATCTCATGACATTCTGACCGAGGGCCCTGAAAGCCTGGAAGAGCGTCCGCTGACCCATTCCAAACTCACTCCATGAACCAAAGCTCTGCAGCAGCAGTTAGGGGTTGCATTTGTGGATGGGGGGATGCAGAGCAGGCAGGCCTGGCACTGGCTGGAGTGCCCAGGCTCAGGCAAGCAGGCCTGAGTAAACACGTCAGGTTGATTTATGTGACGCTTGGCCTCACTAGCGACCCCGGGCTGGACTCCACCTGTCTCTCTTCCAACCAGCCTTTTCACCCAACCCACCTCATCTCTCTGCTCTTCTTGGCCCTAGTACCTGCCAGGAGCTGGAACCGGAGGAGGAGGGTGTGAAGTCATCTGCTCCAAGTCACAGATCCTTATGTAGAGAAGACAAGCACAACCAAATACCTTGGTGTGTCTAATCTCTCTAAAATTATTTGTCTTTAAAGTATTTTGTATGGAAATAATTTGTACTTGATACTATAAACAGGTTGAAATAAATGAAAAGATGTTAGTGTACAGAAAGTTTGTACTAAATGAAAACTAGGAAATTCATGGCTAATATAACGGTATATAGAAAGGACTGAAGAATAAAGGAACACTGATGCAACTAAAAAAATAGTGGCCTCTGTCCATGTCCATAGTAAATCACTGTAAGGTAAAAATAACCATCAAACAATCAGGGTAAAGTCTACTTCAGAGGGTTTTCAGTGTCCTTCATGCTTTCTCTTTGCGTACCTTTATTCATACAATTGTGTCTCATTTGTCAAAAATAGAAAAGCATACAACAAAGGATGCCTCTGTTTTTTTCTTTTCCTGCTTTTTGAGCAATGTAACACAGATAACAGCAATCTGTCATTTCCAATAATCTTTGTCTCAATGGTGTCTCAGATCTACCGTGTTTAATGCAAAGCAGTTGAAAGCTGTTAAAGTTCAATTGGGACTTGATTTTTCTCGGTGCTTATATTACAATAGTTTTCAGGCAACCTTTAACTTATCCAGTTCAGGGTCTCAGAAGGCAAGAGCATATTTCAACTTATTCAGGGTGATGAATACTAGGCCTTCTTTGATCAGAGCAGACAATGGATTGTAGATCGGTCATAGTACATTGATGCCTGTGACTGTAGAGACCAATGTAATGGGAGAAGTCTCTACCACTAAGGTCTCGCCTTCCTTTCTAGGCCTAGTCTTTTCTGCTGCTGTCCCTATCAGCTTTTCCTACCCAACTTTCAGCTGCTTGTTGAGGGCATATCTCCAGATCAACAGGTGTTCAGCAATTTCTTGCTATGGCCAATTCCTATGGTTAATTTCAAAGGCTTTCTTGTCTCCTTGCAGTCATTCTTCAAAGGTGATGGACGCAAGCATGGGCATTTAGGACAGGTTGTTGCATGTGTAACTTTTCCCCCTTTGACAAACAAAGAAACAGCAGGACTGTTATAGGTTGGGCCAACTCGTTTGTAGGTTGAAGTCAATATCAAACTGCCTTATGGGATGGTCAATTTTCCCTTGAGGTTTACTCCCATCTGTGTTTGAATTCAAAGTTTTCTCTTCTTCTGTACCATGTTGCGTCTGGTCTGGCCCCAACCCTTTGACCCGTCCAGCTTGGTTGAACCAGCGAGGGGCTGCGCCTCCAAAATTGCTCTTAGGGTCACTGGGGCAAACGAGGTCCCTCACCACGTCAAGGCGCATTTCATTTAGTGACAAATTGCAAAGTACAGATTCATTTAGCAGACGCTTTTATCCAAAGCATCTTGCAACACAAGTCATTAGGGTTATGAGACTTGCTCAACAGTGATGGGCCACGTTGATTTGAACCAGAGACCCTGCGACTACAAGCCTTTTTCTATGCGTGCAGTCCATCTATGTATGAATACAACATCTCAACCAAAAGCAGACTTGTAAACACTCTTATTTGTAATTTAAAGGAACATGTTTTCAAATGAAGGAGGAAACCAGAGAAACCCACACATGCTGATGAAGAACATATGCACACATTTAGACACAGAACCTACTGCAATCAATGTAACCAAAATCCAACTCTGTGCATGACCTGATGTTTGGCAACCACTGGTATAAATTACTGATAGGGTTGTAATTAATATTTAGAAATTACCTTCAAGATAAACGTTATCGATGATAAGATGAGAATCCATGAACGGCCCTCCCAGCAGGGGGCTGTGATTGGTTTGTCTGGGCGTTCCCGTATCTGCCCAAGTGGAAAAGAGGCAAAATGAAGTGAGCTTTGGTCATCGATACCCAATTATTTGAGAAAACGAGGAGCCACCAGCGCTCAGCCTGAGGTCTAGGGATACATGTGTCTTTATTGCTTAGCAGCAGGATTATGATGAGTGTAATCAGGAACGTTGACGACAAAGCGGAGATATATTTTCAAAATCAAGCTGTGAGCGTCTCATTTAAAAGATGACTCCTTTCAAGGCACACATCATATGTTGACTTGCATAAACCTATTGTATTACTAACATTTGTAGATGTATAGCATAAATCTGTGTCCCTTAACAATTTTTGTGCAACAAACCACTATCATACCTGACCATGAGAGGATGTGTGTAAATGCGCTCCATTGAGAAATCTGCATGCCTTTTTTGGCCCTTAAATTAAAAAATAAATACAAAATATTGTATTTCAATTGAATACCTTGAAACATGTTAATTGCATAAAGGCAAATGTGTAATATGGGTGTGGCATGGTTTGGACTTTTCGAAGGCTTTGGTTTACTGTTCATGTTTATGATAATGGGACTGTTGGTGTTTTACGTAAATTTTTCTTTGTTCTGCTAAGTTGGTTATGTAATGTACTGAGTTCTGTCTTACAAGTGGGAGGTTCTTGGTTCAAACCCCATCTGGGTCCCTCTTTCAGTAAATGTTTTTTGAGTCAGCTACTTTTGTTTAATTTAGCATCCGGTTATTTTTGTCTATTCAGTGATGTGTATGATTTAGTGTTTGTGATTTCTTAATTCTCTTTTTTCTTTATTCAGTTAAGGTATTTTCCTGTCTGTGCTGCCAGGTTTTCATGTTTTTTTTTTTTTATTTAAAAAACTTCAGTATGTATGATGTGAGACTGATAAGACTACCGACAGTTTCTCCTCTGGTGTGCTTCATTCCCTGATTGTCCTCCCTCACTATTTAAAGGAGTGCTTGGACTCGGTATACTTGTTGCTTGCATCGTAGACTTTTAAGTGCTATAATATATTTTAAACACTTTATTTTGGTCTTTAGTGGACTTTGATGGGTTTTTAAGTTAATAATAAAATCTTCTTCAATTAATTTTGTTTATACAGCGTAATTTGCAAACAAGAGGTAACAAATCACTGCACAAAATAAGTCATAATGCAATACATAGAGTAAAACCAAGGCAATATGTGAAAATTAATAACATCTAGTTATAAACAACAAAGAACGTTCAATCAAAAATGGAGACCTTACAACACTTGTGGTGAATTTAAAAGCTTCCAGTGTGGGAACCAATAAAAAGGCACGGTCACCCCAAGTGATAAAAGATGAGCACTCCAGCCTGCTGACTCCTTTATCCAGGCATTTTGGTCCTTCCAACAGCTCATCATCAGTTCTTGACAGGGTGGTGATTAATTGCAATTAACGCAATTAATTGTGTGATTACAATTTGTCATACTGCGTTACTGCCTATACTGAATTGGTAATCATGCTTTTGTGTTCACTCTTTGAACAAGCTTTGAAACAGCAAAAGTAGTCAAAACAATCTGCAAGATGTATATAATCAAGGCGTTTTCCCAGTTCTCTAAGAAATAATTGGATCATTGAAGCTCAATCAATCCAAACACCTTCCCAGTATAAACGTGGTTGTTTTCTGTGACCGTCTATTGTAAACATTTCTAATCTGCTCCATTTATTATTAAATATCACAGAAGCTCCACTATGACATGATGGCAAAGGTAAACTTCATCATAGTGAGGATGACATGTATGGCCTCCAGGCTTCCTTAGCAATAATTAACTCTGGGATTTTCTTCTTCCACGCTCATCGCTCTGATCCAGGTCGGTACTGACAACGTCACGCCCCCCCGCCCTTCCTTCATCTGCTGCATGCAGGTCACAGACGGCAGCCTGGCACCCTGAGGTGTCCTGTAGATGTGCCTGTGGAGTGATGGGCGGGCGTCCCTCGATGCCACATTCATTTGCACATCAAGAAGGCAGAGAAGGAAGTGTTGACCCAATTAAGGAAAGGAATACAGATGAAATAAAATCTGTTGCCTCGATCCTGGACACCCAGTGCCAGCACGGGTGTGGATCGGTGCAGGCGCAAAGCAACAAGGTGGTTACACCAAGGGCCACATTAGAGTGGTGCAGCCGTAAAGGATGTTTGGAGCCTCTAGTGGTCATTTTCCTTCTGACTAGTGCAGAGGTACAATAATGTTCAATACACATCTAAAACAGACTTCTGTAATGAAAAAGTGTAATGACCAAGAAAATTTAATGACACTTATGATTTATATGAACATTTTTTAAATTACTTTTTTTGCTTTTTCCAATACAATATAATTTACAGACAGTTTGAAAGTATTATTAATTGTATTTTTTTTATTATTTAATCATATTTATATAGTTCTTTCAATTTTAGCAAAATACCTTTGAATAATATTTCAAGGTAAATTCTCATTTTAACTGCTGGTATTAGAACCACTTTTATATACGTAATTTAGTAAATTTGATTTTATATTTTCACAACCAACATCATATATTTGTAAAAAACCAGCGCACGGCCAAAAGTGGCCCAGGGGCCACTGTTTGAGACCCAAATCTAAAAGGTGTGTCTAAGGAGGAGATTGTATTTCTTCTTCTCCTTTGTTTCTGTTTAAGAGCCTTACTGGTGCTTTAAACTTGGTGATGGTCGTCTTAAAACAACACATATGACAAGTCTTCATAATGGTTCAAAGAAACTTTCATTACCTAGAATCTTCTGAGGAAGCTACCATGATGTGATCAAACACTTTGAAAATGGACTTAAAAAGAATGCATTGGGGGTGTTTGTGTGTGTGTGTGGCTGATTAAAGGCTTTTTGAACCAAAACGAATAAAACAAAAGCAAAGACTGTTAATGAGGGAAAGGCAAAATGAGACACATCTCAAGCAGACATGAGCTATTACAAGTTATTTTCTGCATTGCACTGATAATATTGATTTGAGCAGCTTGTATAAATAAATAGATAAATAAAATATCACTGGTCTTGACAGGAAGTGTCTACGGAAGACTGTCCTCATGTGGTAATCCACTCTTATACTTTCATTAGTTGTGACACTATCGCTCAGCTCAATACCACAGGTTTGACTCCAGTCAGAGCGAAGTCTGTAAAATCAACGTCTCTAAATTCTCTAGTTTGATATTACAGGATACAACATGCATGTTTGGTTCTCGCAATTATCAAGCGTGTTGTTGTTACGTTTCTTTAATTTCTTATTTAGTTGTAGAACACCTTATACTGTAAGTAATGCAGTGCATAATCAAATTACAAAGAGCATTTTTATATGTAATGACATCTCCTGCCACCTATTGACCTGTTGAAGTATTAAACTGTGTAACGTTGACCTATAGTGAAGCTGTTGGCACTAACAGATATGTAAAATAACTGGGCATTAGCCCTTCTGCCTGACCACTGTCACAACCTGGTTTTGATTTGTTAATTTTGTGGCGCACTGGAGTTCTCATAGCCGTGGCCCTCATCTTGTCTTCCGTAGGGTCGTTCTTTAATTTTGTCGGTCATGTAGCTTGTTTACAAGACCCATGTTTTTGACAGTGTGTAAGTCCAAAATATTAAGATTAACTCTATCCTTTTGTCTCAGTGCAGGTGTGTCCAACCTAGTGATTGTCACTCCTTGCTACTTAAAGGAGGCTTCGAACACCAACAGGTTGCTTGTTCAATGTATTGTCAACTCTACTTGTTCTTGTAGAAATTATTCCATTTTTTAATTACAGTATTCTGGTCGGTGTTATAGTTGGTTTGGCTTCCTCACAGAGTACTTTAGGTAATCAAAAGATTTTGGTTTGTGTTTTTGTTTTTTTGCCTTTAAATGGACTCCACAGTAAATACCTATTGTAGCTTGCTTTCCTGTCTTCTCTGGATTGGGTCTCCCGCAACCCAACTCTCACAATGTTCCAGCTCTGCAATTGACTGGCACCCTATCCAGGGTGTAGCAATGCCAGCACCCACAACCCTTCACATCAGAATCGGTCTGTGTCAAGATTTATTTTGCTTAATAAAACTACACACCTTAAATACTGTTGATAGATTTGATATGTTAAAATTGGCTTCTAGTGGATTGCAAATCTGCATTTTGAAGGTTTCCATATGTGGATGTGTGATTCATCCTCAACCTTGAATAGTGTAAACAAACGATGTGTGGGAAGGCCACTAGTTTACCGGCCCAAGTTATGGGAAGTTTCCCACACTGGGTAGCCCAATTCAATTCAACTTTATTTGTATAGCGCAAATTATAACAAAGTCATCTCAATGGGCTTATCAAAATATAAAATTCATTAAAAAAAAATCCAACAGGATTCACATGAATAAGCATTTAGCGACAGTGGGAAGAAACAATGCCCTTTTAACAGGAAGAAATCTCCAGTAGAACCAGGTTCAGAGGTGGCAGCCATCTGCTTCGACTGGTTGGGGTTAGTGGACAGAAAGACCAACAGAACAGGATAGAGAGATAAAACATCAGAGTGTCCCAGACTAGTTGAGCCGTGAACCACAGATCAGGAACTGCCATCATCAGCTTCATGACACCTAAAACAGAGAAGGGCGAGGAGAAGGCACTGACTGCAGAAAAACATGATACAGTATTATTAAGTCATTCTGCCTTGGCCTTGGGCCTCACTCCCAGTGGCCTCGTCAACACTTATTGTAAAGGTGACGAATCTCTTCCGGTTTATTGAAAAGCTAACAGCGACTCCAAGGTCTGTAAATGTGACCGTTTACAGACGAGCCCATGTCCGCTCTAGCGGTTAGGTTATGTTATGATCTAATGCAGTCTGAAAAGTGTCTGCTCCTGCAGGAAAAGAGGTCACTGAGTCCACGGCCCTGGGAAGTGGCAAATTGCGAGGGATTGACCAGGACAATTTGCATGAAAGAAAAAGCAAGTGTCGCTCTTAATCTCTGTCTATGTGATTTAAAAATTAAATAATGGATAAGGTGTCAGTGTCTGCCACTGCAATATTAAGGTAGGTTTGATGTTTGGTATAATATGTAATTAAAGACATTTAACAATGGACTGACAATGCACTTTGAGGTTTAGTGGTTCAAAGAAATCTGGCAATGGGATCTCAGAAAAGTCCAAACGGTCAAACATGTTTGAAGTTGTTGACACTGACGGACTCAGGTTTGACATAGATCTACCACAGAGGCAGAAGAAGAAGAAGAGGTATAACAGTGTGAAAAGGTCCGAAGGAGGAATTAAAAGAGAAAAGAAAGAAAGGAGAGATGGTAACCAAGGCATTGACAGACATGAGAAAGGGAGGGGAAAAGGGAGTGTAGTGATTTCTCTGGGCTCCATGCCTTGTTAGATCTATCATCTCTTTAATTAATAGTGTTTTTAGGAAGACGTCTGAACTGTGTCATTTCCATTATTGGAAAACCCAACGCGATTAATGAATAATTTTCAGTTTTTGATCCATTATATCATGCTAGTTGATCGCCTTCTTTCCGCGCTGCTGAATGATAGCATCGTTTTCTGCCCCTCGATCAAATTTAATTTGGCCCCCTATTATATTACACTGTTGCGAGTGAAGTGTCAATTTTTGTCAGGCAATTAGAAGCTAAAACCTGTGAAGCTAAGTTTGATAGGCATTGTAATTGGATTGTTTCAGCAAAAGCTCGCAACGCTTTTGGGTTTTTCTTCCTCTCTACCTGCTCTCCCCCTATTGATAGGGTCTCCGTCTATATGTCGAACTTCAGAGCTAACAAAAGATAAGAGGTGAACAGACTCAAGTGCTCACTGCAGTCGGCTGTGAATTTGTGCCCGTGTTGAAATGTGCGACTTTCTCCGACGCTGCGCGGTGCGTTTTTTTTTTTTTTTTTTTTTTCTGTTTTGACCCTGTCCTCGTCTCACCTTTCAAGACGCCACATTAGACAGGCTTGAACTTTTTAGCTGACAGGGAACGGGAGGAGGCTCGGAGATTTGAGAAGTGTTGGGGAAGCAACGACAAAAAAAGGAGCTCGCTGATGCAACTCTGACACTGAGACTTTCTCAGAGTTGGTAGTAATCATGAAATTGTCAGTTTGTTTGAATTACGATGTGAACGTTACACGTTATATAGCTATGTACAAACACATTTTTATTTTTTTACACAAGAGACAGCTTTGCTTACACTAGATAAGAACATGTTAAGACATTTTTTTATGTGCACTGCTTAAAGTATTTAACAATTTGTCTTTAATAGTTCTATTCATTACATATATGTATAAACACATCGCACAGCATATTTAATAGATAAGTCTAAACATTATAGATATGTATTTAAACCTTGTAGATGTGTATTTTATAGATATAGATGTAAACATTGAAAATATGTATTTGATAGACATGTATGTACACCCCCGCCACCCTTAAAAGAGCAGCAAGCGGGTCAGAAAATGCATGTATGTATTTCAACCTTATAGATTAGAACAGTATGTAAAACCATATAAATGTGTATTTAGGGAAATGTATGTAAACTAAACAGATTGAGATATTTTCCAACATTTATTTAAGCCATTTTTTTGTTTCCATCTTAATGTAAACATCAGTTTTATTTTGTTAGAACAAATTGTAATTTCTAAAATAATTACATGCAATTGCTGTTCTCCATTAATTTAATATTTACATGCAATTTTATTGTCGATGTATACAGTAAAATTGGAGATTCTTGGTAAATAGATATTTAAACGGATACAGAAGTTTTTTTCAAGGTTCAACTCATGCAGGCTGTACAATAAACAAACACCTTTTTGAATACAATGCTGCATGGGGGGAATACAAAGTAGTTTTCATCCACAAACTACGTATAAAGTAATTGAAAATGTAAAAAAAAAAAATAGAAGTATGAAAAACTGCATTTCTTTTAACAGTTGATATACGCTGACAAATACTGTTTTGAAATAAATTACAAATCGGATTATGACCACCTAATTAATTTCAAAATAAAAGCGACTTTTCTGCTCAGGAAAATGTCATAGAATATAAAATAATTGGTGAGGATTCCCGCTGGAAGGAAAACTCTTGTATTGAACTTGGGGTTGTTTTAGAGTTTGTGGAGTAACTAGAATTCTTCATTGCCTTAAAATAACATGTTTTTGGTGTTTCCAATCAGAAAATGTTTATTTGGTATAATTCTCTTGCTTTGTCACTTATAGAAAAAATTCAGAAAATATTCAGGATTTGTTCAGTGAAAAGTTTCAACTTTTTTTGTGATATTTTTTTATGTGGCACACACACACACGAACATGAACACACAGTGAGCGAGCTCACCAGCTGTTTTCTCTTTCTCCAAACACATCATTGTAGCTGTTTTCCTGCCTGCCACTGTCGGTGGATCAAGAGATTAAACATGACAAGCACTTTGAGGTTTAGCTTTCAGTGGGAAATGCAGGTGTCCATGTTTCCAGTGTGTCGGGGTGAGGGAATAACACCTCCTTCACATGTAGCTACCCACGGCTTTCTGGCACACACTGAAACTCTGGAGTGGATGGATTTACTGAGACACACACAGTGTTGTATGAGTTTACAATCATATGTTGTGTTCAAATGTTGTATGTTGAGCTTTGACACTTTTTTTTTTTACTTTTTCTGTTGTTGACCTTTGATGCTCGGTATGTTAGTTTGTATCACACACACACACACACACACACACACACACACACGCACAGATAATTGTTAACTGCAATCTCCAGTATTCATTTTCGTTGTAAACTTGCAGAGTAACTGGAGGAAAACAAAATATGCATGCATGCAGGCTTGGTTGAGAACATGCAAACTCCACAGCAACAGCTCCCATCACCACCTGGAAATGTAACCTAGGGCTGAAAATGTGTAATTTACAGTACTCATTCAAAATGAGTTGCTAATGTGTAAATATCAAAGAGATTCAACGGGCTGATCTGATATAAAATGTTTACAAATAATTTTGAAATGAATGATTAATTACATGTACAACTAAAAATAAATGGAATTTAAATGTCTAATAATTCAGTTGAAACTACTTATTTGACTATAAAGGGGAACTTTATCTATAATAGAAACAGAAATATATATGAATAAAAAATATGAATACATGAAGTATTCAATTTGAGACATTTTAATTTGTAAGTTGTTTAGCAATAGGGCTTTTACATCTAATGTGATGCGTTTAGCTTAATGGAGCTATTTTTGCACATCATATTTGTCAATTGTGTGCTGTGTGAGTGAGAAGTAAAAAAAATAAAATAAAAGGGAAACATTTAATGTCCAGTGAACAAAATAAAAGACTACGTCTGGATAAACACAAAGCTGTGAGAGGCCGAGACGTAAAATACAATATTGACGCTTTGATGACAATCCTCCACTCAGACAGATGTGTGTCTGCCTTTCTCCTGTTGTTGAAAGGAGGTGAATGGATGTGAAGGCGGATGTTTGATTGTGTGTGTGTGTGTGTGTGTGTGTGTGTGTGTGTGTGTGTGTGTGTGTGTGTATGAGTGCTGTCTTGCTCCTCTTCACTCCCAAAGGAACAGCGACACCCCCTCGTCCCTCCAACCTGCACCCATACGTTGCTCCTGGCGTCACCTGGGGTGACAGAGGCTCCACTGGCACCCTAGGGTGAGGGTGAGGGTGGGTGAGAGTGTGGTAGGGGGGAGGTTTAATGCAGTATACACATACACACACTGTCGCAGGTACGTCACAAATATGACAAAACAGTTGGTAGGCTGAGGTTTGGACCCCTGAGCCCGCCTGGGGAGACAAAGACTGTTTACGTCTCTGGAGATCAATCACGCACGCACACAAATATACCCACCCACGCGTGTATATAGTGCAGAAAATGCCTCATCCTTGTCCTCGGATCTGTATTTTGATTTCTATTGTGACTGAACGGCTTCTCTATCGATGACATGACGGCATCAGCTTTATTCCCCTAAAACGCACAAATATTCATCAACTCCATTTAATTTGAGTAAAATATAAATGCCTAATGTGCCTCTGAATCACAACTAAATTACACAGAGCTAATTACACTGGATGAGAGAGGAAAAAAAATCAGTTGGATAATTGTAAATTTAGTTTGAGCCCAATTACAAATTACCTGCTTCTTTAACCTGTTTGCCTGAACACACACTTTCTCTCACACACTCCATTATTAGAAATAATTGTGTGTGTGTGTGTGTGTGTGTGTGTGTGTGTGTGTGTGTGTGTGTGTGTGTGTGTGTGTGTGTGTGTGTGTGTGTGTGTGTGTGTGTGTGTGTGTGTGTGTGTGTGTGTGTGTGTGTGTGTGTGTGTGTGTGTGTGTGTGTGCGTGCCTCCTTCATACCAGTGGAGGGCAGAATTACATTTCATACATTACACAAGCCTGAAACGTTGATTAGAAGGACGTAGCGAGAAAGAGGAGAAGGGACGTCGTCAGGGTTTTTTTTTTTTTTTTATCTGATTCTGATGGACTTTTTTTTGTTGTTTTTTTGTTTTGTCCTTTTGTCTCCGTTGTGATCAATGTTATGACGAGTGTTTGCTGGTGAAACTGTGCATCACTCCTGAGAGGGAAAGAAAAGACTCAAAGTTTGGCTTGGAAGAACAATTTTGGATCATATTGATTTTTTTTTTTTTTTTTGTGTGTGTGTGTCTTTTCTTGGTAATTTTGATGTTGTCTCCTGTGTGCTGATTGGTGGAACTTCGGCTACTAAAGTCATAGTTTTTACTTCACTTTGCTGGAGTCCAAACACAAATGTGGTAAATAAGTGTACAAATAAGGGCTTTTAAAAAAATTTAAAAGTAGAATTTAAAATGTCAAATTTGAAAAAAGGTGTTAGAATTGCAGATGTAATCCTCAATTAAACTTACAATAATAATAATAATGATAAATAAATAAATGTGCTTCTTATTTCCTCCATTTTGTTTAACAGAATATTTGTTCAACATCAACCTTCAATTTTTTTCTATTGAAAAATTGTAACTTGACTTCAGCAGTCGTTTCTCCATCGTTTCCACCAGTGTTTCTTAAATGGTGGTACGTGTACCCCTAGGGGTATGCGATGGCACTTGAGAGAGAGAGTGGAAAAGTATCACTTCAGGCGATGATGACCTGAAATTTCTGAAAGATTAAAATAAATTAAAACAACACACAGTCTTAAACAACTTTATTTTTACACTTTCAGTTTGTGAATCTGGTTCAACTAAAATGCGGTAAAAAAAACAAAAAAAAACAAAATATCTGAGCTCAAACATGATAAAAAAAAATTCTTTATCAAAATGGGATCACGATCCAAAAAAGGTTGGGAACCACTGCACTAAATATTGTTTCTTTCCATTTATTTACAAAATGAGACCCTTTAAAAAGTGTTATCACTCATTGCTTCTATTATTATACTCTATGGTTGTTTTTAAATTGGACAAAGGGGATACTTGAGCCAAAAAGTTGGAGAACCACTGGTTTACAACACAGTGTTAATGCAAGCGGTCGGTGATAAAGGAAGGAATGTGAAAAGACATTAAAAATAAGGTCATGCCTCACGCAGGATCCTGTGTATGTGTGTGTGTGTGTGTGCGCAGCCGACTGGGTGAACGTGTGATTAGCCTAATCCCAGTCGTCACAGCTCTGCTCCCCTGATGTGGAGGGAAAGATTTAGATAGTGATACGCTGCCACTGAGAGAGAGAGAGAGAGGACAGAAGAGAGATGGGCTCCCATTCCAATGCAGATACAAGCACAAGAAGTTTCTTATTCACAAATCTGTGCAAACGCAGCCAGATGAAATGCACTGAATTGCTTCACCTCAATGTACAATTCACTAAATCTAATATTTACTTCCTCAAATACACTATTTTTTGAGAAGATGCATTGAATTTGCTTTAAAAAAAGTGCAATTTCTTTGCAGATGTACAGTACTTTGGAGTTATCCAGATGCTGCTCTGGCCTGCAGTCGTCCTACTGAGCAAAAGCAGGTGAATGGAGATTTCACCCCTTCAATTGCCCCGATGGCCATTTCTCTTGAAGCCCTTTTTTGGTATTCATTCTGCATTTGTGACATCACACACCCCAGCAAGATAGCCCCTGATCTCTGTTCCTATTGGCCAGTCTGGAACAAATAGAGAGGAGAAACACACTTGGTAGTTTGGTAATAGATAGAATATGCCAGTCAAATTAAGAGCTGTGTCAGTATGGACGGAGGAGAGCGAGAACGTTTGGCGGCCAGGCTTCATTTCGCAGGCCACTGTGATTGTCTGGGGTGACGTTGGAGGTTCTGTTTAAAGGAAAAGGAACACCTCTGTGTGTGTGTGATGTGATGTGTGCGTTGAGTGCTCAGCCATAATCCAAACACACACACACAAACACACACACATAGACAGGACTCATTTTTCTTATCAGAACCCAATCGGAGGATTGAGAAACTGAGAGGGGAGGTGAGATAAATCGGAGAAGTCATAAGATGATTAAAACAAAGAAATAAACAATGAAAGTCTGTTTTCTGTTGCTGTGCTTCACTGAGCAAAGCCAGATTCATCAACTTCACGAGAGAATCAAAAGCTCCAAATTACCAGGCTGTCACTTTACCACACCTCGCCAGTAGATTTGTCATTCCTCTGTAGGCATCCTTAAACAGTTCAGTTTATCTTCATCATCACGCAAAGACACTGCTGAAAAAATAGAAGAGTCAGATAAAATGATTGAATAAATTAATAATGATTAAAAAAATGATAGATAATACAATTTTCTGTAAGAAAATACATCGAAGGCAGCTTCAACAAATAGAGCTGGAGAAAACAGAACCACCATTATCGATGACTTTTTCTCTTTGTGTCTGCTCTAAAAGGACTGCTAAAGAAATTAACCTGATTAAACTGTAGTATTGTATGTTCTTTAGATAGAACTTGCAATTAAAATTCACAAGTACCCTTTAGTAAAATAAATAAGGAAAAATTGGGATTCAAACAAAATGCCCACACACCTGCAAAGTGGAGAAGTAATCCATGATAATCCCCATCAGTGTGAACACAGTACTAACAGTGCTGAACTGTTTGTGATAGGTTATCGTAGCAGGGTTTATATTAGCCTCTGGGCTAGAAATGAGTCGGCTGTGCTTCCTGGTAAGGATGTACCATCACTTCCTGTCCCTTGTGACTTTAATCCCTCAATAATCAAATTAAACCAGTACGTAGGAGACAATCCTCACCCAAAGGCCACTTGTTATCTAGACAGAGAGCATATCTGTATTCTGCTTTGACTTTGTGAAGGCCTTTTTAGCACTTTGTGTTCTTCTCTTAACTGTCACCGTTGAATGGATGATACCACCCAGTCGTGTTCACACGAGTGGGACGACATATCTAAAGACAATGCCATCTGTCAAACAGTAATTGAAGAGCTGCCTCCCCAAACAAGAAGAGAGTCCCTTCTAAATCCTTTGAACCACTTCTTTATGAACCCGACCGTCAAACAAACACAGAAATTGCAATTTTTATGACATCAGCAAAACTAAGTTAATCATTCGGAATAGGGGAGCTTTTTCATTCCCGGTGCTTCTGCTGAGA